>NC_137832.1:4949011-5174011 GCF_963921795.1 Nannobrachium achirus
AACCTCTGTGTTCTAATGACGGTTTCTCTACCACTGAGCTACTGCCGCCCCATAACATAATAAACATGTGTACATTGTCACCAACAAGAGTCAAATAAAACAAACAATAAATAAATGTACAGTCTGTCTGTCAGGTTGATCAACATGTCTCCCTGGTAACTGGTGATGTTTAATAAAAGAACAAATGTGATTGGCTGTTGAATCTGGGCGTTTTGTGGATGTAGCTTGAAGGTTTGGTTTTAAAGTTTTAATACATGTTTTGAAAGAGATTTTGAAAAAGATTTCAATGAATACGTCTAGAAATTGTGAAAAAACTATGCGTGTGTTAAAATAATCTCTCTCTCTCTCTCTCTCTCTCTCTCTCTCTCTCTCTCTCTCTCTCTCTCTCTCTTTCTCTCTGAAGAATAACTCTGATTGGATGCTGAGTGAATCAGGAAGTGAAATTCATGTTGAGTTTCCTGTCAGAAGACACACACACACGCACACGCACACACACACACACACACACACACACACACACACACACACACACACACACACACACACACAGTGTCTTGTGTCATTTAACCCCATCAGAGCAGGGTTGTAGGCTGAGACCTTCTGGTCATTTCACTGAAGGATTCTCACCAGGGCCTGGATGGCTTTGAACTGGGATTATTTGACCAAATAAAATCAATCAATAAATCACATCAGACTTTCATAGACAAGCTTTACTTCCTGATTAGTCTGTTAGAAATCACATTATTTTTTATTTCTGCCTCTTGTCCAGGTCACTCGAAAAAGAGATCATGTCTCAATGTGTTTTTATCTGGTTAAATAAAGGTTAAATAAAAATAAAAACATTCTCTTTGTAAGTTATTTTAGTTTTTCTAGGATAATTTCTATGTTGTCATTTAGTGCTGTGTGAACGTTCTTTGACAAGTTCATGTTCAGTTTAATCAGACACAATTCACAAATATTAATCCAAACCTTTGTAAAACACTGAACACACTTTGCACTGTTGATGCACTTCTGTTACACAATGATACAAGTTAAACAACTCCACAGTTATCATTCAGTTATCATTCAGTTTTCAGTCAGTCAACAAAAGTAAATGTTTCAACATGTCTCTAACAATGTGATCAAACCAGTTGGACAATAGAATCACATCTTGTATATACAGCAGCCTCTATATACCATAGAGTATATATAAAAGCTATATACTGTATTATGTGCAATAATCCTGGATATCGTCTTCTTGGAAACAGATGATGTAACACAATATCTTTATTCTGATTGGCTGATTCATCCAAACTACAGAACAAATCCTCCTTCGTTCTCGTTCAGACTCCACAACGTCTCTTGAGGTAAACATCAGTTTAATATCGTCAGTTAATTCTAATCAGTTTATTCTCATCTATTAAATTTAGTAGAGTTTTGATCAGTGATGATGAAGATTACAGCCACCCTCCTCATCCTCTCCTCTGTACTTCATGTCAAAGCCATCCCAGGACGTAAGTACATTATTTATGTTACTATATAACATATAATAGATTTATATCTACTGTGATATAAAATATACATGTAGTTCTAGGGTTATATAAAATGATATTTATATTGTTATAAATATAAATTGTATAAAATAAACATTCATATTATTTTTACATCCGGTAAACGCCTCAAGGCCTGGAACAGTTCTGTTACACCACAACAATACACACCAATAACACACACACGCACACGCACGCGCGCGCGCACACACACACACACACACACACACACACACACACACACACACACACACACACACACACACACACACATTCATGGTGTCATAAAGACATTTACATATAGTGTGAATAAAATGTTAGACAAGAAGCTATCGAACGTTTCACTTTATATTTGACATTAGACATGAATGTTTAACATGCTGAGGATGTCATTGTTACTTTAAATCAGTTGTTGAATTTAATGTAAAGTTTGTTTATTTCCAGAGTTCCATGAGCATATTCAAGTCACTGGCTGTTCAGACACAGTTAAAGACTCCTATAAAGAGGACATGCAGGGACTGGATGGTGAAGTGGAGTTCTATGCAGACTTCAACAAAGGGAAGGGGGTGGAGCCTCAGCCTCCGTTTGTAGGTCATATCTCCTGGCCAGGAGTTTATGAAAATGCTTTGGGTCGTCAGGAGGACTGCAAAGCCGAGCTGACCACCATGCGCTCTGTCTATAAGAACCCACCAGTGAAACAATGTACAGAAACACTAACTATAACTATTAACACAATATTTATTATCTAAACTGATGTTAAACATGTTTGACATCAATGAAAATATTCAAATATATATTAAGCTTTTTTTTTTGTGTTATGAATAAACATGCATTTGCATTTGACCTTTCTATATGATATTGACCAGAGGTGCAGATGGTTACATGGTGTGTGTGTGTGTGTGTGTGTGTGTGTGTGTGTGTGTGGGTGTGTGTGTGTGTTACCATCCACATGGATGTTCTGCTTTGTAGCTGACCTTGGGTCTGTTGGATGATGTACAGTATGTAACATCATACAACATATTATATAATGTGTATGTTGTGTATTCTCTGTGTCTCCAGTTGAACCTGACAGCAGACTCTACACCAAGCACCATGTTGAAGTGGGCGTGGCCAACGTTCTGGTGTGTCATGTGACTGGTTTCTACCCTGCTCCAGTGAGCGTCACATGGACCAGGAACAACCTCAACCTGACTGATGACATCACAGACACCGTCCCACAGCTCAACCAGGATGGAACCTTCTACCAGTTCTCCAGACTGAAGTTCACTCCAGAGCAGGGAGACGTCTACAGCTGTACAGTCAACCACCCATCACTGAGCAGCCCTGAGACCAGATGGTGGGGTAAGAACTCTGTTCTGATCAATACTGTTTATTTAAACACAGTTTATACTGCATTTCCACGTTTATCTATTCACTCGCTTCAGCAAATGATCCCAATGTTCACATTAGCATTATACAGACGGCAAGGGAGCCCGATTTATTTTTTTCCCAAATTCAAGCTGTTTATTAGCGTTTTCTTCACCGTCCTCCAGGACATGGGATCACATCACAACCAGTGTTAGCTCTTGATGCTAACATAATTTCTCTCCATTGTGGGTCTACGGCATGTGTTACCGTGTGTGTACAATGTCTCTCCTCTGTAAGCCTTCCAAGTTTCATTAGCGTGTCCACTGTTGTGCAGGTCGCTCATTTGCATGCGCATTACCGGGTGCGTGCGTGCCTGTCATTAACGTGTCCACATTTTTCCCAATGACCCTAAGCGCAACGCTGGGGGCGCGGTTGCTGCAAAAAGGAGCGCATGTTTTCGGTGATGACGACGGAGGCACGTCGTCTCAGGTGACCATGAGCCACGTGAGGCACCACCGAGCGATCGCTAGCGAGTGAGTCGCCGTGTCGAACGTTGCGAGCCGACTCAGCGCCATTACAGAGTTATGTGCCGTTATAGTAAATCTTCTTTCCCCCAACTTTCGGCACCTCTGTCGGTCCAAGTGAGCACAGTGAAGCGCTCCCTACCTCCTTGCCCACCACTGGCCCCCACCGTCGCGCTCAGCGTCCCTGGGAGAATACAGGCTGGAGTTTGATCATGTACCTGAAGGATTCCTGCAGAAAGACTTCAGAACAAACACAGCTCGGCATCTAATCTTTGCCACCCCCAAACAACTTCAGCTTCTCCGATCTGTGGAGCAGAAATGTATGGATGGGAAGTTTAAAGTTGTAAAGGAACTATTCATGTAGCTGTTCAGTGTTCATGGGTTTCTGGTGGATGAGGACGGGAAGTAAGTAAAGCCTAGACAATTTTGGCATGGACATGGTGACAGATTTTGAGCCTGCTACTTTGGCTGCGGCCGACAAAGTTTTTCCTGATGCAGCAATGCATGGCTTTAGTTTCCACTGGGCTCAGGCTGTGATGCGTGTATTCGGGGAGAAATCCTTGACACAGGCCTATAGAGGCAATGCCCATGCCAATCAGCAGAAACCCTGTTATCAAGAAGCTGAAAAGGTATATATCTTCGATGTCTTCCACGGAAAGTACCGATAGGCACATCACGTTCCACTTTTGACGGTAGTCCATGGTGTACCCCGCGGCAAAAGTCCCGTCTGGACAAATGGGCTCCTCCAAACCAGATTTTCGTGTTGAATAAAGAGTGTCCATATCAGGGACCAACTCACTTCCAAATAGATCCAAATAGCTACGAGAGTAGAGACAGTGTTCAGATACGCTCCAGCAGGCAGGACAGGGTGGCAGAGGGAGGGAGAGAAGGAAAAAAGCGACCGCCTTCGTTGAGAGCAGGTTTGGTGATTCAATGTTTGGGTGGACGCTCGATTTAATGATGTCACGCACAAGCTGCTTAACACTTACTATACAGGTCTATTGTAGGGCTTTCACCAACTAGTCGACTAGTTGACTAGTCGACTAGTATAACCACTAGTCGATCTTGTAGGTACTAGTCGAAAAGTCTATAACAAAAATAAAATATATATTTTTTTTTTTTTTTTTTTTTTTTTATGAAGACCTAGCAAACTCATTTCAATTCGATTATAGTTGTTTTATTTCTAACAACCATTACAAACAGAATATTATTATCCAGTCACACACACACACACACACACACACACACACACACACACCTTGCTGCATCTGCCTACCGGGGGTTAATCCCAAGACAGTGCTGGAGTTCACCCAGAGTTCACCCAAAGTGATGAAAGTCTGCGCGTCTGCAGTGCACACAGCAGTGAGTTGTGAGAATAGTCCTACACAATATAGTTGTTTAACAGTATAACATCGTAGCGCGATCAAATCAGCAAGTGAGGACAGCCGAGTTCTTGCTACAACAGACCGACCGATCGCGACGTTCCGCACGTTCGAGAAGTAATTAAAGGACAGAGGAGTGTTTGTGTTGTGCAGCGAGCTAGCCTGGCTAGCCGACCATGCAAATGGAAATGGATATATGTGATTTGTTTACGAGAGAGAGACAGCATCTAATGGTGAGTCCAAGCATGGGTTTCTATTACTGTAGCAGCTAAAATGGATGTGCATTGTGAAATGCTGGTCTGTTATGTTGCGTTAACGTGCACACATGGGTTTGTGTGAGTATCCGTTGTCATGGTAACTTGGCTGCTGTGAAAAGCCGTGACACAGCGCTCTTTATTATGACATACTATGTTAACGACTAGTCGACTAGTCGACTACCAGTGGCTTCAACTAGTCGATCTGTAAAAAATGCTTGAAGTGAAAGCCCTAGTCTATTGATATGCATACAGGCTCGTTTCTTTGTTAAAACACCCTGTTGTGATACTAAAGTGATTATAAATGTTGTCGAGGTGCGATGGGGTTGTTTGGCATCATGTCTGTGCGAGTGAGAGGCGTTACCCTGCTCAGAAAAGATATGGGACGGCGTCTACCAGCGTGATCAGACCAATAACACTGTGTGTGTGTGTGTGTGTGTGTGTGTGTGTGTGTGTGTGTGTGTGTGTGTATGTGTGTGTGTGTGTGTGTGTGTGTGTGTGTGTGTGTGTGTGTGTGTGTGTGTGTGTGTGTGTGTGTGTTTCTCTCCAGATGTGGAACAGGACCAGCCCAGTGTGGGTCCAGCTGTGTTCTGTGGGGTGGGGCTGACCCTGGGTCTGCTGGGGGTTGCCATGGGAACCTTCTTCCTCATCAAAGGAAATGAATGCAACTAAAAAAAACAAAACAAAGATAATCATGTTTGTTGTGTTCATTTAATCATTTTTTTTAATTAAAGGACAACTCCACACTAAATAACATCTAGTTTGCAGCTAATTTGCCTACTTACTATTGATCTGAAGGACTGTCCATGGGTTCTGTTAGGCAGAAATGCCCCTGTTGTCCATTTTCCTCAGCAGCCGTCATAGAGTGGAGCCCATAAGCCTATCGCTTTTACACTAGTTGTTGCATTCAAAAGTGATTAATTTTTGGAGCGGTGAAAGCGCTCCCAATAGACAGGTATGTCTGTGGCTATCTGGCTATGTGGCTGGCTGGCTATGTCCGTAGCCTGGCAATACCTTGAGTGGCCACACACCACACAAGTTAAAGGAGGCAGGCGCGCACACACACACACACACACACACACACACACACACACACACACACACAAACACACACACACACACACACACACACACACACACACACACACACACACAGATCTAGAACACACAGAATGTAAAAACATAGATCTAGAACACAGAATCAAAAACATAGATCTAGAACACAGAATCAAAAACATAGATCTAGAACACATAGAATCAAAAACATAGATCTAGAACACACAGAATCAAAAACATAGATCTAGAACACATAGAATCAAAAACATAGATCTAGAATCAAAAACATAGATCTAGAACACATAGAATCAAAAACATAGATCTAGAAATAGAGTAAAAAACATAGATCTAGAACATAGAATCAAAAACATAGATCTAGAACACAGAATCAAAAACATAGATCTAGAACATAGAATCAAAAACAGATCTAGAACATAGAATCAAAAACATAGATCTAGAACATAGAATCAAAAACATAGATCTAGAACATAGTCAAAAACATAGATCTAGAACATAGAATCAAAAACATAGATCTAGAACACATAGAATCAAAAACATAGATCTAGAACACATAGAATCAAAAACATAGATCTAGAACACAGAATCAAAAACACAGATCTAGAACATATAGAATCAACAACAGATCTAGAACACAGAATCACAAACATAGATCTAGAACACATAGAATGAAAAACATAGATCTAGAACACAGAATCAAAAACATAGATCTAGAACACATAGAATCAAAAACATCTAAAACACAGAATCAAAAACAGATCTAGAACACATAGCGCTTCTAGGGCACTATTGTGCAGACTAGACACACACACACAGGGTATAGCTGCTCAGATTCACCGCTCCACTTCGAACCGAGGTTTGATTTTTTCATGAATGTATTACGAGTCGAGTTGTCATCATAAACACACCCATGCCTTGGTTGTCCCACACATGCCACCACGGTCTCATAAATCATGTTTAGGGGTGAGCATTTGGAACAACTGCCAATCAAAGTGACTGTACTGGCCAATCACAAAGTGTCTTTTCCGTGACTTTGCAAAACAGCATAACATCTGTTTTAGAGTGTGGCGGGCGGTTTATGTGGGACAACGATGGCATGGATGTGTGTGTAATGACAACTAACAGATTGATATAAAATAACAACTTTTGACTACAACAAATAACGTACAAGCAATAGGCTTTGATTGATTGATTGAAGACTTTATTAGAAGTTTGCATAGGAAAAGGTACAGTTTCATGACGGTACAGTTCACTGGTACAAGGTCTACTAAAAGGAGATCCATGAAAAGACTAAGCTTATTTCCACAGGAAACCATTAAAGTATCTCATATAACATTGAATGACAGACGAATAGAACACAGTACTATGCAGTAGATATGTAAATAAAATAAAATGAGAGAACAAAAAAAAAAGAAAACAGTAAGTCTAAACAAACAGTAAGTATATACAAAGCTTATGGGAGCGTGTCGCTGTTACTACATGTCATCTTTTCGACACCCGACTCTAACCCTCACCCTAATCTGACCCTAATCTCCGTGGAGTGAGTCGCTAACCCTCCAGTCGAAATGATGGTCGTTCGAAAGAGCACGATTTCCCCAGGCTTATGGGCTCCACTCTAGGACTGCTGGGTTCTGTGGACAACAGGTTCATTTCTGCCTAATAGACCCCATAGACAGTCTTTTAGGATCAATATAAGTAGGAAGGAAAGTAAGCCTAGATGTTATTTAGTCTGGAGTTGTCCTTTAACGTCAAATGAGTCAAACACAGATACTTAATTAGTAAATAATGATGTTAATAGAGTTTATCCATTATCTTAACACAGTTCATTATCACTTTATTGGGAATTAACAGGTCTGTAGACTGACATTATTATGTTTTAGCATGAGTTTCTCTGGTTTTAATAGCAATTGTTTGTGAGTGAATGATTTGCAGAAACAATTAGCATTGTTTTGTTTGTTGTTGAAACATTGTATTGTTTCAGTTGCAATTAATAAAATATTCTATACTTAAATAAAACATAATTTGCATGTTGTCATTGTGAGATAGATGAGAATGAGACAGTGTTGGGAAGGTTCACTTTCTACATGAACTAAGTTCAGTTCACACATGTTAAAATGAACTAGTTCAAAGTTCAGTTCACACATGTTAAAATTAACTAGTTCAAAGTTCAGTTCACAAAATGAACTACAGGCAGTTCATAGTTCATTCAAAATGTGTCACTAAAGTTCACGGTTCCAAAACATGAACTAGTTTAGTAATTTTTTTCCCCTTTCTGTTTTAATATGTTGCTGTGAGTTATTATTTGTCAAAATTATTGACACAGCCCATCCACTGGCCAGCTGAACCACACACACACAGCAATTTTATTTGTTATTTTTCCATTTATTTTTTATTTAATTTTCCTTTTTACAATGAGAACAACAGAACAATTAATATTGAGGTGCCCACAATGTTTAGGTGCCCAGTCCTCCTGCACGCCACCCCTTTACAATGTGAAATGCCACCAAATCTGTAATCCTTTCCCACGTTGCTTCTGTCTTGTCACAAAGCCAGTAGCGGCTCTTGGTGATTTTGGGTGGTAGGGCGTAGGGCTAATGTAACACCCGGGATTCGAACTCGGGTATGCCGTGTGGAAGTCCAATATCTTAACCATTGATCCAAAGGGATATCCCTATGGACTGAGGGAAATACTAGACTTTTGAGGCCATCAGGCTGAGGCAGTGAGTCACTCTGCTACATCAAGAAATCCATCATACTATATACTTGCCATAGTTCACTCTGCAGCAACAGCATCATGTTATATTATATGCTAGCCATATTTCACCCTGCAGCAACATCACATTCCAAATACCAAGTTACAGCAATGACACTATTGTAGGCCAACTTATACTTTGTTATAGCAAGAGATGCACATGAACAGAATTGCCCACAACAAACAGGGGTTCCACTGCTCCAGTGAACATTATGTTTGTATGTGCAGATAACTATCATCATTATTGGTGGAGTTGACAATACTCATCATTTTAAGCATAGGATTAACACAATCCTAAATTAAGGGTCACACAAGAATATCATGTACTTTTTAAACAAAATATAAGACCAGAACCAGACAACTAATGAAAACGTTTGATTATTACAGCTTGAGGTGGACCTTATATTGCCAAAGCATTACATTATGATAATGATAATCTCTGTCTCCCTTTCCATATCACTGCTTTTAAAGTGCCACACACACACACACACACACACACACACACACACACACACTCCCTGTCTCCCTCTTCACCGTGCCACGCCACCGACACAAACCGAAGCACCAAAACACACGCACGAATGCGTGCAATACCAACGCGAACCCACGCGGTACAGACACAAATCAAAACAAACAGACACACACACATACACACACACTGTGTGACACACACATGCGCGTGCGAGCGGTACCGACGCAAACGCACGTGGTACAGACACGAATCAAAACAGACACACACACACACACACACACACACAGGCACGCAGTCACGTTGACAACAACATCAAAGACAGGCAGCTTAATCCACAGCACATTTCCAATGTTATTAAAGCAGCGACCATTCTTAACTTTGTCAGATAAATGAAATTCACGATACCTTTAGAATGACTGGGTCCACTGTCTCCTCCAAAAAGCAAGCATTTCACACCAAATGTACGATTTTGTGGTCTTTCCTTTTGTATTTGCAAAACCAGTCTCTTCTTGACTTCTATTTTTTCTCCCGCGAACATGACAGAAAATCTATTAAAAAGTAGATAATAAATGTCCATTTGAATTGTCCCGCAAACCCTTCCTCAAACACAGACATCAGACAAGTAAACTTTTCATTGGTTAAAAGCCAGTCACATGGTGGAACTGCAGCGGGCATGTCCTGAGGGCTAAATGAAAATAGCCCAAATGGTGACTGAATGAAGCAGGCGTGGCATGCCAGCTGTCAATCACCCAGCTCAACGATAATCACACGGTCATGTCACAGAACTGGGCGTGTTCTTTGGGCTGACAGAAATCAGCCCCACAATGATAAGAATATGAAGCAGGCGTGGCATGTAAGCTCACTGAGCTGTCAATCATTCCTCAATGATAGTCAATGGAAGCTGGCTTGGGCTAAAAGAACTCAGCCCATTTGGACATATATGGTGTTCTTTTGTAACTTTTTGATGCTGTTACTGCTTTAGGTTCCACCAGCATATAAAATATATAATATCTCTTCTCAAAAAAAAAAAAAAAAAAAAAACTTTTTTATTTTTTATTTTTTTAAGGGATATTTCCCCCCCCCCCCCATAAGATAGGAGGGGCTAAGCCCCACTAGCCCAGTTGTGAGCTTTCAGATCAGCTTTTTTTATTTATTTTTTTATTTTTTTATAATTTTTATCCCACGATTTTGTAAACCATTTTCACCCAGTGCCAATTGCCTATGTAATCCTGGGCTCTGCTCTCCCTCTGCCGCGCTTTACTTGGGGAGACAACAGACTGACCTTAAATGTTAATATTAAGTCCATGTATTTACAGTATATATATATATATATATATATATATAAGGATAAAATAAATACAATGTTCATATACAGTATGAGCATTCCCAGATGAGATGATACCCTGTTAGGGTACCCCCTTATGCCCATATATTATGGAGATTCCCAGGCATCAAACCCAGGCCCTAACTCGCCATGGCCCAGCTTGGCTTTACTAATTAACAAACGTTTTATGCCCATATATAGAGATCCCTGTCCTAATGTCATCAATATTAAGGACATATCTGGGAATGCCCATATTTGGTAATGCCCATATATGGGCAGGTTTTGACATAACATTGTTGACTATCATGCAGGGGTCTCCATATATGGGTAACTGGTCCGATATACATCACTGGCCAGATGGCCAAGAATTGGCGCAGGGCGAGGTCGCATGTAGCCCTGAGGTGTTTTACTAGTTATTATTGGTGGGTGGCCAAGCCACGCAGTGGCTGAAGGCCACTCATTGATATTGTACTTTCTCACTATTATTATTCTTCCGCCACTTTTTCTCTGGTGGCTTGACCATGCAGTCACTTTTTACGAAACTCGGCAGTATGGTAGAGGACTATGCCAAACGGCTAAAACACGAAGCTCGCAACAATCGGCCAAAGGGGGTCGCTATACGAAGCGTTTGAAAATTCAAACTTTAAATGGGTGTGATGGGGTGAAAGAGGGTACTCCTAAGTTTTTTTCATTTTATTTTATTTTTGTACATGCGTGTGTTCTTTCTATTATTTTCTGCTGTGTACACACGCCTTGTATGTTTATTTGAATGATTAATTTGTGTTCTCTTTCCCCCATTCATGTTCTGTTTTGTGAATGGACTGATTGTTCCCGGGACATTGGGTGAAATGCTGCAGGGTTGGATAACTAGGAGCAGAGACTTGGCCAATGGGGGTGGGGGTGACGTCACTGCGCGCCAATGGGGAGCCGGCAGAGGGAGTGTCGCTGAGTATGAATAGGAGAACGCACTCAGTTGACAGCAGAACTCCAGAGGGGACAGACGTGTGTGCAGACGAGCAGCAGCAGAGCATGACAGGGGGCCTAGTGACATTGAGAGAAACGAACTAAGTATACCATATAATTACCCTGAGTGACTTGTGCACCAGTGCAGAACCAGCCTTGGAGAGACGGGTCGTGTCCAAACTACCTCCAGCCTTCCAGAGGGTGACGTACCTGGCCAGGCTGTGTGACGGCGATCACAGTGTGACGAGCCTTTTCAACTCAGGAGGCAAGCGTATGCTTGCCTTTGTGTGTGAGTACCGTCTTATGTCACACTGCCACGAATCCTGTTAGCCTTCACGTATAAAGCGCCTGGTGGTGTAGAACAAGTTATCTGGCACTCTCCCTCCTGTGCTTGCAGGTGTACCGAAGTAGACGGGAGAAGTGATGATGTCCGGCTATCCATATGCACTCCATTGAAGACACTGGGTCCCCTGGGTGGTTGCTCTGCTATAACGAACTGAGTAAAAGCACTGTAGCGCTCTGCGCTCGTATACTGACACGTAACAAACGAAGTAATTGAGTAAAAGCACTGTAGCGCTCTGCGCTTGTATACTGACACGTAACAAACGAAGTAATTGAGTAAAAGCACTGTAGCGCTCTGCGCTTGTACACTGACACTTAACAAACGAAGTAATTGAGTAAAAGTACTGTAGCGCTCTGCGCTTGGCCTGAGTCTTGGCCTATAGTATGATAAGAGGAAAGAGTTAAGTGCTTGATTAAGGGACGCACGGTGCCCGTTGGAGTTTTATTAGTGTCCCCACTTTGGAGGATTTAGTATTTTAAATATCTGGTTTTAGTATTTGTTGTCCTATTAAAGTTTATACTATTTCGCTATTTTAAATATCCCTTTACAATTCCCGGCTTAGTGGCGCTCCTAGTTAGGGCCTTTTTTCTTTTGTTTGGGTTTCTTTTTTGTGTTATTGTTCTAATGGCGAAGATGCCCATGTATTAGGGACCAATAAATTTGTACTTTTGTATCCCCCTGAGAACTTGTTTGGTCTCCCTCTCTCTCTTTGGGGTTTACATTCCCCAGGTTGCTCTCTCAGTGTATATTACGAACCTGTGTTGGCCTTTATTAAGAAACCTTTTTATGGGTCGTTGGTTAAACCAACTGGCGTTGTCCGGCAACAAATCTTGAACATTTTGGTATAAATTATTACACAGACAAATAATGGTAATAGAGTCATTTTATTAACATTTGAGAACTTGAACTTGAGAGTGAACTTGACCCAGTTTTGAACACTGGTTGTTAATGTAAGACTTGGCCAGTTTACATATTTGACGTTGTGTCGGCAGGATACGAGAGAGAGCAACACGAGAGAGACCAAACAATTGTAGCTACATTGCTATTTACTTTTGACGGCTAACAATGATGATGATGCCTGTGTACCCAGGAGCCCCGTGGCTGCCTAAGTTTGGGGGGACTGAAGGGGAAGGAAGGTACAAGGAATGGAGAGACCAAATAAAGGGGTTACTAGGCACACAAGATATCACGGAGGCAAAAAAGGTGGCTATTTTGTTTAAAACCTTAACGGATGAAGCGAAGCGGCAAGTGGTTGTATTGGAAGAAGGTGAACGAGACACAGTGGAAAAAATCTTGAAATATCTTGATAATCTATATAGAGAAACTGTCCCGGTGTCTAAAGTGCGGTCACAGTTCTATGGTTGCACTCAGCGGCCGGGTGAAAGTATTGGTGCATATATCCTAAGACTTAGAGAACTATTCTGTGGGCTGCGGCGACATGATCCAACCACGGCCCCCTCCGATATCGTTTTACGAGATCAATTGCTTATGGGGCTGTCAGAGGGTCCGCTGAGCCAGGCTCTACGAGTATACGCCCGGAGACATCCAGATGACAGTTTTGCCGCACTACGAGAGGAGGCCTTATTATTAGATACTGAGTATGGGGGTATGGGAACGCCTGAAGTAATGTGCCATGCTGTTAACCCCACGCCTGCTTCTAACCCCTCACAGACGCGTGATTGGAAACAGACACTGAAACAGGAGATCATGGAAGACGTGAAAGCGCAAATGCAGGGACTGACGAATGAATTGATGAAGGAGATCCGCCCGATGGTTCAGGCTGCTGCCGCTGCTGTACCACCACCGCCGCCCGGTCGTTCGTATGAGGCTGCCACGTACGCGCCCCCGCTGTATAATCGTCCGTATGAACCAGCCACCTATGCCCCGCCGCCAGCGCAGCGTTACGCGCCAACGAGTCACCGGTATGTGCCCAACCGGGGAAATGAGTGGGATGGGGAGGGTAGGCCAATATGTCGCCAGTGCAAAAAAACGGGCCATATAGCGAGATTCTGCAGAGAAAACCAGCCGCCGTCAAACTAGAGAATCCGGTTGCTGCAGTCCGGGCAGCCGGGATCAAATCCCCGTTTAAAGGGGTTAGGGCTAACAAGGCTTTTGTAGGAGAGTGTCCACTTATTAAAGTTACCATGGAGGGGGTTCCATTACAAGGGTTATTAGATACTGGGTCACAAGTCACACTGCAACAGAGTTTATTTGATCAACGTTTTCCCCCGGCTAAATTGGGACAAAACCCCCTGGTGTTTAAGTTAAGAGCGGCTAATGGCCTTGATATCCCGTACACCAGTTATGCGGTGTTGGATATAGAATTGGAGGGAGTCACTGTGCCAGGGAGGGGGGTAGTAATTGTGAAAGACGAACATTGCACGCACCCTTTAATTATCGGCATGAATGTCGTTAGTGCATGTTGGGACGTTCTATTTAAATGGCCAGGGAAAGCTGCTTTTTCCCCCGGACATAAGAAAGCAGTGTGGAAAGACGCGTTTGTTACACGCCCCAAGTGGCTAATGTAAACAGATTATATTTTTAAAACTGCTCTGCAGTGTTGTTCACCTGATAAAACAGGACAAAAGGGAGACAGAGTCAGCTTTGTGTTGTTACGTTTCTCTTCCTTGTTCAATCTGAATTTATTCACAATCATCATCAAATCACTTTACTTCTCTTTGTTTTAAAGAGTTTTCAGTCATTCAGTACTGTAATCAATCATCACATATTCACAAAATTACAGTAATCCCATATTTTCTCATTTTCTTCTCTTATACATATTCATCAAAATCACAATAAACATTTCTGTTCATATTCATATTCCCATATGTTTTTATCAGTATCCATTAACTGTATGTATTCTTTGGCATTTTAACCAGTAATAATGTTTTAGAATGAATTCTTTTTAACCCTTAAGTGCTGTTCGGGTCATTTTGACCCGTTTTACATTTTCATTTGGAAAAAAAAGGTAGAAGTTAAAAATGTTTCCACCTGAAACTCACTGGCCTTAAAGATTCTTCTGAGATGAACATGTAAAAAAAATATTTTTGCACTACACCCATGCTACACCCCCCTCATATTTTTTGAACCTTAAGTGCTGTTCGGGTCATTTTGACCCGGAAGCACAGAAATACACAGTATTATGCCAAAACACAGACACACAGTCACCCCCACTTCTAACACCCCCCTTCCGAAGCCCCATTCCGAACCCTACCCCCCTTCCTATAAGCATGAGCAATATTGCCCAGTATTAAATGAAGTAGTTTTTTTACATGGATTTCAGCTAAATCAGTAAAAACGCCTAGCTCTTTCAGTGTTTAATGTGATATAGCAAAGCAGAAATGCAAACATTTACCAAATATATCATATGAATTGTTTGGTATTGAGTCAAAGTCAATGTATCATGATGATTTGTTAAGTTAAAATTTATATTAGTGTTGTTTTTTTTTAAACCAAATATCCACCGGGTCAAAATGACCCGAACAGAACGAAGGTGTAGTGAATCTGAACAGAACTTAAGGGTTAAACTGTCATATTATACCATGAACTTATATTTATTCATCACCATGAAATGGCATTAATCTTGAAATCACTAAGTCACTAGGACCCAAAAGCTCAATACTGCATTGGCATAACAATGGATATAGGGCAAAGATACATTACAAGGCATTATAATGGAGAACTACTGTAAATTACTAAAAACGAAAATAAACATCCCCAATGCAAAGGGTACTAATCATATGAAACACCAGAACAGGAGCTATTAAACACTACAGGGAGCACCATAATATTGTACATGAAACAAACCAAAAACAGCCACGTTGTGACTAGCAGCAGTAATGGCTGCCATGAATCTGCTGTTTACACTCAGATTCTAACTACCCATTAAACACATACAAAACGACATTTCTGGTCTAGAACCAAGAGAAGCTTTGCTTTATGTTACAAAGAGCTGACCAAGAACAGAATTTGTGTTCTAATAAAGCATTTACCTGATAAAACAGGACAAAAGGGAGACAGAGTCAGCTTTGTGTTGTTACGTTTCTCTTCCTTGTTCAATCTGAGGAGAAACGTCACGTGACCACCTACTACTACCTGTCTCACCAGAGGCTTTTGCCACCTGGTGGCAAAAGGTGGAATAGGTCTGTTCCTAAAATATATATTCTCTGCTCATTCTAAAGCACAACAAAGTCCCATAAAAATACAATAAAATCACACATAATAAAACAAAATGTGACTACACTTTTGTGTATGTCACACACTCCCTGACAAAATAAGAAGTGGCTCCTGACATTTCAAACCATTTTCTTTCAGAAATCCCAAAATAAAACCCTCAAAAAGGTGTCGGTGTGGTGTAAGTGTAGGGTGTATGGTGGTAAGGGGTGTAAGGTGAAAACCAGAAAGGTGGTTGAATCTGGCAAGGCGTGTATGATGGAGTGTATGGTGTTGTGTATGCGTGGACTGTATTGACAGCGTGGTGTGGTCGTAGCGAAGGTTCACCAAGTGTCTGGTATGTGAACATCTGTCTTGGTCTCCTTTCTCTGGCGGACCGCCTGTTCTCATTGGGTGTGTCACGTGCAGGGGAAGGCAACATCTCCTCTTCTTCCACAGGAATGACATCATCATCGTCTTCACTTCCAGTTTCAGGTAACACCGGCTCAGGTAGGTCTGATGTGCTCGGTTGTGTTTCTACTGGTCTTTGTTCTTCTCTTGTGAGTGTTTCATCATTTCTTTCTCTCCTCACAGGTATTGTAACTTGTCTCTTTTCCCTTACAGGTACTCGGCTTGGACTGTTGACTTCTTCAGGAACCGGATTCCTCTGGATAAAGGTAGGTATGGTATGGTAAGTATCCTCTCCTGTCTGTTCTCTTTCTCTTACAGGGAATCTCAACCAGTACCTTCCATATTCTCTTTCAGAGTCGGAATCACTTGAGTCACTCTGGTGTTCTCTCTCATTGACATGACTTGGTTGGCGGTGTTTCTGTTTTGTTTGTCTCTTAAGTGTGAATTCTGCTGGAGGCGGTGGGGCTTCGACAGGTAAGTCATTTACGAGTAATAGCAGGTTCCGATGGAGAACTCTGGTTCTCTGTCCATCACTGCCCTCAGGGTAGACTTCATACACCGGGTTGTCTGTTACTTGCTCTTTGACGACATAGATCTTCTTCTCCCAGTATGATCTGAGTTTCCCTGGGCCGCCACGCTCATTAAGATTCCTTACTAGGACTCTGTCCCCAGGACGTAGGACTACACCTTTCAGCTTCTTGTCATAGTAGGACTTGCCTCGCGCACTTGATTGTCTACTGTTCTCGCTGGCGATCTTGTAAGCTTCAGTCATCTTTCCTGCCCACTTCTGTGCATAGCTTTGGTGTGAGACAGGGTCTTTCTCTTCCATCAGACCAAACAACAAGTCTACAGGGAGACGGGGGTGGCGCCCGTACAGGAGAAAATAGGGTGAGTACCCAGTAGACTCGTGGCGTGTACAGTTGTAGGCGTGTACAGTATGTTGGAGGTGGTCTTTCCAGCGCTCTTTTTCCTTCGCACTGAGTGTCCTTAACATCTGCAACAGCGTTCTATTAAACCTCTCGGCCGGGTTGCATTGAGGGTGGTACGGTGTCGTTCTTGAGTGTCCCACTCCAGCTTTCTGACGGAGGGTCTTAAAGAGCTCGTTTTCAAACTCACGGCCATGGTGATGGTGGAGACGACCCGGATATCCGAACCGGAGAATGAAATCATCAAAGATGCGCTCAGCTGCTGTCCGTCCGGACTTGTTCTTTGTCGGATAAGCTTGAGCGAATCTTGTGAAGTGATCCACAACGACCAAGATGTACTCGTACCCGCCTCGGCTGGTCTCCAGGTGCAGATAGTCAATACATACAAGATCCAAAGGTGTGTTGGACGTTATGGTGCCCATTGGAGCTCGTACATGATTGACAGGCTTTTTCTCCTTTATGCAAGGACATCTCCTCGTGACATACTCCACTATGTCCTTCTTCATAAACGGCCAATAAAAGCGGTCTCTTGCCAGGGACAGTACGCGTTCTGTACCGACGTGTCCCATATCGTCATGAAGGTGCTTCAAGACCATGGACTTGTATTTGGCAGGGAGAACCAGCTGTTTCCTTTCACAGGTCTGTCTGAAAAGAAGTCCATTTTCCAGGTGCAGTTTGTTCCATTCACGGAGGAGCTTACTTGCTGCTCTACTCACAGTATGTCTTGTGTCATTGTTCAACACTGCATTTGTCTCTTTCAGTTGAATGATTTCTCCAATTACTGAGTCTTCCCTTTGAGCTTCGAACAACTCATCCCGGCTGATAGTTGGGATGGTGACAAGGGGTTCTAGGGCAGTATCTGTGGCAAGGGTGAGGGCTGCGATCCAGGCTACATCCTGCTTCTGGGCTGCCATATTCCCATCCCAGGTGGCACGCACAACTTCCTGTGATAGCTCCTCACTGCACTCAGCTACATACTTGTCCATGTCGAGGGGCAGACGAGACAGGGTATCAGCATCTATGTTCACCTTTCCAGGTCTGTACTTGATCTCGAACCGGAAGTCAGACAACTCCCCGACCCAACGGTGTCCAACGGCATTGAGCTTTGCCGTGCTCATGACGTACGTTAGGGGGTTGTTATCCGTGTAAATGGTGAAGTGTGGGGCATAAAATAGATAATCTCTAAATTTCTCGCACACTGCCCATTTTAGTGCCAAAAATTCCAACTTCCCACTGTGCAGGCGATAGTTCTTCTCTGCCTGGGTCAACGTTCTGGAGCCATAACCCAACACTCTCAGCTTGCCTTCCTGCCGCTGATAGAGTACAGCGCCGAGACCCTGTTCTGAGGCATCTGTGTGCAGTGAGAATGGCAGGCTAAAGTCTGGGTAGGCCAGGACTGGTGGGTTGGTAAGAAGTTCAATCAGTTGTTCCAGTACACTCTGGTGTTCACTGGTCCAATTCACAGGGGTTTTAGAGGCCAACTGAGGACCTTTGCTCTTCCCTCGCTGGGTCTGGACTGGTGACGTGACAGATTTGAGTTGAAGGAGCTCATACACTGGCTTTGCAATGCGTGAGAAGTCTTGTATGTAGCTGCGGTAGTAACTTAGGAAGCCTAGAAGTCTCCTTACATCACCAACCGTCTGTGGAGTCTTGCTTTTGAGGGACTGCACAGCCTCCAGGTCTTTTGGATCAATCTCCACTCCATCCGCAGATACAAGGCGACCGACATATCTGACTTGTCTTCGAAACAGTTCACACTTTTCGGGTCTCAGCTTCACGCCATGCTCTTGAAGGGCTTTCAGGACTTTGCGGACTCCTTCTACATGCTCCTCAAATGTTTTAGCGTAGCAGAGGATGTCGTCCAGGTATGGTATACAGGATTCATCTCTGAGTGAGCATAACATCTCTTCCATGCTCCTTTGGAAGGCAGCGGGTGCATTTGAGAGGCCAAAGGGTATCCTCACCCACTCGTATAACCCCCAGGGCGTTATGAAGGCGGTGAGGTGTCTTGAACCCTCATCTATGAAGCCTTGATGGTAAGCCTTGCCTTGGTCAAGGATACTAAACCACGACTGGCCACCCAGGGTGTCGGTCAGATCTTGGATCCGGGGCAAGGGGTGTCTGTCAGGAACAGTCTTCTGGTTCAGAAGTCGATAATCGATGCAAAGGCGCAGCGAGCCATCCTTTTTGCGGACGCACACGACAGGAGCTGAATAAGGAGACTTTGATTTAACAATCCATCCCTTTGCTAGGAGATCTTGAATGTACTCCTTCACTTCGGCAAACAAGGGCTTTGGTACTGAAGAGTATGCTCTCTGCACAGGGATGTTGTCTTTGAGGTTTATCGACATCTGTAGACTGGGGATGTACCCGATATCTCCAGCGTCCCTGGCAAATGCTGCAGACTCCTCGTACAGCATCTTTTTCGCAATCTCTTGCTGTTCTTCATCTAGGTGACTTATGTCAACTGGCGGCTCCCATTGGGGCAGTGATGGGCTTGCCTCAGCTGGGGAGGAGGCAGTGACACTGTGGACACTTGTGTTCTTTCCAGGTGAGTCGGTTTCAATGATTTTCTTAATTGACTGGACACTACCGATGGCTGATTTACGAGGCAAAGTAATGTCATGCTTCAGGTGGTTTCCCACAGGCACAGCTACATATGGGCTCTTCTCATTCTGGATCTCCAGCAAACCCTCGCCGACATCCAACTGCTGCAACTGGACGTTACTCTCATCAGGCTCAAATAACACCAGGGCATCAGACGGGTCAAGATTAGGTGGGAGTCTGCACTTTACCCATATTACACTGCCAGCAGGGATGATCTTGTCCAGTTGACCTGTTCTCAGACGTCCTTGAAGCGTATTGGGTTTCTTTGCTTGAACAAAGTGCACAATAGTCTCAGCTGTGTCATGTGGGATCGACATGGCACCACAGAGCAAACGGGTTAACATAGGGAGAAGTCTCTCTGGCTTGCCCTTTATCAGTTCTTCCACCACATTGAACCCGATCAATGGCGTTTCTAAGGGCAAGTGGCTTACAAGGAAAGGCACCCTAATAGCCAAGTCGGGGTCTTCATTTTCGGGCAGACTCACAGTTATTGCGACCCATCCATCAAAAGGAATAAGGTCTCCATTCACAGCATATACTTTGAGCTTTTCTTCATCCTCCATTAGCTCATTCAGTGGTCGAATGTCAAGGTCAGGTAAGTATAGCTCTTTCCAGGAATGGTTAACAATGCTCACTTGAGCCCCCGTGTCTACTAGGGCACTGACTGGTACGCCACTCAGAAGACACTTGGTTATGGCTTTCTTGCCTATTAGCTTGGCAATCGGTTCATTAGGGGGTGAGGGGTTTAGTGAGGGCTGAGGAGTCGCCTTTCTGTGAGGGCGTACTCTGTTCACAGTAACTGCATCCGCAGTCGTCCTTTGGGGATTACTTTCACCACCGTTGTGGTTGTTGTGCTGTTGCGCATCTTCAGAGGGGGACTTCGAGGTCGCTCCGGTTGCTGGCTGTCCCCCTACAGCAACCGGCTCTCGTTTCCCTGGCGCTTGGGTTTCTTCAAGCAGCCTATTGCTCTGTGGCCCTCTTCACCGCAGTAAAAGCAGTGTTTACAGTCCTGTAAACCATTCTCGAGACACTTTGGGCAACCATACTGTCCCTCTTTCCTGACCATTCGAGGTTTAGGGGATGAACCACAAGCACGGTCTTGCTGCACAGTCGCGGCCAATGACTCAACCAACTTAGTCAGTGCATCTATTCTTTCTGTGAGCTGCTGTACGTTGTCTGTTTTGCTTTTTCGATCAGCGGTCTCCTTCTTTGGGTTGGACTCTTTTTCAGGTTCTGCCTCAACTTGGGCACTGTGTGCAGCTGTTTGCTTCTGACGGGGTGTTGAGCCCAATCTGCGTCGTCGCTCACTCTCATCACTTGTTATTTTCATGACATGTTTCAGGATTGTCTCATCTGTTACTGTGCTGTCAGAGAGTAAGGGCTTTAGCTCTCTGCGGATATCGTTGTGCTTGTGGCCTATTCCTTGGTACACGGTGTGCAGGAAGACACCTTGGACTGTATCTGGGCTGCACTTGATCTCAGTTTCAGCTTGTCTCGATGTGAACAGGATTCTCTGTTTCAGGCCAATTACACGATACAGGAATTGTTGCGGGGTCTCATGTTCATTCTGCTTTGCACACATCAGCTCTTGGAAAAGTTCCGTACTGCTCTTTTCTCCCAAATGAGACTGAAGGAACCCCTTGAGCTCAGCTACGGTCATGTCGTCCTTATTCATGAGCATGTCCTTGAAATCTCCAGGCTTAATGATCCGTAGCACGCCTCTCACTATTTCAAGGTCACTGAAGTTCTCCTTTAATCCTTCCTCCATCTGCCGGCACACGCTGGTGTAGCTGATGTCAGAAGAATTATCTCCGATTTGGCCCCCCTGCACTTTAAATTCACGGCGGTGAAGGTAAGACAAGTCTTTCAGGGACACCATCTTCTCATGTGTATGGAATGGAGCTGTGTCTGATTGATGAACATGGTGTGGTGTGTTATGGTTCTGTGGAGGAAGCTGTACAGGTGTGGGTTGTGAAGTAGGATGTGATGTAGGCATGTGTATGAATGGTGTGTTGTTCTGTGGAGTATGCTGTACAGGTGTGGGTTGTGAGGTAGGATGTGAGGTAGGCATGTTCATAAATTGACGTAGCTTCTTACTCAAATCATCATAACATTCAAGCATTTTCTGAACATCATCTGGAATAACATTGGCTGTACTAGCTGTAGTAGCAGTACCTGAGGCACTGAGTGACTGAGAATTCACTGAATCACCAGAGGTTACACTAACTGAACTAGTGACAGGTACATTGGCTGGGTCTGAAAGGGTTAACCCACTAGAGTGAGAGGCTAAATCAATGAGCTGTGTCGCTTCAATTACACTGGAATCAACAGGTAAAGTAACATTACTGCGAGATTGCATCACCTTATCAATAGCAACACTCAACATAAGTAATTCAACCATACCCGCATCCTCAGACTCTAGCAGCTGCTTACTGTGCATGAACTCGTGGATGTGGTCAAAGCACCCATTCACGTCTTCACTGTCGAGCTTTGACGGGTCCTCGCCTCCAACTGGGCCGACCTCCTTGGCAATTTGGAAAAGTTCTTTGGGTGACAACGCAAGCAGGCGTTTCCTGATCTCCCAGACCAGGTTCTTCCTCTCTCTGTCTGCCATGTCAAGTCCTTTCCCCACCACTTGTCGCTCAGTCAAAGTCTCCCACACGGTCTCTGCTCACAGTTCTCTTCGGGCTCTGGGTACCACGTGTCGCATCAGCAGCTCTCTCTCTGGGCCACACACACGGCACGTCGCATTAGCAAGTCTCTCTGGGTCACGCGTTCAGCACGTCTCATCACCAGCTCACTGTGTTATAGGCTCAACACGTTGCATTGGCAGGTGTCTCGGGTCACAGGCTCAGCATGTCTCATCAGCAGGTCTCTCTGGGTCACGCGTTCAGCACGTCTCATCACCAGCTCACTGTGTTATAGGCTCAACACGTTGCATTGGCAGGTGTCTCGGGTCACAGGCTCAGCATGTCTCATCAGCAGGTCTCTCTGGGTCACCGGTGTAGATTTTTAGGATCAGCTCCAGGCCAGTGGGAGGAGCCAATCCCGGACGAGCCCCCAAGAATCTGTTACACGCCCCAAGTGGCTAATGTAAACAGATTATATTTTTAAAACTGCTCTGCAGTGTTGTTCACCTGATAAAACAGGACAAAAGGGAGACAGAGTCAGCTTTGTGTTGTTACGTTTCTCTTCCTTGTTCAATCTGAATTTATTCACAATCATCATCAAATCACTTTACTTCTCTTTGTTTTAAAGAGTTTTCAGTCATTCAGTACTGTAATCAATCATCACATATTCACAAAATTACAGTAATCCCATATTTTCTCATTTTCTTCTCTTATACATATTCATCAAAATCACAATAAACATTTCTGTTCATATTCATATTCCCATATGTTTTTATCAGTATCCATTAACTGTATGTATTCTTTGGCATTTTAACCAGTAATAATGTTTTAGAATGAATTCTTTTTAAACTGTCATATTATACCATGAACTTATATTTATTCATCACCATGAAATGGCATTAATCTTGAAATCACTAAGTCACTAGGACCCAAAAGCTCAATACTGCATTGGCATAACAATGGATATAGGGCAAAGATACATTACAAGGCATTATAATGGAGAACTACTGTAAATTACTAAAAACGAAAATAAACATCCCCAATGCAAAGGGTACTAATCATATGAAACACCAGAACAGGAGCTATTAAACACTACAGGGAGCACCATAATATTGTACATGAAACAAACCAAAAACAGCCACGTTGTGACTAGCAGCAGTAATGGCTGCCATGAATCTGCTGTTTACACTCAGATTCTAACTACCCATTAAACACATACAAAACGACATTTCTGGTCTAGAACCAAGAGAAGCTTTGCTTTATGTTACAAAGAGCTGACCAAGAACAGAATTTGTGTTCTAATAAAGCATTTACCTGATAAAACAGGACAAAAGGGAGACAGAGTCAGCTTTGTGTTGTTACGTTTCTCTTCCTTGTTCAATCTGAGGAGAAACGTCACGTGACCACCTACTACTACCTGTCTCACCAGAGGCTTTTGCCACCTGGTGGCAAAAGGTGGAATAGGTCTGTTCCTAAAATATATATTCTCTGCTCATTCTAAAGCACAACAAAGTCCCATAAAAATACAATAAAATCACACATAATAAAACAAAATGTGACTACACTTTTGTGTATGTCACACGTTCGCCGTTTGCAGACGGATAGAAACGGTAACTAACGAAGACGGCTCCCTGGGCTACGTGTGGCCTGCCGGTCGCCGACAAATTCGGGTGCCTGCCCGCAGCGAAATACTTGTGTGGGGTCGGGCGCGCCGAGGCCCTGCCGGTGGCGACTTCGAGGCCCTGCTGGAGAATGCCACAAATAACCACCAACTGGGGGTGGCACGGGCTGTAGTGACTGTGCGGGGAGGGCGGGTTCCTGTGTGCCTTTGTAATCCCCATGCATTCAGCGTTCGGGTGGGCCGGTATCAGAAACTGGGGAGGCTGTACCCCGTCGACGCTGTGGATGTCCGTGGGCAGCGAGATCTGAGCCTGTCGCTGGGAGAAGATGGAGCGGTGGAAGTGGCGCTGGTGAGCGCAGAAGAAGACGAGCTGGAGCGCACCTTACCGCGGGAGATGCAGGGGTTGGCGGACCGACCCGACCTACAAGAGGGGGAACGAGACGAACTGCGGGCGATGCTGTCCACCTGGGAGAAGGTGTTCGCTACCCACGACGAGGACTTCGGCCAGACCGACACCGTGCAGCATCAGATCCCTACCGGGGACGCGGCGCCCATTCGTGAGCGACACCGGCCGCTGCCTCCCTCAATGTACAAAGAAATGAAGACGCTGCTGAGCGGTATGTTGGAGCAAGGGGTTATTGTGGAGAGTTGTAGCCCGTGGGCCGCCCCGATTGTATTAGTTAAGAAGAAAGATGGCAGTTGGCGTTTTTGCGTCGACTATCGCAAATTGAATGCTGTCACTCATAAGGACGCCTTTCCGCTGCCGCGCATTGAAGAGACACTGACGAGCCTGACGCAAGCTAAATGGTTTTCAACATTAGATCTGGCAAGTGGGTATTGGCAAGTGGGAATGGACCCGCGTGACCAAGAAAAGACTGCATTTACTACACCTCTCGGCCTGTTTGAATTTAAAAGAATGCCATTTGGGTTGTGTAATGCCCCTGCCACTTTCCAGCGACTTATGCAACAGTGCCTTAGTGGCCTAGTAACAGAGTCCTTGTTAGTTTATCTCGATGACATTATTATTTACTCACCTGACTTCTCCTCCCACCTACAGCATCTTGAGACCGTGTTCCAGCGACTGTGGAAACAGGGGCTAAAACTGCGGCTGGACAAATGTAAAATCTTGCAACGGGAGGTGAAGTTCCTGGGCCACGTTGTGGATCACGAGGGAGTGCGACCCGACCCAGACAAATTGGTGGCCGTGAGGGAGTGGGCCGCCCCCACTACTGTCCGTGAGGTTCGTGCGTGGTTGGGGTTTGCTGGGTATTATCGTCGGTTCGTGCCGTCCTTCGCTGCGGTGGCACGGCCCTTAACTAGCCTTTTGATTGGCATTCCAAATGATGCGAGATCGCACCAACATAAAATAATGTGGACCCCCGAATGTCAGAGTGCGTTTGATGCGTTAAAGGCAGCGCTAACCCAGGCCCCTATACTGGCGTACGCCGATTTTAACCAGCCGTTTGTGGTTTACACGGACGCCAGTAGCCGTGGCCTGGGTGCTGTGTTAGCCCAGGTCCAAGAGGGTAAAGAGCGGGTTATTTCCTACGCAAGCCAGAGTTTGCATCCGACAGAACAGAATGATGCAAATTATAGTTCTTTTAAATTGGAGCTCCTGGCCCTTAAATGGGCCGTGACCGAAAAGTTTAAAGATTATCTGACGGGGGCTCAATTTACAGTGTTTACGGATAATAATCCAGTGGCGCACCTTTCCACGGCACGGTTAGGTGCTGTCGAACAACGCTGGGCAGCGCAACTGGCTTCATTCACGTTTGACATAAAGTACAGGCCGGGAAAAAGTAATGCTAACGCAGATGCGCTGTCGAGATTCCCTGTGCGCAACGAGGCCGTGGCGGCGGTGGAGTTAGTGCGGGGGGAAGACGAGGAGGGCGGCATGAAGAGGAGCGAGTGGAGGGACGCACAGCAAGTGGATGATGATGTTGGAAGGGTGGCCCGGTGGGTGGAGCGGGGAGCCCATCCTGCGTTGAGCGAGAAGAGGAGTTGGACAAGGGGGGTAAATCAGCTGTTACGGCAGTGGACAAAGTTGGAATTACGAGAGGGCGTGTTATATCGCAGAGTGACTGATCCGTATACTCGTGAGGAGTATTGTCAACTTGTTTGCCCAGGTCCCCGACGGCAGGAGGTGTGGAGGGGAATACATGAAGCAGCGGCGCATGCGGGAACAGATCGGACACTGGCGCAGCTACGACGGCGTTTCTATTGGCCAGGCATGGAGGGGGAGGTACGTCGGTTCCAACAAGGATGTGTCACCTGCAGCCTACAGAAGGTTAGAGTAGAGCCCAGGGCCCCCTTACAGCCATTTAATGTGTCCTACCCTCTAGAAGTTGTTGCTATTGATTTCCTGAACCTAGGAAGACCTGCTGATCCGTGGCAAAATGTTTTGGTGGCGACCGATCTATTTACGAGGTATAGTTGGGCCATTCCAACTCGCGATCAGACAGCCCAGACCACTGTCCGTGCCCTGTGGGCTTATGTTATTCAGCCATATGGGTGCCCTGTCCGTCTTCATTCGGACAGAGGCCAGAATTTCGAGTCGGCCTTGCTCCAAGAATTGTGTAATGTATATGGTATTACTAAGAGCCGTACGACTCCGTATAATCCGGCCGGAAATGGCGGAGCCGAACGGTGGAATCAAACGTTTTTGAATTTATTGCGCTCCTTGGATGCAGACAAGCGGGACCATTGGGCAGAACACTTACCCGAGTTAGTACAAGCTTATAATAATACGCCCCATAGCGCCACTGGCTATGCCCCGGCCTTCTTAATGTTTGGCCGTCATTTGCGGCGCCCTGTGGACGTAGAGTTGGGTGTGTCGCCATCCCAGCCTAGACAGAGGGTGGGGGACTGGGTACAGAGCCATCAGCGGTGTTTAAATATGGCTTACCACACTGCAGAACAGAAGATGAGGGGGGTAGCGGGTCAGCGGAAGCGTAATTATGATCGTAGAGCAGGTATCCCTCCGCTGTTGCCCGGGGAACGAGTATGGGTACGTAATAGAAATAGACAGGGGCAGGGGAAGCTGGCTCCCTGGTGGGACCCGGAGCCCTTTGTAGTACTGGGTACTGTGGGCGATGCAGGGCTGGTTTATCGTATCCAGCCGGAGAGGGGGGGGCGGGATCGCACTATGCACCGGAACGCTTTGAAAGTGTGTATAGCTCCTCCACAGGAAATGGTGAGACCTGAACCAGAGCCAGAGATAAGGGGCCCAGTTATTCCACAGTGCTATGGGTTCTTTCCTGCGGGACCCCGGCGTTCTGCTCGTGTTAATTTGGGGCAGCCGCCAAGCAGGTATAGTCCAGCGTAGTGTTTTTCGCAGGGACTGCTAACCTTAAAGAAGGGGAGAGTGTGATGGGGTGAAAGAGGGTACTCCTAAGTTTTTTTCATTTTATTTTATTTTTGTACATGCGTGTGTTCTTTCTATTATTTTCTGCTGTGTACACACGCCTTGTATGTTTATTTGAATGATTAATTTGTGTTCTCTTTCCCCCATTCATGTTCTGTTTTGTGAATGGACTGATTGTTCCCGGGACATTGGGTGAAATGCTGCAGGGTTGGATAACTAGGAGCAGAGACTTGGCCAATGGGGGTGGGGGTGACGTCACTGCGCGCCAATGGGGAGCCGGCAGAGGGAGTGTCGCTGAGTATGAATAGGAGAACGCACTCAGTTGACAGCAGAACTCCAGAGGGGGCAGACGTGTGTGCAGACGAGCAGCAGCAGAGCATGACAGGGGGCCTAGTGACATTGAGAGAAACGAACTAAGTATACCATATAATTACCCTGAGTGACTTGTGCACCAGTGCAGAACCAGCCTTGGAGAGACGGGTCGTGTCCAAACTACCTCCAGCCTTCCAGAGGGTGACGTACCTGGCCGGGCTGTGTGACGGCGATCACAGTGTGACGAGCCTTTTCAACTCAGGAGGCAAGCGTATGCTTGCCTTTGTGTGTGAGTACCGTCTTATGTCACACTGCCACGAATCCTGTTAGCCTTCACGTATAAAGCGCCTGGTGGTGTAGAACAAGTTATCTGGCACTCTCCCTCCTGTGCTTGCAGGTGTACCGAAGTAGACGGGAGAAGTGATGATGTCCGGCTATCCATATGCACTCCATTGAAGACACTGGGTCCCCTGGGTGGTTGCTCTGCTATAACTAACTGAGTAAAAGCACTGTAGCGCTCTGCGCTCGTATACTGACACGTAACAAACGAAGTAATTGAGTAAAAGCACTGTAGCGCTCTGCGCTTGTATACTGACACGTAACAAACGAAGTAATTGAGTAAAAGCACTGTAGCGCTCTGCGCTTGTACACTGACACTTAACAAACGAAGTAATTGAGTAAAAGTACTGTAGCGCTCTGCGCTTGGCCTGAGTCTTGGCCTATAGTATGATAAGAGGAAAGAGTTAAGTGCTTGATTAAGGGACGCACGGTGCCCGTTGGAGTTTTATTAGTGTCCCCACTTTGGAGGATTTAGTATTTTAAATATCTGGTTTTAGTATTTGTTGTCCTATTAAAGTTTATACTATTTCGCTATTTTAAATATCCCTTTACAATTCCCGGCTTAGTGACGCTCCTAGTTAGGGCCTTTTTTCTTTTGTTTGGGTTTCTTTTTTGTGTTATTGTTCTAATGGCGAAGATGCCCATGTATTAGGGACCAATAAATTTGTACTTTTGTATCCCCCTGAGAACTTGTTTGGTCTCCCTCTCTCTCTTTGGGGTTTACATTCCCCAGGTTGCTCTCTCAGTGTATATTACGAACCTGTGTTGGCCTTTATTAAGAAACCTTTTTATGGGTCGTTGGTTAAACCAACTGGCGTTGTCCGGCAACAAATCTTGAACATTTTGGTATAAATTATTACACAGACAAATAATGGTAATAGAGTCATTTTATTAACATTTGAGAACTTGAACTTGAGAGTGAACTTGACCCAGTTTTGAACACTGGTTGTTAATGTAAGACTTGGCCAGTTTACATGGGCATAAGTCATGCCTTGTTTCGTTTAAAGACATGCAAGTTGCTTACACACGTGCCTTGACTCAAGTGGAAGCCATCTGTGTCTTTGTTAAGTAAGCTCCACCCTTCGATTTTCCGCCATTTTGAGCAGTTTGTAAAACGCTTAAACCCACTTTTATTCTGGTATTTTTTTACATGAACTTTGGACCAATATCTAAATATCTGTCAGATCGGATTTTTTTCTAAATTTAAACATTCTTTTTGAATAATTTAATGAATATTGCAGTTTTATGCAAATTATTCTTCTGCCTCTAAAACAAACATTCAAAGTAATATTTTCTTATTGTGCAGAGCTATGCATAGCTCACCTGGTAAGGCCTTTGTCTATCATTACAGAGGTCCCCGGTTCAAGCCTTACCTCATGCATTTAAAATCCATTCCACAAAATATAGCCATGAAAACCCTGGTTTTGAATGAATGAAACTTTATTTGTATAGCACCCTTCATACAAAAATGCAGCCCAGAGTGCTTCACACAACAAAATATAAAAAACAAAACAGCAATAATTACAATACAGCAAAACAAAAGTAAATAAAATGTTAACACAGAAGATAACAGCAATAAAAATAGAATTGCAACAAGCAGACATTTAGGCTAGGGTAGGATTATCTAAAAGCAATAGAAAAGAGATGAGTCTTAAGTTGAGACTTAAAGCTGTCCACTGAGGTAGACTGTCTTAAATATAATGGGAGGCGGTTCCAGGCTGTCGGCCCATAGAAACAAAAAGCAGCTTCACCGTATTTTCTAATTTTCATTTCAATGCTCGGAATCTCAAGTAGGTCAGCAGTAGCGGACCTGAGGGGACGGCCAGGAACATATCTATTCAGACAGTCATCAAGATAGGCAGGTGCCAGGCCGTTAAGGGCTTTGAAAACAAGTAAAAGAATTTTAAAATCTATTCTAAAGGGAACCGGAAGCCAGTGTAGCGAAGCCAAAACTGGGCTGATATGCTCCCTCATCTTAGTTCTCGTTAATACTCGGGCAGCCGCATTCTGGATGACTTGTAGTCTGTCCGTAGTTTTTTTAGGCAAGCCAGAAAAAAGGGCGTTGCAGTAATCAAGTCTAGAAAAGACAAAGGCATGAATTAATGTTTTAGCGTCATCCAGTGACAAAAAAGCTCTAATTCGGGCGATATTCCTAAAATGGAAGAAAGCAGTCTTGGCTATGTGACTGATATGTGTATTAAAACTCAGTTCAGAGTCGATGAGAACCCCAAGGTTTTTTACAGTGTTTTTGCTGTTTAGCCAGGTTTGTAAGTCTACCCGTCATTAAATCCCTCTGATCACTAGAACCAACAATGAGAACCTCAGTCTTGTCCTCATTTAATTTGAGGAAGTTCGCGGACATCCAGCGTGTGATGCTGGACAGACAGGACAGCAATGGTTCGAGGGCATTCGGGTCATCTGGGGCTACAGAGATGTACATCTGAGTGTCATCTGCATAAAAATGGTAATTAACGCCATGATTGGCAATAATTTCGCCCAGTGGTTGTATGTATAAGGAAACAATAAAGGGCCGAGGATTGAACCCTGCGGAATACCGGAGGAGATGGTGTGTTTGTCGGTTTTGCAACCAAACATGGCAACCCAACCAAACATGGCAACCTTGTCAAGCAAGGGTATAAATAATGGTTGAGTTGATGCCACTGCCTCCTCACTCAGTTTGTCGCATGGTCCATGCTGCTGGTTGCTGCCTTCGGTGCTACATTCTGTGCCTATCTACTGATGGTTTATTGTCAATGGCTTGATTGGTTGGTTTTGCTAAAATATGTTGAAATGGGTCTGCTAGTTTGATTTAGCAAAAAGGCATGGGATTTCCTCATTGTGCTAAAATGCTAGCAGAGAAAACAAATGCAGATGCACTGCTTGAGTTTTGATTATTCACTAAAGTGAATGTATTTTGAGTTTGTTTTAAAGTTATTTGATTTTGAAGAAATGGCTTTGAGTTTCTTTATAAAGTAATGATGTTTGAGTGCATTCATTTATTAGTTTATTACGGAGCCCTCTAAGGGACATATATCGACGTTCTGTTTATGAGCAACCAGTTTGTATTTTGGTGTTAGTTTTGTTTTTTCCAGGAACGTTTTTGTTTTTTCCAGGAACGTTTTTGTTTTTTTATGTATTGACTTTTTTATTTTTTTTATTGACTTTGTCTTTTTGAGGAACATTTTTGTAATTTGGTGTTATTGTCTTTTTTTTCAAAGTGGCAGTGCCACTTTGAAACACGCAGTGCGACTTCAAACACACAGTGCGACTTCAAAGTCACACTGCGTGTTTGAACACGCACTGCGTGTTTGAACACGCACTGCGTGTTCTTCAGACATTACTTGAGAAAGCCGCACATGGGCTTATTGCCGGGCATGCCGCCGCCACGGTTCCCGCTTTCTCTGGGGGGTCCGCGGCCCGCCTGTCACCCCACCGTTCAGGGGGTCCCTGAGCCGGCAAGCAGGCACAGGAGCCTCCTACGCACTACTGAGCCTCAAGGACATACTGTAGCAATGTACATGCTCGCGTCGCACAACGTGCGCTGCCGCCGAGCGTTCCACGGACCACCCGCTTCTCAGGAGGGCTCGTGGGGGTCCCTGGCCTCCGACCTACCACCGGGGTTCTGGCACGCAGTTCACGGACCACCGGCGCCGTTCCTCATTAATGAATGGATAATAGTAGGCTTACCAGAACACATTATGCGTAAAATTAACCCAAATGAACGCGTACGGGTCCATTTGGTTTCATGTACAACTCTCCATCATTTAGCTGACTGCGCTAAATGACGCACGTTGTGGCTTTGGCCCAACTTGCGTGCTCCGGTAGCTGGAACGGAGTGATGTCCGTTTGGGCTGTGTGTGTGTGTGTGTGTGTGTGTGTGTGTGTGTGTGTGTGTGTGTGTGTGTGTGTGTGTGTGTGTGTGCTGTTCATTCAATCCAGCAGCAGTGATGATGACCATGTCCTCAGGGCTCAGGCGCTTTTTATTTATTTTTTCCTCCACGAGGGTTTTCGTCCACAGCGCGCCCGGGGAACGACCCACGGAGAGACCAACGAACACCCACACCTCTGTCTCGTCACCCCCGAGCGAGAGGGGTCCCTCTGGTTCCGGGGGACCGGAGCTCCGTGGAGCTCCGCCGACCCCGGCATCGCGTTCGTGGCCTATAATCGATCAATCAATCAATCAATCATTCATTCTGTCTGCTGTCTGTCTGTCTGTCTGTCTGTCTGTCTGTCTGTCTGTCTGTCTGTCTGTTGCCTTCTTAAATGGTTTCCTGTATAAGCGGAAAAGCTTACTAGAATCTCCTTTTAGTTGATCTTGTACTAGTGAACTGTAGGCTACTGTCATGAAACTGTACCTGTCTATCAAATGGTAATTTAAGTGGGCAAAATGAACCTCACCTGCTATATAAAACGTGTAGCCTATTATAGGCTATAACATGTGTATGTACAAGTAGGCCTATAGTTCAATCCAAAATATAATGCTGTAAGGTGTGTTTACGGACATGATTGTCATGCAAGCACACACACACGCGCAAACACACACATGTTTCGGCTATCCAGGAGTTACCGGTATCTGCTGGTTGCATTCGTGCGTAATTGTGTTATGGGGCAATATTTGCTGACCAATGAAAGACATCTTGTTATTATCATGATTATTAATTTATTACCGTATTGCCTACATCGATAGATAGACAGGCAGACAGACAGACAAATCCAATATGAAATAGCTTGCACGGAGCGCGTCGGTCCGTCTGTTTGTCTGTCTGTCTGTCTGTCTGTCTGTCTGTCTGTCTGTCTGTCTATCCATCCAGGTACCATATCTGGCACGGAGCGCACGGCTGCGCTTGCAGAGAAAAACAGCGGAGTGGCGATGTTCCTCCCTCTCCACCTCCATGTCCTTCATTGGTTATTGAATACGATATGAGATATGGGTTGTTAAGGCACTCTCTAATAATCCTTCCACAAATTCTCCTCCTTTTCAACTTGAACTTGATCTATATCCATCTATCCATATACCGTCTAGAGCCTACTGTATATGCGCTGTCCTAATCAGACAAAAGTCACTATATGCACTGACTATGCTCTCTTTACTTAGGAAGCCCCGTGCAGGAAATACATTGTTGCATTTTAATATTATTTCCACAGTGCAAAAGTCTCCCGACTGCGTTGTATGTAGGCCTGTTGACCCAAACATTGGGCTGTTGATCAATCATTGGCCTCAATCATTCATTGTTTTGTCAGTAGAGAAACTAAATGTGCTTGCAACTCGAGGTACAGTCTGGCGTGCAGTCTACGAACTCTCTGTACTTCTCACTTTCACTTAGAGCTGATCTACAAGTTCACGTAATGATTCTGGCACTGTTATTAATAACAGCGGTGCAGCAATACATGAATTCACTTCTTTGGGGCGCTAGGCACCTATAAGCGAGAGAGAGAGAGAGAGAGAGAGAGAGAGAGAGAGAGAGAGAGAGAGAGAGAGAGAGAGACAGACAGACAGACAGACAGACAGACAGACAGACAGACAGACAGAAGGACCTAAAGCTAAAGGGCGAGGTCACGCAGGACGGAATTCATTTGCAAGTGGGCATTCCAAGCTACAGTATATGGGCTAACATTGATGACATCAGGGTCAGGATCTCCATATAATCAAATAAGATATAGGCTAAATATATAGTTAAGCAGGATAAACTTCATTCTACATTCCATAATCTAAACCAAACGGAATACACATAACTTAAATGTACTGCTTTCAAGGTGTAGATTGCTTCAGTCAATGAATCCCAAAACAGTCCTTAAGTGGCCCATTGCATGAATAACCCACTGGGTGAGCAAACAATCTTAATCGGCCATCAGACATCAAAGGTGTTATATAGGATCACAACTTTGGTTTGTAATCAGACGACACGGCATGAATGGGAGAGGTTTCACGCCCGCGCATTGATGGGGACCCCAGTATAGGCTATAAAATGTTTATTATGTACAAGTAGTTCAATCCAAAATATAATGCTGTAGGCCTAAGGTGCGTAATGATTGTCACGCGCGTGCGGTGTGTGTGTGTGTGTGTGTGTGTGTGTGTGTGTGTGTGTGCGTGCGTGCGTGCGTGCGTGCGCGCGCGTGCGTGTGTGCAGGTGCAGGTGTAATCCACACCATTTTTATTTGTGTTTTCATTGGGTTCCAACTTCACGCGGGCGGGCGGACGGACAGACATTATTTCGTTCATGCGCAAAAGGAACAGATGTATTATAAGCTGGATAGATTATTATAAAATGGATAGATATAGGTCAGATAAAGATGGATGGACGGACAGACAGACAGACAGACAGACAGACAGACAGACAGACAGACAGACAGACAGACAGACAGACAGACAGACGCACAGTCTGTCTGTCTGTCTGTCTGTCTGTCTGTCTGTCTGTCTGTCTGTCTGTCTGTCTGCCCGGAGCGCACAAGCTGGGCGCTGCTGCCTGCATGCAGCAGCTGGTAGGCTATAGCCTATATCCAATGGCAAATTGATAATTAAATAACAGGTCAATTTGGGTTTTCGATAGGCCTATAATATATTGAACATCAACAGAGGAGGTTTAATTAATTGCATAGGAAATAGCAAAATAGGCAGTAGGCCTGGTGACAAAAATCAGTAAACATGTAGAGTATTAGACCTACAATACTGGTCCGGCGACATGCATGCGTAAGAGCGGCCAGCAATAGGTTACATTACACGGCTGACATTACAGGGTTAATTTGTTCAGGTAGGCCTAATGGGGAACGGCGCCGGTGGTCCGCGAACGGTGCGGCGGTCCCCGGGTGGTGGGTCGGAGGCCAGGGACCCCCAGGAGTCCCCCTGAGAAGCGGGGGTCCGTGGAGTGCTCGGCGGCCCCGTAGCGCGCGTTGTGCGGGGACGTAGGGCATATAGGAGGCTCCAGTGGCCGTGGGCCTGGTTACCGGCTCAGGGACCCCCTGATAAAGAGAGCATATAGTCAGTGCATATAGTGACTTTTGTCTGATTAGGACAGCGCATATACAGTAGGCTCTAGACGGTATATGGATAGATGGATAGATAAATCAAGTTCAAGTTGAAAAGGAGGAGAATTTGTGGAAGGATTATTAGAGAGTGTCTTAACAACCCATATCTCATATCGTATTCATAACCAATGAAGGACATGGAGGTGGAGAGGGAGGAACATCGCCACTCCGCTGTTTTTCTCTGCAAGCGCAGCCGTGCGCTCCGTGCCAGATATGGTACCTGGATGGATAGACAGACAGACAGACAGACAGACAGACAGACAGACAGACAGACAGACAGACGGACCGACGCGCTCCGTGCAAGCTATTTCATATTGGATTTGTCTGTCTGTCTGTCTGCCTGTCTATCTATCGATGTAGGCAATACGGTAATAAATTAATAATCATGATAATAACAAGTTGTCTTTCATTGGTCAGCAAATATTGCCCCATAACACAATTACGCACGAATGCAACCAGCAGATACCGGTAACTCCTGGATAGCCGAAACATGTGTGTGTGTGCGTGTGTGTGTGCTTGCATGACAATCATGTCCGTAAACACACCTTACAGCATTATATTTTGGATTGAACTATAGGCCTACTTGTACATACACTTGTTATAGCCTATAATAGGCTACACGTTTTATATAGCAGGTGAGGTTCATTTTGCCCACTTAAATTACCATTTGATAGACAGGTACAGTTTCATGACAGTAGCCTACAGTTCACTAGTACAAGATCAACTAAAAGGAGATTCTAGTGTAGCCCCAGGCCACTTAATATATTTTATTTCGGGCCATTTGTTTTGTTCAAAGTGCATTCAATGCAACATTGCTCTGTCACTTTAAGAGAATGCTTTCCACAGGTGCTGATCTGGACAGATAGAGGGCAACCTGAGAGGAAGTGAGTGAGAGAGTGGAGAGAAGGGAGACAGTGATTTTGGCAGAGACAAACAAATGGTTGAAAACATGTGTTTTGGAAAAGAATGCTGAATGCTGTATATGCTTTTTAAGGACTAAAGAAACCTACAATGCAAGTGAGTGGCTGTAGGTAACTGCAGAGATACTGTATAGCAGCAGTCAACACAGTAGTTTGAGTTTGTGATTACAGTAGCAGTTAGCCTAGCCACTGCCAGTCAGGTTACACAGTCAGTTTATCCAGTTAGCCAGCCTGGCTAGTTGGCAAAGAGAGACCTTCCAGACCTCCAAGATCTGCTAGAACGGGCCCAGATAGCGCTCCCGGTGACCAGGATAAAGCCGGGTAGTTCCTCTGGCAACGAGGGAGAAAGGACATTGCTCCATTTAAATCCACTAGTTAGCCATCACCAGTCCAGTCACTCCCCAAAGCTTGGAGGTGAAAACCCTTGAACTCTGATATTGTGAGTACTCATCCTTTATTTTTGGCTCAACTAGAGTGAAGCGGCTTCAACTATTTTAAAGCCACAACGATCCCCAGCATCGACCAGGCCTGCAACGGGGGGTTTTGTTTTATGTTATTTTTGAGTGTGTGTGTGTGGGCCCACAAAGTAATTCATCTCTATTAGTTAAAGGTACATGTTGCATTAAAAAATAATCTGGTTTATTGTTGATATTGTGAAACAGTTCATATTTCTAAAAAGGTTTAAAAGGTAAACACGACCTATTTTGTGTGAACACAACACCTGTTGCTATTTTACTTTTGTTTTTTGTTTAAAAAGGACATTTCATTTTATTTCCCTAACCTTTATTTTTCCTCTTTAGTTTAATAAATTGCCAAACAATTGTTGAGGAAGAAGTTGTTAAGTGGTTTATTTTAGGTGCACTTGGGAATTAAGTTTGAACACAGGGCGCTACCTATAGTAAAAGGTATAGAAGCGTTACATAATGGAGGCACGGACGGGGTAATTCCCGCTTGTTCCTAAAAAAGAAAAGAAAAAATACAATACAATATGTCTACCGGTACTCAAAACCTTTCTGAAATAGCAGCCAAGCTACTTAGCTGGTGCAATAATGAAGTAATAGATCCAAAGCATGCCTTTGCACTGACTGACGTCCCCGCTAACATTGACAAATCAGACATTGAAGATGCTGCTAATGCAGTGAAGGCATTCGGAAAAGTAAAAGTGAGAGACATTCAAAGTGACACTCAGACAGGCAAGAGCCTAGTGTTTTGTGAATGCACTGAAGTGGTAGACCGAGCCACTTTTCCCCCCTACCTGCGTCCATTGAATGGAGGACAAGAATGGAAAGTCTCCCTCTGCGATGAACCTGCAAGCCCTGCTGATGACTTCTTAACCAAGCTCAACAAATTAATGGCAGACGAGGGAAAAACAGTAAAAGATGTTCATTCCCTGCTGCCTACAGAAGTTCCCCAGGGGACCTCACCTGAGTCTATCATCCGAGCAGTCGGTGACCTGTTAGGACAAACCATGAGACCTACCTATGAGAATAATGCCTTTCGACGCCTGCGGACATTCTCTGGTAATATTCCCACCCCTGGAGGTGAGGAGAGCCTGGAACAGTGGCTGGAACAAGCCCGCCTGATGATTGAAGAGTGTGACTGCTCTGGGCGTGAGAAGCGAAAGAGAATAATAGAGAGCCTAAAGGGGCCTGCATTGGAAATAATTCAGGCTGTACGGCTTAATGACCCGGATGCTACACCCGATTGCTATATTGAGGCCCTGGAAACTGCCTTCGGAACCCCTGAGTCGGGTGAAGACTTGTATTTTGCCTTCAGGAGCTTGCACCAACAGATGGGTGAAAAGCTGTCAGACTTCTTGAGAAGGTTAGAGCGCTCACTGACCAAAGTAGTGCAGAAGGGGGGCCTCCCCAGCAACAGAGCAGATCGTGCTCGAATTGACCAACTCATAAGAGGTGCTACGCAGTCAGATATGATGCTCGTACACCTGAGACTGAGAGAAAGAAGAGAGAGACCTCCCACATTCTTAAAGCTACTAAATGAGATACGTGAAGAGGAAGAATATGAGACAGCTCGACGCAAATTAAACACCACAGTAAGACAAGTAAAAATCAGTAAAGAAACAAAAGACTGTATGATGCAAGAGTCAGGAATCAGGAACTGGGGGAAGGTGACCGGGTGCTGGTTCGCAATCTTGGCATCACTGGAAAGCACAAATTGCTGGACAAATGGAACTCGCTACCCTATGAAGTGATTTCCAAGTTACCCAATCTCCCTGTGTATCGTGTGAAACCAGAGAGTGGAACAGGCACAATGAAAACACTGCACAGAGATCACTTGCTGCCTATCGGTTACTTGGTGAGAATGCCTGTGCAGTCAGACAGGAAAGCACCCTCAAAGAAACCACTGACCAGGGCACAGAAAGCAAGGAAGGAAGGATGTCAGATACCAAGCTCAGAACACATGAGTCAAGAAGACTGGACTTCTGAGTCTGAAGAGGAAAGTAATTATAACTTACCTCATTTAAACCTTGGGGCAGGTAGTGAAAACCGAGGTCAGGCAACTGAGTCAGGAGATGTTCTGGTCTCGTATGAAACAGTTAGTGCTAACTCTAGTGATCATGATTCACCTGAGGAGGAGCAGGACTCACCTGACGAGGACCAGGATTCACTTGGAGAGGATCAGGACTTGCCTGACGAGGATCAGGATTCACCTGGAGAGGATCAGAACTTACATGAGGAGGATGAACAGGCAGAGGAACTGCCAGCAGCAGACGAGCAGGTGGTAGAACCTCAACACCCTCAACGAGACGGTGTGGCAGACACAGAGCTAGAAGTCTCAATCCCGAGCACCTCGGCTGTGAGTGCTGACTCCCCCCAAGAACTCAGAACCAGAAGGAAATTGAAACCTGTCCTGAGACTGAGTTATGACCAACCTGGAGAGCCTACTGACAGACCTGTGACCATAGTTTACAAAGGCATGGTAATTCAGATTAGCTATGAATCAGAAACAAAATAAAAAATGATTGTGCACTACTACCACTTAGCGTTGTAAAGCAACTGAACCAGTAACTAACTGAATGGGTCTGATGAGGACATCTAGACTTTTAGAAGGGGGAGGGTGTAGCCCCAGGCCACTTAATATATTTTATTTCGGGCCATTTGTTTTGTTCAAAGTGCATTCAATGCAACATTGCTCTGTCACTTTAAGAGAATGCTTTCCACAGGTGCTGATCTGGACAGATAGAGGGCAACCTGAGAGGAAGTGAGTGAGAGAGTGGAGAGAAGGGAGACAGTGATTTTGGCAGAGACAAACAAATGGTTGAAAACATGTGTTTTGGAAAAGAATGCTGAATGCTGTATATGCTTTTTAAGGACTAAAGAAACCTACAATGCAAGTGAGTGGCTGTAGGTAACTGCAGAGATACTGTATAGCAGCAGTCAACACAGTAGTTTGAGTTTGTGATTACAGTAGCAGTTAGCCTAGCCACTGCCAGTCAGGTTACACAGTCAGTTTATCCAGTTAGCCAGCCTGGCTAGTTGGCAAAGAGAGACCTTCCAGACCTCCAAGATCTGCTAGAACGGGCCCAGATAGCGCTCCCGGTGACCAGGATAAAGCCGGGTAGTTCCTCTGGCAACGAGGGAGAAAGGACATTGCTCCATTTAAATCCACTAGTTAGCCATCACCAGTCCAGTCACTCCCCAAAGCTTGGAGGTGAAAACCCTTGAACTCTGATATTGTGAGTACTCATCCTTTATTTTTGGCTCAACTAGAGTGAAGCGGCTTCAACTATTTTAAAGCCACAACGATCCCCAGCATCGACCAGGCCTGCAACGGGGGGTTTTGTTTTATGTTATTTTTGAGTGTGTGTGTGTGGGCCCACAAAGTAATTCATCTCTATTAGTTAAAGGTACATGTTGCATTAAAAAATAATCTGGTTTATTGTTGATATTGTGAAACAGTTCATATTTCTAAAAAGGTTTAAAAGGTAAACACGACCTATTTTGTGTGAACACAACACCTGTTGCTATTTTACTTTTGTTTTTTGTTTAAAAAGGACATTTCATTTTATTTCCCTAACCTTTATTTTTCCTCTTTAGTTTAATAAATTGCCAAACAATTGTTGAGGAAGAAGTTGTTAAGTGGTTTATTTTAGGTGCACTTGGGAATTAAGTTTGAACACAGGGCGCTACCTATAGTAAAAGGTATAGAAGCGTTACACTAGTAAGCTTTTCCGCTTATACAGGAAACCATTTAAGAAGGCAACAGACAGACAGACAGACAGACAGACAGACAGACAGACAGACAGTCAGACAGACAGACAGACAGCAGACAGAATGAATGATTGATTGATTGATTGATTGATCGATTATAGGCCACGAACGCGATGCCGGGGTCGGCGGAGCTCCACGGAGCTCCGGTCCCCCGGAACCAGAGGGACCCCTCTCACTCGGGGGTGACGAGACAGAGGTGTGGGTGTTCGTTGGTCTCTCCGTGGGTCGTTCCCCGGGCGCGCTGTGGACGAAAACCCTCGTGGAGGAAAAAATAAATAAAAAGCGCCTGAGCCCTGAGGACATCACTGCTGCTGGATTGAATGAACAGCACACACACACACACACACACACACACACACACACACACACACACACACACACACACACACACACAGCCCAAACGGACATCACTCCGTTCCAGCTACCGGAGCACGCAAGTTGGGCCAAAGCCACAACGTGCGTCATTTAGCGCAGTCAGCTAAATGATGGAGAGTTGTACATGAAACCAAATGGACCCGTACGCGTTCATTTGGGTTAATTTTACGCATAATGTGTTCTGGTAAGCCTACTATTATCCATTCATTAATGAGGAACGGCACCGGTGGTCCGTGAACTGCGTGCCAGAACCCCGGTGGTAGGTCGGAGGCCAGGGACCCCCACGAGCCCTCCTGAGAAGCGGGTGGTCCGTGGAACGCTCGGCGGCAGCGCACGTTGTGCGACGCGAGCATGTACATTGCTACAGTATGTCCTTGAGGCTCAGTAGTGCGTAGGAGGCTCCTGTGCCTGCTTGCCGGCTCAGGGACCCCCTGAACGGTGGGGTGACAGGCGGGCCGCGGACCCCCCAGAGAAAGCGGGAACCGTGGCGGTGGCATGCCCGGCAATAAGCCCATGTGCGGCTTTCTCAAGTAATGTCTTAAGAACACGCAGTGCGTGTTCAAACACGCAGTGCGTGTTCAAACACGCAGTGTGACTTTGAAGTCGCACTGTGTGTTTGAAGTCGCACTGCGTGTTTCAAAGTGGCACTGCCACTTTGAAAAAAAAGACAATAACACCAAATTACAAAAATGTTCCTCAAAAAGACAAAGTCAATAAAAAAATAAAAAAAGTCAATACATAAAAAAACAAAAACGTTCCTGGAAAAAACAAAAACGTTCCTGGAAAAAACACAAAAATACAAACTGGTTGCTCATAAACAGAACGTCGATATATGACCCTTAGAGGGCTCCGTAGTTTATCAATTTATTGTTGCAAACCAGGGGAAGCTCAGCCTCACATGCCAGTGACTGGGTGTGGTCACACCTGCAGCCCATCGGACAATCATCTAGACAATCATTACCAGATCCCAGGTTGCTTTTTTGGAGGCAGACAAAGAGAGGCAGTGTAATCCCCCGGCTCCACCGGGCGCGTCGAGCGTCGCGTCAACGTCAACGCTGGGAACGCTCCCGTTTTAATCAATGAAGGGTGCTCCACTGCCGACGTCAACGTCAACGTCGGACGCTCAAATTCGCCCCGGTTCATTTTTTGACGCCGTCCGACGCCGGCACGACGCCGTCATTTTGGTGGAGCCCTAGCCTTAGTGAGTTCATTATTCTGAACTGTGTGGAACGGGCAGATTGAACACTTCACTACCTTGTGGCTCAACTGACTTTGTAATTATTCTGAAGCTCACCTCATTTCTCTCTCCCTCCCCCACCTAGGCTGGCTGGGCTCCCAACACCCCAATTGGAATCCATAGTCACTGCTCTCTGCTCTGCCCACAGGACAGCAGCCCCATGTGAGCCCCTAAAGTTCCAAGTTTTGACCCCCAGCCCCCTTCCCCTCAACGTTTTTCAATAAAGACAATTTAAGTTTAGTTAAGTCTGACTCTGCTAGCCACTTACAGAAAATAATGCTGCTATTTGCAATTGCAAATCCTTTGTGTAATTAAACTGAAATTCATACTATTGCATGAATATTTCTTTATCATGTTTCACAAGCATCTGGGTCTACAATGCCAGTGGTGTAAAAGTAACATTACATTTACTGAAGTACTATCCTTAGTACAATTTTGAGGTATTTTATACTTCACTTGTATACTCTTACCTCTACTCTAGTACATGCTCACGTGTTGCATTGCATTGTGAGCTTGTAGATCTGCTATTTTCAACATCTTTCAAGTTGATGCCAATACCTTTGTACTTTTATTCAAGTACATTTTGAATTCCGAACTTTTACTTGTAACAAGTATTTCTCTCTATATTCACGTTATTCCTGGCCCTGCCCCCGGCATCCTGTTCATATCCTGAAAGAGGCGGAGGCTGAAAAAGCTGGCCTGAAAAACATCATTTGGTTTCTGTTATCCTTGCATTAAAGTGTCAGTAGTTGGTGTTGTGAATGTACCTGGGTTGCCATGTCTGCTTATAATAAGCAATTTGTCTCTAAAAATAGTATAGTTGCTTATTGTGGCTTACTTTCTAATATTTTTAAACCAGTGTGTGAAGTTGGCCGATGGCCTATATAGGTTCCAAAGAACAGCTCAAGATGGGTGTTTTAAGATTTTTATTTCTCCAGCCTCCACCATGCAGTTTTGTAGCAAAAACCCAAAATTCTAAAATAGCAAAAAATGAACTCAGGAACAAAAGGCAAAACTCAAGATAAAGGGTCCCTCTCTGCTTGGCACTCGGCATCAGTGCAGGGTTGGATTCGGGGTAAGTCCCGGCGACATACTAGGTTCATGTCCAGGGGGTGTACTTGTACATCCAGCTGCCTCACGCTACAGAAACAGGAGATGGGCTCCTGCCCCATGAGACTCATGGCTCGGCCGAGTCATATGGGCCTCATGGCTCAGCAAGGCTTACTTACTATGTACAGCATCATAAACTGTCCAGGTGAATAGTATCACAGTATTTTATGTCTGTTGCATATACAGTCTTTTGCATACATGTTGTGTAGAGGCCAATTTGGGCTTCTACCTATAACTCCACCGATTAGTGTAAAACTTTGTATGCACACTTCCCAGAGGCCAAAGAAAAACCTGTGCCCTGCATTTTTCACATCTGCCATTTATAGAGCCACCAGAAGGCCGACTTACAGTATGTAAAACACATTCTTCGATATTACTTCCGATTTTATCCGAAAATCACACAAATCAGTACACAGTATCTCTACAGTGATGTAATCATGACAGATTTGTCCGATATCATATTCTAATTGGCTAACATTGAATTCCAAGGTTTGCAGGATTGCTCCTTTTTGAACAAAATGTCTCAAATCATGAACACAACCTACTTTGTGTATGAGATTTTGCACACATTCCTACTAGGCCAAGGAACAGATACCACCCTTCTCACATTGGCCTGTTATAGCGCCACCAGCGGGTCAACTTTTGCAAAACACATTTTTGGAAGAAAATGCCTCAAATCCCGCATGCAGCGTCCGATTGCCGGGAAAAGGCCCAAGAACGCATGGCATCCTTTCCACCAGTAGGCCAAAAAAAAAAACCCTACCTGACCTGCCCGAGTCCTGTTCGGAAGAACACTGCTTCTAGTTTTTCTTTGATTTCTTCTTTGCTTTCCTTTGATGCTTTTTTGCTTTCCTGCTTTGTATGGCTTGGACACTTTATTGCTGCTTGCAGCTATATTTATTATTATGAAGTTTAGAGAGACCTAGTCCACCCTCTGTTTTGGATACCATGTGGTCCAGCTGCCCTTTTCTTTTTTTGTGGCAAATGTATAGGTATTATCTGGAATAAGTATGAGAGGTAAAATTTAGTCAATAATGGTTTGTGTAGCAGGACACACTGGTAGAATATACATTATTATTAAAACTATCTGCTGTAGTTTTGGTTTAGTGTCTACCTGGTAACAAGTGATGAGAGTGAATAGTGTTTTTTCATTGGTTCTTGTAGAGTAGAGTGTTGGAGAACCGAGTCAGTGTTCATTTCTCTGAAACATCTCAACTCATCAACACTTCAACTAAACTCTGAAACATCTCAACTCATCATGACTTCTCATCTCTGGCTCTGTGTTTCACTGAGTTTCATCTGTTTCCATGCAGCAGGTAAACTTGATTTAATTACTTAATAAATTAACACATTCAACATGTTTCATCTGTTGAACCAATTAAACCCTACATACTATCCCTGACTGGAGTACCTCAGGGCCGTACAATAGGCCCCATCCTGTTGTCCTTTACACTAAATATCAGACATAGACGATCTACAAACTCACAATGTGATGCATAGTGTAAATCTGATATACTGAATGGACGCTATAGGGTTCATGTGGTTAAATAGAGCACGGTCAACTTTATTTAATTGAACATTGATGAAATGTATGTTTCTATTTCCAGGTGGACATGAGTTCTATTGGGCTTTCCGCTGTGTGTTCAACTCCAGTGAGCTGAATGACATACAGTACATACAGTCATTGAATTTCAATACTAACGAGTATCTCAGGTGGGACAGCAGAGTGGATCAGTATGTTGGATACACTGAGCATGGTGTGAAGAACGCAGAGCGCTTCAATAAAGATCCTATGAGACTGGCTAGGCAGAGAGCATACCGAGTGGCATACTGCAAACACAACATTGAGCTCTACTACGCCAATGTTCTGGACAAGAGAGGTGAGCTGATCTCAGAGCAGCACTCAACACTCCTCACCTCATAAACTAACATAATAATTAATAATATTGTGAGATGATTAATTGTGTTAATATTAATCTTATCTTCATTTGCTGATAAACATTGAAAATAGCTGATCTACAAGCTCACAACTCGTTGTGTCACCACCAATGCCATTGCACTACGACTATGACATTTAGATCTAGGCTATTATGTTTTCACCTGTCATGTCTGACATAGTGACACCATGCAGGAATAATGTGGTCAAATTAACTTAAAAAGATTCTGTGATAAAACAAACCTCTGTTGCTTTCATTTTTATTTTGATTATTGTCTTTGCTAATTTATTTTGCCCAATGTTAATCAATTGATAACAATTTCACAGGATTAGTTGTTTTTCTACTCTTTTGTTCATTTGAACTATTTTTATTAAAATACATTGCTTGATTTATTGCTGTATGTAAAGCATGGGTAACTGTAAAATATTCAATATAATGTTTAAATGACATGACATTTGTATTCTACACTGTAGAAAACTGTAGAATGTTGTAGAAGCTACTCTATTCTATTCTATGAAACGTTGTTCTGTGGTGCCACCTGGTGGCCAAACATTGACATTATACAAACATATTAAGAATAAGATAATAGTAGTGTTCTCACCTTAATTGAAGTCTGCCAGTCAGCATTGATGCCGACTTTGGCGAAGGAATTACCCACAGTTCATAGCGTTACCAGGGGAATCCTCTAAATATCAACCAGTTGAGTATGTAAATTATTCATGAATCGCAGTTAGAGCGTCAACAAACAGTAGTGCTTTCTCACTGTTCTCAAAGGGAGACAGAATGGAAGATACTGTAGGCCTATATATTTAGTCAAACATAAGGGGACGCATGATAAGAAATGTACAAAGTAAATACAGAATATGCAAATACAATTTAAAATTAATTACATTATAACCCTTAATCTAAACAAATTAAAACAAGCAGATTAATGAAAATATTATAGGATAATAATATAATAATAATCGACAATCACAGCCTTTAAAGCAATGACTGTAAATAAGGAAGTAAAGAGTTTTAGATGTGATGTAAAGTGTCATGAATGAAACATTCATCTTAAGTGCTGTTCCATTCCTTTTATACCATAGTGTCCTTGCAGTCCTTACATTGTTATTGGGCCATAATAATTATGTTGTTGTTCTTCCAGTGGAGCCCTACGTGAGACTGACCTCAGCAACCCCCTTCACTAGCAGCAAACACACTCACATGCTGCAGTGCAGCTCCTATGACTTCTACCCCAAAGTGATCATCGTCACCTGGCTGAGAGACGGAGAAGAGACCACCTCTGATGTCACTTCCTCTTATGAGCTGTCTGATGGAGACTGGTACTACCAGTACCACTCCTACCTGGAGTACACACCCAGGTACCTAATAGACTATACATTGAAAAACACACCTACTATGTGAGTTAGTAGCTTTTTTGCAGTCTATTTCAAGTATAGCTTTGAGACAGTTTTTTTTTTCTGGCTATTTCCAGTTGCTTTGAGACAGTTTTGAGCAGTCTATTTCCAGTAACAGTATAGCTTTGAGACTGTTTTGCTATTTCCAATGCGTAGCTGTGAGAGGTCTGCCGATTGCAGGAATGCCCAATAGAAACACGGGCTCCTACAAATTCACGCCCCCTATTGTGACAGCGGCCCCACTTCAGCACTGCAGCTGCCAATGCAATCCCAATGAGAGGCATCGTGAAATAACATAATTTGAGTGGTTGAGGACGTAGCGATTTCTTTTGTGTTCCAACAAAGTATCCCATGTGTTTAATTTGGCCTTTTTAAAGTGGCATATCTGTCATCTTGATACACTACCTCCAATATACTTTAATATACTTCATCAATGGGGGGAAAGTGCTAGCATTGGAAATCTTAAATTTAAGTGGTCGCATGGTACACACGTCATGGACGCATCCCTTGAGGTTTTCAATACCCAGATATGCTTGTTTCTCGTGTATAATTAGGCTATTTATTTTTTGAAAATTATCGCATCTCGCTTCTTCCAAACGGAGTATTGCAGGTTATTTTTCGATTAATACTAACCTGGAGAATTCACTCTGTAGTTGAAATAGCCAGGTTCTTAAAAGTCGGTGCTCCTAAACGCACAGCAGTAAAGACAGTGATGTCACTAAAAAGTGACATGTTCTCTGTCTGCCATCTCCTCTCTGCCCTGTTAACATTATGGGTAATCCATTCAAGTGGCAAATTAAATGTGACACACATCATGTATTTAGAAAACAAGAAGATATGTTGACAAAGCCGGTCCATACATCTAGAAACATATTTTTATTTAAATCAATATAGTCTTCAGTTTGTGTAGGATTATTTTAATATTAGGCTAACTACAAATGAATTGCAATGGCTTTCAGTACACCGTTCTCCCTTACCCTAAGTGGGGCCGCTGTCTCAATTGTGGGCGTGAATTTGTAGGCGCCTGTGTGTCTCTATCCACCTGTTTCCGCGAGAATTTACTGTAGCATTATTTGCGGGACACTTCCGGTTAACAGCAGACATACAAGCTCATGTCGCGTCGCAGATGCAACCGTTGTGAGCTTGTAGATCACTCTCGGCTGCGGCGCCGGAAGCTGCCTGCACATTCTGCGCAATGCACGATGGGATGTTGGAAAGTTGTGGATAAGCTATAAGAGCTGACATTGCATTGGCTGAATTCTGTTCAGTGTCTGTGATAATTGGCAGTTGCCATATAGAGCATCGCAATGAGGTGTCGGATTCGGAAGTAAACAGCCCATTCATTTTCACCATAGGGTTTTTCATTATCAGCCACTAAGTCGTAGCAATTCAATGTACCACTAGGCTGGTGGTTGTAAAATGGTTCTATATGCTCCTGTAGAACCCCCGGGTATGTATGCAATCACTCTAGTTTTAGTAAAAACACATTTTAATCAAGATCGCATGGAGAAGAACTGCATGCATTACCCATATTGCTAAAAATGTACATCTGATTATTGCACTTCAGCAGAAATCCGTGAGCGAGTGTCTTTCTTTTACAAATATGATGCACTAGGTTAAAGATGACGATAAGAGCGTCCACAGAGATAAAAATCACTACATGTCAGGCCATGCTGGCCTGGATAACTAAACTGACCGTGATTTAAGGGATATATTTCAGGAAACTAGTGTCATTCGCAATGCATTCTGGGAGTGTAGTTTCCGCAATTTTTTTAAATAATGTTGTACACAGTCTTGTACCCTTTTTTATCAGCTTTCTAATCAATCTTTGCATTTAAAAAAAAGAATGAATATTGTCATGATTCCTCACCAGCCGAGGTGGCTTTGTCCGAGGCTTAAAAACGTTTAAATAAATACTTTATGAAATGTCTATGGAAGAAATGAATGAGGAAAACGCTTCTGACTCCAGAGTGAAAACGGGTGGGTCTTCAACTGTGATGCTCTATATGGAGCAGGCAATGCTTCCTGTGTCCATGATCTGTATCCTGTGCGTGTGTGTGTGTTACAGATCAGGAGAGAAGATCTCATGCATGGTGGAACATCCCAGCCTGACCGCACCTATCATGATGGACTGGGGTCAGTTACTGCTGTAATCTTCTGTAATCATCTTTGTTTACTAGTGTAATGACTGCAGATAATCATCTTTGCATTAATATCAATGGTAAATGGTTCATTAATATCAATGGTAAATGGTTCATTAATATCAATGGTAAATGGAGCATTAATATCAATGGTAAATGGTTCATGGTAAATGGTTCATTAATATCAATGGTAAACGGAGCATTATTATCAATGGTAATGCCTTGTGGTCAGAGTGTCTGCTCAAAGATTGGGAGGTTGGGATTGGATTCCCTGGCAGGGACCAAAGACTCTCTGTGAAGTCTATGACTTACTCTGTCCCAACATTCCTCTGAATACACATTACACAGTCTGTTTATAATCATCATAGTATAAAGATTCCTATTAATACACATTCTACAGTCTGGTTTATAATTATCATAGTATAAAGATCATCTTAATACACATTCTACACTCTGGTTTATAATCATCATAGTATAAAGTTGAGACATGTCTTCTAAAATCTATAATCATATCATCTGTTTTGGATGTATTTATAACTCTGAGAAGTCCTCAGGACTCATTATTATTTAACAGACTCACAATGACTGTGTCGTCTGTTGTTCTATTATCAGATGACTCCATGCCAGAGCCAGTGAAGAACAAGGTGTTTTAATAAACTGTAATAATATGTAATATCATATCATATTTCTATCATCAGATGACTCCATGCCAGAGGCAGTGAAGAACCAGCTGGCCATCGGAGCATCAGGTCTGGTTCTGGGTCTGGTCTTGTTCCTGACTGGATTCATCTACTTCCACTGGAAGAAGAGAGGTGATTAACATGTTCATTTAATGTGTTTAATAAGCATGTTTAATTAATTAATCTACTACCAGTGGAAGAAACAAGGTGATTAGCATGCTTAATTATCATGTTCCATGTACATGTTTCATTAACATAGTTCATTAATTAATTAACTATACCAGTGGAAGACGGCGAGATCAGATCAACAGATATGTGGAACTGTCGTCAAAAGGCCTAATTGAAATACACTGATATAATGACAACATATAAAACAATATTATCTGTCTGTCTGCCTGTCTGTCTGTCTGTTTTAACTGTCTCTCTTCTTCTTCTACCAGGTCGTGTTCTGGTGCCGACAACAAATGACGATCTTTAGACTCCTCCCACACACCCAGGTTCACTTCCTCTTTCTTTTTAATTCACTTTTATTTAAAATGTATACAAGTGTATAAAACACATGCTTGCCTTGTGTAAGAAGTGAAACAACTAGACTAGGACCCTAATTAAAACTAGGGCCGGATCTAGCCTGTAGGACTGGAGGGCAAGAAGAAACAGAAGGTGGGCGACCTTTGGGACTCAAAACCCCCAAAATGCATAGAAAACTATGCATTTTGTTATACCTATAATACACAACTAGCCTACAGCCCCCTGCGGGGGCCTGGCCCCTTTGTGTGTGTGCCTGTTAGTCCCCCTTGGTGTGAAGCAGACAGACCGTGATGTTGCTTTCTCTGGAAGTGCCCCCGGAACTGCGCCCCTCCCCCTCACTCCATGTCTGCGTGCAGGCAGTTCGGATTGTTGACGCCCATTTGTGATGTAATTCGCATCACAGGACAGCCGCCAACAGGCCAAAATTTGGGAAAATATTGTAAACATTTGGGGATAATGAGAAGTAGAGACACATCTGAAGGTGATAAAGTTGATGTTGGGCAAGGTGAATGCGTTATTGATTTTTGTATCATGTTTTTTAGACCATTGAACAACTGCTGAACGTGGAGTTAGAGATGGAAACTTAAACACACATTTTTTGGGGTGATTCTAATTAGGTTGTGGGATATAAACACAACAGATCTTACACCTGCATCTGGATACTGCAAGTTCTATTCATACCATAATGCCCTCAAGATTTTATTATTATCATTAGCTTACTTTTTTTTGCAGATTTGGGTGGGCTTAGATCCCATAGCCTGAGAGGACGTTCAGGTAGTGAAGAGACAACACAATGCAGACAAACTCTGAACCAGTCATTTGAACACAACATTTCAGTGAACTGAACCCAGTGATTCAGTACATTGAAAACCCAGCAGGATCAAAGACAGAACCTTGTGGTCCAAAGGAGAGTTCTCTACCAACTGAGCTACTCTTCCTACTAAGATACACTACTGACTAAAGGGGAGCACACACTGGACACGGGCGGCTGCGCAGCGTCGCGCCACGGTATCGACGCACGTGAAGTGCCGCGGGGTAACCCCAACTGGATGCGGCGTGCTGCCACACAACACATCCATTTCCCCCGGTGGGGAGAACCATGGGAGAACATGTTCACCGCGCGGCAACGCTGGAAAAATAGAACAGTGGCGTATCGGCGCGGCAGGCGAGGCGGCAGACCCGCGACTGCGCGCGTCTCACAGCGGCGGTGTGGGTTAGTTCATTGAAAATAATGGGGCCGTATGTTTTGACGCGCCGCTTCCGCACCGCCTCCGCGTCCAGTGTGTGTTCCCCTAAAGTATTGGTCACATGTTGTTAGAATGGACTGAGTTGTTTCTACTCTAATGGTTACTGTAGTTACAGGGAGGATGCTGGGAGCTTAGCTTTTTAACTAGTTTACTAATAACTAATGTACTGTATAGCATAGTTTTAAATTATAACATTAACCAACTTGTCAAACATTTAACAATTCATGAATAACACATTAACTAGTTATGTGTGAATGATTGATTTGCTATTTTCTAACCCTAACCCATTTACTATAAGGGAAGGTTGCTCGGTATAAGGGAAGTGTTTACATTTTAACACATTTATTACCCCAGCAAGCACGTCAGGACCTGGACCAATCAGTGACGTCTGGATTGGGGCCAGATCACAGCCCATATGGGGATGATCTTGACGTCATTACCAGGACGTCATATGGACTTTTTTTGTTTGACAGGATTATTGTTATTGTTTGTAATGTTAGTTGAAATATGAGAATATAATGTTATATTCTGGGACATATCTAACTAGTTATGATATTTATCTAGCCTCGCGTAGCCAGGCTTACTCATCTGCGAAGAGAAAAGCCTGGTTATGACCATAGGCTGAAACGGCATGAAACTGTGCTACTTCCACCGGGAGAATTTCACCGGAAACTGCAACACATGATGTAACTTCCGTTAACCGCGGCGCTTCCAGTGTCTGCAGATTCATGCCATTTACATCGCCTATTGTGGCCAGGGTGATATTTATCTGGCCTAGAATATCACCTGATTTCAACCAACATAAATCCTGTCAAACAAAAAAGTCCATATGATGTCCTGGTAATGATGTCAAGATCATCCCCATATGGGCTGTGATCTGGCCCCAATCGAGAGTCACTGATTGGTCCAGGTCCTGACCGTGCTTGCTGGGACATTCTGATTCTTATTGGTTGATTGTCTTTTCACAGAACACCTGGATGTGTTTACAGAGAGGCAGACAGTCATTGCTGCCCTCTGGTGGAGAGAGGAGGAAATACATGTGTGTCCAATCACCTTTTAAATAGGCCTACTACTCATAGCAGCAGCAGCAGCAGCACCACCACAGTGATGACATCATTAACCTCTTTCACAAATGTGTCTTTTAAACCAAATGCTAACTGGCTAGCCAAGGCTAACAAGAATAAGTGTTCTCCCTGTGTTTCGCCCATAAGTTCAGACAGTTTCTGTGAGGTTAGAGTTGGGGTCAATACTCGACTTTTAGAGACAAATGATTTTGGTTAGGCTCTGTCTAAACTACAATTGGTTAGGGTTAGTGTTAGGTTCATCACATTACTGTCGTGTGGGCAGTTCATTATATTAGCCTACTATAGTTTCTGTGGTCAGAATATTTGCATAATATTTCAGTTCTACACTATATTGAAACAGTAAATTAATGATCAGAGTTCTTCATAACATTAATATTAATATCCATCTGAATGGAAGTCAGTTAGCCATGTTTGTGAAAAAGGTTTTATTGTTATTTTATAATTGACCATAAGTCATTTATTATGTAGGCTAATCATTTATAATGTGTGATAATTAATGTGTTAGGATCATTATGACATCACTGTTTCCCTGTGATGGGTGGACCTAGAGTCTCTAGGGTGGTCTGAGGTGATGGGTGGACCTAGAGCCTCTAGGGTGGTCTGAGGTGATGGGTGGACCTAGAGCCTCTAGGGTGGTCTGAGGTGATGGGTGGACCCGGTTTCGACAATGGAGGGCTGTCACAGTCTAGGAAATGAATGGTAAACAGTGATGACATAAAATAATTTATATTAATTAATCATTTATATGTAATCATTTATGTAATCATTTACAATCATGAGCAGAGGAGCAGATCTCAGTACAACTTAGAAAGGAACCACAAACAATGAATCTTCTCATCAATAAAATCACCAACATAGAGTTAACGCTAGGATTTTAAACTAATGTCCACAATGATTACAGTTTGTCTGACATTTGGTATAAAATAATAATGCTGTATCCATGTTCAATGCATGAAACAAACTATAATGTCGTAACAATGTAAATAACTCATTATAGGTTGACATCACATGACTAACACGTCTGCATGTTGAACTGCAGGGCTTACAAACATTGATACTTTTACATTAATTAAATAATTTGATAATTCTAATCTAAACAGTCAGATGACCACTGCACAGCAGGAGGTCTGACAAGAGTTAATGACATTTACAACATTTAGCTTTGTCTGTTTATATAATTTAATGTTGATGATTGATTCCTTTAGGCAACTTATGAAAACTGAAAACTTGATTTTGGTAATGCAATACATCCAAATGTATCCCAGGAAGCCTACTGTAAATTATCATTGTCTAAAATACTTATAAAACTGGGCAGGGCTGCCTTTCAGTTCATGAATAATCACACTTAGCACTATTTAAAGGACACTTAGTTAAGTGTCAGTGCCACATGAGAGTCAACAGTAACAGAAAGGTTGTGCAAACGTTACTAAAGTAAATAACAGAATAAGTGTCTAATTTGGAAAGTTTAAATATTCCTTGATCAGTATTTATTTATTTTCTTTCCGTTTTCAGCTCCACTGCTGTGTTTCTATCCGTTCATATTGGCTGAACTTCACTCATTAATTAAACTATTTAACAGTTTAGTTAACAGTTAAACTAGTTAACAGCTCAGTGGATTGTGTTGTTAATGATCAGGAAACAAACCCTTCATAATGTATTGTGTTTACTGTATGTGAGAATAATTTCTAAAGTGGAATCAGCTTCTAAACATATATTTTAAATGACATCATTTATTTCTAAAGACGTTATTTGAGGAAACACCTAGCCTGATTTCAGACTCTGAGAGTGGGCGGGGTCTATGGTCTGGAACCAGGCAAGGAAACGCCTCCTTTTCCCTGGGATCTGCACCCCTGACCATGAATGGTTTGATGTTCACATGTTAGATTGTGGCTTTAATTTGCTTGGTTTGATTGGAATGACACAATGTATCAATAAAGGAATCAGAAACATAATTGGGCCTCATGTTTTTTAGGTTTCACTCATACAGTATTTGGTCTTAACTTTCTGTTAAGAGAATAATCTTCAGTGAACTCTGCTGAACTTGAACACATTGTTTTATGTTGTAATAATTGTCCTCTTACTCCATGCTTTGAACGCTGCGTCTATGAAGGCTTGACTGCACTTAGTTGAGTGTGGCGTCACACACCGATAAGCTCACAACGTGTCGCAGCACGATGCCATGTGTGCTTGAAGATCGGCTATTTTCGTTGCACAAGGAAGCATATCAATAGTTGTATAAGCTGTCAATAACTAGAGAGAAGAAAATAAAATTAAATAAAAAACAGCACTTGTGGAGACATGATTGGATGGGTCACCAGTTTGTGTGTAACAGCAGCGTGATGAGGAACAGAGTTGTTCAGTACTTCAGTTTGGTCATGAGAATGAAATCAATATAAACGGCTTAGTTTTTATCATGAGAATAAAACCAATATAAAACAGAAGATCTGCTCGAGACAGTAAAGCTGGTAAGAATATACTTCCTGTTTATGTTTTTAAAAGTGTCTGAATATAATGTTACTGTAGCAAAATGTTGTCTTTATCCGAACACTGTTTGTGTGTGTGTGTGTGTGTGTGTGTGTGTGTGTGTGTGTGTGTGTGTGTGTGTGTGTTTACCAACACACACACACACTAAAAAATGTTGGGTTACCAACAACCCAACTTGAGTTATTTTTTAACCCAACACGGGGATCAATAGTGGACCAACCCAACAGTAGTTAATTTGACCCAGCAAAATGGGTTGCTAATTTTAACCCAACAGATGGGTTACATTATTTAATCCAATTGCTGGGTCAAATGTATTACAGCCCTGGGTCAATTCTACCCAATGATGTGGTTAACTATTGTGCACACATTTAACCCAAATGCTGGGTCAAATTCATTACAGCCCTGGATCAATTCTACCCAATGAAAGGTTAATGTTGTGCCCAAATTAACTACAATTCTGGGTTATTTTAACTACACACATTTATTAAAAAGTGCAAACTATTTCTCCAACAATTCAAAACAATATACAACTTGCATCAAAACAACCACACTATAAACAAGTAAGACCCCCTAATCGGGAGATAAGCGACCTTCAGGTCACAGCGTGATTTTAGGTCAAAATGTGTAGGAGCAGTGTCCAAAAATGTGTTTGAAAAAATCGGCCTGATGGTGGCGTTATATGGGACAGACCCATGTTGATGACATGAGTAGTGGTCAACATGGTAAAATATTTTAACGAGGCAAATATTGTGAAAACAGCAGACCTACACACTTACAATGAGCTTGTAAATCTGTAATTTTCCCAATATGTATCTGTGCACCTGGGGTGGGGGGCGGTTATGGCCTGAAAAGGTTGAGTAACAGAAAAGAAAATATGTACCAAGGCTACTTCAAATGAACTAGAATGACTGTTTCACATGACAACTAAATGTCTAAACGTTTACACACCAAAACAAATCTGCTTTATATACAAATAACATTTAATCCATCCCCGCATTTATAAATCTAATGAATGCTTTGGACTGAAGAAGAATGGCATTATACCAGTTCAGAAAAGCAGAGACTTTAGCTATGTATTAAGACATCAATACTTTATGTGGCATCAAAATATGACAGGGCCCAAAAACACATGGCTAGGAGAGATACTTTATAAGAGGCCTCAAGTAATGATGAGACAATACATGCTGAGTTATCATTGGTTAAGGGAGTACTGCATTAATACTGTATGCTGTTTGTTGGATGATACACTTCAATCCACTTGACAAAAAAATAAGAAATAACGAATATAGACCCAAACCGTGTTGTCAGAGCCAATGAACAACACTGGAGGGGGAAAAACATTATGAGCAGCAGAGGTTTTCAGTCCACAAGTCCACAGTCTCTACTTACTTGCAAGCAAGTATTGAAGCACGCAGAAACTTGACAATGGAGGGGGAAAAAAAGAATGAGCAGCAGAAGTTTTAAGTCCACAAGTCCACAGTCTCTACTTACTTGCAAGCAAGTATTGAAGCATGCAGAAACTTGACAGGCTTCGATTCTTCTCCCGTTCTCCGCCCATCTCATAGACTGCATTTTGTAGTAATTCCCAAACCGGAGCACACTGCTTAGGGTATTCGACACCAAAAATGTAGTAGGCCTTAAAACAGACATCGACAGACATCGACAGTCCAAAGCAGGGTATTCTGCTCTAAAGCCTCCTCACCGAGGATGACGAAAGCCTGGGATGTGTGGCGGATGTCATTCCCCAGTGACAGGACATGGGGGTATGGCCTTGATACCCGCGCTTCCTCGAGGTACCCCACCAAGTTTGTTGCAGGCTGAGAAAGGAAAAACAAAACAAAACAAAAAAACAAGATAAATCAACCAGTAAATGATTGTCGAAAAGCAAAGAGTAAGCAAGTTATAGTGTTTACTGATAGTTACTAAATACATTTTCTGAATTATTCTATAACAGGCGGTCAAGCATGATGTTCTCATCCTAAACTGGACCTGGGTTGGATCTGTATTTGGACTACCATTTTCCATCTACACCTAATCTCTTTTCACCAAAAATAGGCGATCTACCAGCTCGACACACACATGTCACATGCAAAGCATTGTGAGCTTGTAGATCTGCCATTTTTTGATAATACCGACCCATGAATATCATATGGATGCTGGGTTCAACTTCAAACCAATGCAGGGGGACTTACAGGCTTATGTCGATGAAGGCCATGCTGGATTCCTCGACTGTATGGTGAACTACTTTTCGCCCAACTTTGTATACTGTTGGCGGAAGCAGCGCTGGTAGCTGACTCAGAGCCAGTTCCCCCAAACAAACTGTAGGAAGAAAATTAGGTATCAATATGTGGAATGGCATATCTGATTTGTAGACTGGCACCAGCCCAAATCAATCATAACAACGATCGCATCTATCTCGCTATTAAAGCGGTAAATACAATTCCAGGAATAAATAAAATCTGGTTAGTAAGCCAGACACATAATACCACAGATAAGGGTTGCATGTAGGGATGGGACGATATAAAAATGTCATATCATGGTTATTGTGACAAAATAAATTGCAATTTACGATATTATCGTGATAATCAAAAAACATTATCCTGGGGTGGAACATTTGCTAAAAAATAGCAGATCTACAAGCTCACAACGCGTTGTGAGCTTGTAGATCGGCTATTTATTGGCAAAGACATTTGATAGAGAGTGAACAAAAGACTATCAAGTACTATATTATACGATACCAGATATGCAGCTCGTCAAATAAAAGGTGACTTGATCCCAGTGCATGACTGAGGACGATATCACGATAAATGAAATCTCCACAATACGATTTTCATGAGTGTTTATCACGATTAACGCTAATATTGTGTATTGCCCCCCCCCTAGTTGCATTACAATCATCTGCTTTGCAACTATTGCGATTAATCAGGGGGTGAACCAATCACTGAAGACAGTCTCTTTGGCAATGCCCAATGGCTTTCTGCACCCCTGACCATGAATGGTTTGATGTTCACATGTTAGATTGTGGCTTTAATTTGCTTGCTTTGATTGGAAGGACACAATGTATCAATAAAGGAATCTGAAACATAATTGGGCCTCATGTTTTTTAGGTTTCACTCATACAGTATTTGGTCTTAACTTTCTGTTAAGAGAATAATCTTCAGTGAACTCTGCTGAACTTGAACACATTGTTTTATGTTGTAATAATTGTCCTCTTACTCCATGCTGAACGCTGCGTCTATGAAGGCTTGACTGCACTTAGTTGAGTGTGGCGTCACACACCGATAAGCTCACAACGTGTCGCAGCACGATGCCATGTGTGCTTGAAGATCGGCTATTTTCGTTGCACAAGGAAGCATATCAATAGTTGTATAAGCTGTCAATAACTAGAGAGAAGAAAATAAAATTAAATAAAAAACAGCACTTGTGGAGACATGATTGGATGGGTCACCAGTTTGTGTGTAACAGCAGCGTGATGAGGAACAGAGTTGTTCAGTACTTCAGTTTGGTCATGAGAATGAAATCAATATAAACGGCTTAGTTTTTATCATGAGAATAAAACCAATATAAAACAGATCTGCTCGAGACAGTAAAGCTGGTAAGAATATACTTCCTGTTTATGTTTTTAAAAGTGTCTGAATATAATGTTACTGTAGCAAAATGTTGTCTTTATCCGAACACTGTTTGTGTGTGTGTGTGTGTGTGTGTGTGTGTGTGTGTGTGTGTGTGTGTGTGTGTGTGTGTGTGTGTGTGTGTGTGTGTGTGTGTGTGTGTGTGTGTTTACCAACACACGCATTGGACCAACACCAGCAATGGTTTTGCCCAAATAAGTTCAGAGTCAACACAGCCATCTACCTGGGGATTTTAGAGCACTCTGTGCTGCCATAGGTTGACAAGCTTTATGGAGATGATGATTTCCTTTAGCCAGAAGCACTTGGCACCTGCCCACAGAGCCAAAACTATCTAACTGGTGGTCTTTGAGCAAGACTCTGAACCCCATGCTCCCGGTGAGTAGGTTGGTGCCTTGCATGGTTTCCTCCGCCACCGGTGTATGAATGGGTGAATGTAATGTACAATCTATGTAAAGCGCCTTGGATAAAACGCTATATAAATTTACCATTTATTACCAACTGGCCTGACCTGAACCCCACAGAGAATCTGTGTTGTGTTGTCATGAGGAAGATGAGAGACACCAGACTCAACCACACAGATGAGCTTAAGGCCTCAAAGCAAACCTGGGCTTCCATAACACCTCAGCAGTACCACAGGCTGACCACCTTCATGCCACGCCCCATCGATGAAGACATTTGTTCAAAAGTAATCCAGACCAAGTACTGAGTGCATAAATTATCATAACATAACCAGAGATTTGACATTTCTGTTTTTAAATCCTTGGTTGTGTGTAATATTCTAATTCTAATTCTTGAGATATGGATTTTTGATTTTCAATTTCAATATTGCCAAAGCATGAAGTGCAGTAAAAACTGAAAAATAATAATGAACATATAAATAAAAACATGAATTTATATAATATGCAAATAAGTCAAAAGGATCCAAATGTACTGTACTAGATGTTCGCGGCCCTTCGAGTCGCTCACCTCTAGTCTTGTTGCGTCTATAGGATTAAAGGACAACTTTTGTCAACATGCAGGCACATTTATCTGCGTTTGTTGGTGTGTGTGTGTGTGTGTGTGTGTGTATGTGTGCGTGCGTCACGTTGTTGTTGTGTGCGTGCCGATAGAAGGCGCAGTTACACAACGTTTCGTTTACCTATCGAATTCAGTTCACCTGCCACAACAATTTTTGTGTAAAGATCACCCTGTATGCCCAGTTATCTATGGTGTTCCCAAAATACACAAAACCTTGGAGAACCCTCCCCTCCGCCCTATAGTGTCCTCCATAGGCAGCCTTACTGAGCCTCTGTCTCAATATGTTGACCACTTTTTGAGAAAATATGTACAAGATTTGCCATCTTACCTTGGTGACACTACTGATGTTCTGAATCTTATCAAAAATTTGAAATGTGAACATGCTGATGTCATATTAGCTACACTAGATGTGCAGAGTCTCTATACATGCATACCGCATGATGTTGGTCTAGAAGCCATTTCTCATTACCTAAATACACGCCCGGCACATTTATTGCCGCCCTCAGCCTTTTTGACTGACCTAGCTGAGATAATCCTATCCAACAACTTCTTTAAATACTCTGGTAATTTCTATCTACAATGCCAAGGTACTGCAATGGGCAGTGCATGCCTTTGCCCCTTCTTATGCCTGTCTGGTAATGGGATTTTGGGAAGAGAAGTTTATAGATAACCCTGTAAATAACATATTTCTCTCCAAAATAGCTTTATGGCGCAGGTACATTGATGATGTGCTGTTGATCTGGAAAGGCACTGTAGATGAGCTGCAAGCGTTTCTCCAGTACGTCAACTCCACCACTAGGTACTTAACCTTTACCTTGGAGTTTAATGACACAGAAATACATTTTCTAGACCTCACGATATCTAAGCACAAAGATGGCCTCTTCAATACAACCATTTATCGTAAACCACTCAGTAGAAACACACTCTTAAGAGCCAACAGTAACCACTCCAAACAGCTCATCCGTAACATCCCTATTGGTCAATATTTGCGCCTCAGACGCAACTGTAGCTCCACTTCAGACTTTAAATCAAAAGCTACAGAGCTCACCAACCGTTTTACAGAAAGAGGCTACAACCAAGTAGACCTAGATGCAGCTTACAATAGAGCTCTTGACACAGACAGGATGTCTTTACTCATAAAAAAGCCTAAACAGGCCCCCAATAGACTCTGTTTTTCTACACAGTACACACCAGCAGCAGGGCTTATAAAAAATTTATTTCTCAAACACTGGCATATTTTGAAGAGTGATCCTAAACTGGCAAATATATGTGCTGACCCTCCTCTCTTCTCTTTCAGACGCTCCAGAAGCCTCAGGGACCGTCTTGTCCACTCGGACATGAATGCACCTTCCCCCCCGTCCTGGCTCCCTAAACCGCCTTTAGGTTTCTACAAATGTGGCAATTGTGCCCAGTGTTCCAATTCGACCAATACTAAATTCTTTACTCATCCACGTACTGGCAAGAAATTCAAAATATCTTCTTTCATTAACTGTAATTCCACTCACGTGGTCTATTATGCTCAAATGCCCCTGGCTGTGGCCTTGCCTACATTGGCCAAACAAAGAGACCACTTAAAATAAGAATTGGTGAACATAAAACGGCCATTCGCACAAAGAATTTGGATTATGCAATAGCTATGCACTATATACAAGCCAACCATGGCTCCCCAGCCTCCCTCAAGTTCTGGGGCATTGAGAAAATTGCAGCCCCACAACGAGGAGGTGATGTAATAAAAAAACCTTTATGCAGAGAAGCAATGTGGATCAATAGCCTTGACACATTAGAGCCCAATGGCCTAAACGAAGAACTGAACTTATCCTGCTTCTTATAGACGGTCCCTGAGGCTCTCTCCCCTATACTCTGTTTGTGCTCTGTATGCATTCATATTTTGTAAATTGTTTTTATTGGCTTAACACTGTTGGCCCCTATTGTTGACTGTACATGCATTATTTTTACTCTATGTATTTGTTTATTTAATCAGTATTGCCTGAGACTGACATGCAGCACCTGATACCTGAGAACCAACAGCCATTGGTTGATTGAGAGAGCCACCCTCTCCTGTCTCTTTAAATGCTCCTCTTTTTTTGCTGCACCTCATGACTCTGACGAAGATGCATTAGCATCGAAACGTTAGTCAATTGTTTTTACTGGCACCTGAATAAAAAGGCTAGAACCGTCTGAGCTGCTCCAGTGTCTCTCTCTCTACCTCAGTTCACCTGCCGTTGGATCCACACGTTATCTACTATTTTGGTGAGGGAGATGCAAGGTGTTGATCCATGGAAAGGACACACAGTTTGTGTCGCACTTCTCACCCTATATCTGGGAGAGAGATGGGGAATGACATGTGGCAAAGGTCGTCCGGATCGGGAATCGAACCGGCGACGCCAGCAGGCATCATAGCCTAGTATGTGGTATGCGCCTTGACCACCAGGCCAACGGGCACCCCTCTCACCCTATATCTAAGGGAGATACCAGCCACCTGTCTGAGGAAAGACATTTTGGCCGCGACCTTATACTTTGGGTCATGACCCACACTTCATGACCATAGTTGAGACAGGGCTGCCAAGTCTCACGCTTTGAGCGTGAGAGTCACGCTCTTCTCACGCCACACGCCACACTTGCCATTTCACACGCATTTTACAGCAATCCCACCAGCCTCTCCCAAAAGTTGTGGGGGTTTTCTCACTCGTTAAAAGTCGCACAGAGAATTCTAAGCGCAGTGAATGCAGCTGCCCTGCTCGTATTTACCCATTCAGAACGGGTACACATTATTGTGTATCATTATTTTATGCTTTAACTATTGAAAAATAGCAGATATACAAGCTCGTTTTGAAAAATCGTGAAAATTAGAATTTTGACCCGATTCTATAAGTGTCTTTTGAATCCTTCTAAGATTTTTTGAAAAACCCTATGTTTCTATGTCAGCAATCTGGCCGGCCATCGTCAAAGAAAAGGTCCTTTTCACTTAACTGGAGCTCAGTCAGTCTGTTCTTGAGAGACCACTATGTCAGTGATTCTCAAACCTTTTCATGTGAAGGACCCCCAAAATTATATGTATTTGGCCACGGACCCGCATCTCAAAATATTTAGTTCCAGGGACCACCCAGAAGCAAAATTTTAGTTACAAACGTTCGCTTTGAAAATACATATATTCAAAGATTTGCACACATTTTCATGACTTTTTCAAAAATAGCAGATCTACAAGCTTGCAGCGCGGCACTCGGTGCCGCGCTGTGAGCTTGTAGATCTGCTATTTTTCACTGGTTAAAGCATTCAATAATTCTAGGCCTAAATGTAATGCCCACCCATAGCACCCTAACAGAGAGGGGTGGTCCGGTATGTCAGTGGTTCTCAACCTGTGGGTCGGGACCTCTTGGGGGGTCCCCAGATGATTGACTTAATGTGCAACATGGTTTTCTCTCTCAACAGTAAACAAACCAACATAAAGTTTAAGTTTACACATTTCTTAAGTGACAATTTAAGGACCTTTTAATACCTCTAAAATTAAAAATGTAACATTGGCCAAATTGTCAAATATTAGAGTCAGAAATTGTGAAAATATCAGATCTACATGATTGCGAAGTGTTGTGAGCGTATGATTATTTTGGGGGTCTCGGTCTGAAAAGGTTGAGAACCACTGTGGTATGTCACCAGTATATCTGTCTTAAAGTTGTCTGACTCAATAGGAACTGACCAACAGTGTATTTTGACTCAATAGGAACTGACCAACATTTTATTTTGCAGGGCGGAGAACGGACCGACCTGTATAGTTCTGAAGCCCTCTGCAGAAGACCCCAACAAGACCCAGTTCACCTGGCTACTGAGCATAGACCTGAAGGTATGTTCTCAACATCTTGTCATGGGATTACTGATCTCTGAGATATTTTCATTCATTTTAAATCATTTCGAAAGAAAATCGAATATGTATTTCTTTGTGTAAAAAAATCGATTATTTTTCTTAATCGGTTACATTGATTAGTTTCTAATAACTGTTGTCAAACATGGACGTTGATCAGGCCTGGTCTCTGTGTTGCGTGTCTCTCTTCTTCAGGGCTGGATCCCCAAGGCCATCATAAACAAGGTGCTCTCGCAGACCCAGGTGGACTTTGCCAACCACCTCCGACAGAGGATGCAGGACAGTAGTCTGCACATGGCTCAGGTGGCCTGCTGACACTGAGGATGCAGGCAGGGGTGTTGCACCACATTCTGGGCCCTGGGTACAAGGATTCACTGCGGGCCCCCCATGAATGTTCTTCATGGGGGGGGGGGGGGGGATTAACCCATTTAGGAACGCATTATTTTGTGCTTTAATTATTGAATAAATAGCAGATCTACAGGCTGCGAGCTTGTAGATCTGCTATTTTTGAAAAATCTAGAACATTTCTGCAAGTCTTTGAATATTTCAAATCCTTCTATGGTTTTTTGAAAAAAACCTATGTTTCTATGTCAGTGTTGCTCAAACTTTTTCATGTGAAGGACACCCAAAATGATATGTATTTGGCCACGGACCCCCATCTCAAAATATTTAGTTCCAGGGACGCCCCACAAGCAAAATTTGAGTTACAAATGTTCGCTTAAAAAACATACATAGGCCTATATACAAAGATTTGCACACATTTTCACGACCAAAAATAGCAGATCTACAAGCTCGCAGCTGTGAGCTTGTACATGTGCTATTTTTCAATAGCTAAAGTATAAAATAATTAAGGCCCCTCCACCTTGGGCCCAAGTAACTCAGTCCCTCTCCCCCCCCCCCTGGCCTGCTGACACTGCTACTGTGCTTCTCAACCTGTTCAGGCCGTCATCCCCCAAAATAATAATCATATTTGAACTGGGGACCCCCCACCCTTTCCCCCCACCCACCCTGACAAGCACTTGGAATTGTATGGGAGTCTAGGCATTACATTTTGTCTGCCTCGGTTCCACAGATAAATATTGTGAAAATGGTGTCGGTCTACACAGGCTCACTACGCACAGTGCTGAGAGCCTGTACATTTGACTATGTTCACCATATTTTCTCTCTCTCAGACCATTTGGCCAATGTTTGACCATTGTCTATAGTATAGTCTGTTGATTAGTTTTGATGCAATAATGGGTTGTTTTATTTGAGCATTTCAGAGGTATTAAAAAAGGTCTTATAAAAAGTCCCTAAATTGTCACTTTAGAAATTGAGCAGATTTCCTGTATATACCTACAGTATACTGTTTCTTAGTTTGTTTACTGTTGAGTGAAAAATCAATGTTGCACATTAAGCTAATCAACTGGGGACCCCCCCCCCCCAAAAAACAAACAAACAAACAAACAAACAAACATTTGGGGACCCCAGGGGTCCCCCACCCCACCCCCCACAGAAAATAGCCGATCTATACGCTCACACAACGTGTCACGCTCTATTCTCTGTGTGCGACACGCACGGCACAACGCAACTATGTACAACTCAATTCATCTTCAATGACTTGAGTACAAAGGATCCCAATGGAAACAAGCCATAAGCTCAATACAAGGTCTGCTATCTTAGCAGACCTTGTATTGTGACCTGTACTTTCCTATTTTTGCAAACTGCTAATAACCTATTCAATCAATCAATCAATCAATCAATCAATGGTGGAAAGTAGGAGGGAGTCATTGGCATAATGGCTAAATTGGGGAGAAAAGGGGTTTAAAGCGAAAGTCAAAATAACTTTATTGGGATTAAAAAGGATAGTTAAAGGGATAGTTCACCCAAAATATGACTTTTTTTCTATTGATTACTCATTAACCCATGGAGACTGGAATTCATGGATTGTTTTTAGTTTTTGTCACAGTTTTAAGCCAACGATTTGATGACCAGCAGTGGTTCCCTATGGAGACACAAAGAGCCTCCTCAAATTATAGATTCTGTTTCAATATTTTTTTTATTAAAAGGACAAATTATAGACTTAGGAATGCAGCAAAAACTAAAGAAAATCCATGAATTCATGTCTACATGGGGTGAGTAATCCATAGGAAAAAAGTTTAAAAAGATGTGGATGAACTATTCCTTTAAGTTGTATTTTATTTGAATGTATTTATTGTATTATTATGATTATTATTATTATAAATTATTTGTTATTATTATATATTATTTGTATTATTATTATACTGCATGGAGGCCAAATAAATAAAAAACGTACATGTCATTGACTTTATGGTGATTTATTTTGCTCCCCAGAGTACAGAAACAAATCTAAAACATCTTTAAAAGGATCCCTGGCTAATACGACAAATAATGCCTTAATACATTATGCCTTAATACATTATAATTGTCCTCTATAACTACAATGTAAAATTAAAAACACCTTAAATATTTTATGTCTTCTAGAAATAGCTAATCTTTCACTCTATTCACGTTATTCCTGGCCCCGCCCCCGGCTTCCTGTTCATATCCTGAAAGAGGCGGAGGCTGAAAAAGCTGGCCTGAAAAACCACAGACATAGAAAGGTAGACGCCTCTTCCGGCTGGGGGGTGCTGGTCCAAGACTCCTGGCAAAAAAATAAAAAGAATTACGGAATTCTTCCCTGTGCGTCACAGAAGCGGAAATTCGGTCGGCCAATCAGAGGCAGATGGGGCTGGTTTTCTTATACGCAACGCTGAGCCGCGCAACATCAGGAACTGGATGAAAACAAAACTGGAGCTGTCACCAAACACTCAGAGATTTGTGAAATAAGTTCCCAGAGAGAAACATGGTCGTTTCATGTACAGCTCCGGGTTGTACAAACAGATGCACATTGGAAAATAGAACGCTGGGAATCACTTTCCACAGGTAAGTAACATGATTCATTAATCTGTCTTTTGTAGACGGGAATGTGACCAAATCCTGGATCCAACTCCATGTCTGGTATTGACACTTGCTTTGGCCATTTAAACGTGCCAATAAAGCTCCTTTGAATTGAATGGGAAAAGTCCCGGAAAAGACGCTCTGTGATTGGCCAGCAGTTTTTTTGAGTGACAGTCTGTCTTCCACACTCCGCCATTTCTGCCAGGACTCCTTGACCAGGCGCGCCAATGAACTGCAGCGGCGGGGGAGGTATCTAGCTTTTTATATCTGTGTGAAAAACATCATTTGGTTTCCTGTTGTCCTTGCATTTAAGTGTCAGTAGTTGGCGTTCTAGGCTCTGGGATCTGAATTTACCTGGGGTGCCATGTCTGCTTATAATAAGCAATTTGTGTCTCTAAAAAAATAGTTGCTTATTGGGCTTACTTTCTAATATTTCTTAAACCAGTGGTTCCCAAATCTTTTCATATCAAGGACCCCAGATTACATATTTGTCCACAGTCGCAGACCCCCATCTGAAAATATGTGGTGCCAGGGACCTCCACACAGATGTATGTTGTTAAAATGTTTCAGAAATATTAAAAAAAAAATGTTTTCCCTAAAAAAATTAAATAGCAAATATACAAGCTCACAATGTGTCGCAATGTGACACATTGTGAGCTTGCTGATCTGCTAAATTTCAAATGTGAATTTAAAGTAGTATAGCCTACTGTAGTTGCTTCTGTTGGGCTTATTTCTTTGGCAAAATCTGGCAACAGACAATTCCATGTCACTTCCTTACTTGGGAGGAAGTGAAAAGATGTTTATGAAGCAGCACAAAAAGAAAAGGAAAATGGCAGCCTCCATAGAATGGCCAGGAATATGGTGAATAGGGGAAATGCCCGTTGCAAGTTGATGATGTCATAAATGTCATGTGTCATTTTTATGGCATGCATGTGCAAAAAAAAAGAAAAACACAAACACATTTGAAATATTGATTTGATGCTCATATTAACCATAGCGAAGTATTACTTTTGTTTTCACATGCATGCCATCAATTCCATAGGGATAGATCACAAATTACATTTATGACATCATCAACTTGCAACGGGCATTTCCCCTGTTGAGTGAAAGATTAGCTATTTCTAGAAGAAATAAAATATTTAAGTTGTTTTTAATTTTACATTGTATTTATAGAGGACAATTATAATGTATTAAGGCATATTTGTCATATTAGCAATAGCCAGGGATCCCTTTAAACATCTTTATTTGCGTTCACATTTAACATGAAAGTCTTGAACACAAACATGTAGATGCACAAACTTGGGAACCTCAACAACAGTATTTCTATGGTACAGGAAGCATGGCCTCTTATCACAGACCTGAACAGAATTGTGCCAATGCCTTGTCAGCTCTTGGCTTATTGTGCAGAATTCCTGCAATCTGCAGGCCTCTCACAACTGATTTATGGACATTTCCGAGGGTTCCAAATGTGAACACAAGCAGTTTACATTTATAACCAAGCTGTATACTAGCGTCCTTAAGACGATGGTAGCACCTTGGTAAGGAATGCCTCTTCCAGGCTGTGGTTGAATGTACAACCTACTTCTTTTTTCATTCAACCTTCATTTAAATTTCTCAGAGAGATCAGTTGAGAGCAGGCCTGGAATTTCGTCATTTTAGGGGCAAGGCCACTTGGCCTTTGGTGTTGTCCATTTTTTGAGGGCACAAAGGCCAAATGCCAGGGCAGGAAGGCCATCAAATAAAACAAGATTTTAGTCCATTGAATGATTTTGTTGAATTTAAGGGTTAGGGATGATAACCTAATCTGCAGTGAAATAGGTAAATTATGGTATTTACAATCTGATCCATGCTGGCTACACATCTTCATTCAGAAACATTGCCATTCAGAAGATTGACTTCCATTAGCCCTGCACCAATCAAAGTCAAAGGATTGGTTTAAAGATGGGGACTCGGGAGAGATTTCAGAATCTCACAACAAAAGACACTGGTGTCTACATGACAAGAAAGAGACACTAGTGTCTGTCCAGTCTAGTCTCTACATATTGACAACAAGAAAGAGACAGAGGAGAAAGTGGTACAGTTAGCTGGGGCATTAAGGCCACTGTGGTCTCAGGTCATGACATTTCTTTGAGGGGCACAAGGCCAAACTGAGGGGCAACGGCGGCCATGGCCTTCATGGCCTCCATGAAATTCCTGCCCTGGTTGAGAGAGATCCTCATTTACAATGATGCAGAGATTACAAACAGACTTAATAACAGAGAGTGAAAAACAGTGTTGACAACAATCAGTTAAAACAGTTACATACAGGTAATGCACGGTTATTAAGTAAACTCCTAAAATGACCAACAGATGCTAGGGTGCTCATCTTAAAATCTTGTTGCAAGAGATTCCAGGAATCAGGTGCACCAATGCTAAAAGCAGTCTTTCCCAGTTCCGAATTAGCAAAGGGGTCCTTAAGGACCAGCCAGTCTAAATGTGACTTTACAAGGAACCCCAGCCCACCATATCATACAGGGCACAGTGATGAGTGTTATAGTTTGCACCAGTAATAAACCTCAAAGCTGACTGGTAAATGAGTCCAGAGGCTTGAGTATGGAGGCACCTGCATGGCGATAGATTATATCTCCATAATCCAACACGGATGGAAAAGTAGCTTTGATGATCCTCTTCCTACAAAGCATGGAAAAACTAGTTTTATTTAGTTTTCTAAAATGATCACTTCTCTCCTATCCTCATCAACAACAGCAACAACATCTGGTGTATCAGCTGTGACATATGAAAAGGCATCATTTTCATTATTGCACATGAAAATGGCCGTTGAAACACAAGGGTGCTTATAGATTTTGGCAGACAATAAAACATATGAACCTATGTCCTTAACTAGTAGGACAACAATGATGTTGTGTCTAGCATGTACACTCCCTTATATACATATAGAAGCCATACAAAATCCGCCCATGAGGCATTCAGTCTGTACTGCTGAATTTACACTTATCTCAGATTATTATTATTATTAGTATTATTATTTACGTTTTTAAATTGACATTAAATGAAGGAGAATGTGATGCTATGTGCCCATCAGTCCAGTAGGTGGCAGTATTAGTCTACCTTTTATGCCAGAGGGTGGTTTAAGTCTCAGCTCAACTCAAACTTTATTTATAAAGCACATTACAACAAGCCAAAGGTCGACCAAAGTGGTTAAAACAAAGAAACAAGACTAATAACACACATTTAGTCAAGAAACAAAGAGGCTTTATAAAAGGACTAACCTAATTACCTAATGTGATTTTTATTTCTTTATTGCACAGATAACTTGTATTATTTTTCCACTAAAGAAAGGATTCCAAATAAGCCTGATGGCTTCTTCCTCTACTCGCACAGTATTGTGTTTCCAATATATTGTTCTATATTTTATAACAATGTGATAATAAAACTAAATTAAACTAAAGGAAGTGAAATTAAAGTGTGGGGACTTTCCAGTGAGAAGCTTGAACCACACACACACACACACACACACACACACACACACACACACACACACACACACACACACACACACACACACACACACACACACACACACACACATGTGCGCACACACGCACAACATGCTGGTATCAGCAGTCAGATGTAATGAGGCTTGGATTGATGTTTAATGAACATGAACAGCATTTTACCAGAGACGCCCAACAGCTTGAGCTTGTAGATCTATAGTTTGTAGATCTGCTATTTTCGGTTTGGTGTAGAGAAAGAAAAGAGTGAACCAAGGTCAGAGCCAAAGGTCAAGTTTACTAAGTATTGATGGTTTAAGTGGTTAAATAAATGTCTGGACATGAAGCCATCATTAAAATCATTAATTAACAAAACACTGACAGTTCTGTCAAACAAGTCTGAAACCTGAAACATGATTTTTGTAGTGGGGGTCCCTGCTTCATCTCTCATCTATACAATATGTAGTGGGGGTCCCTGTTTCATCTCTCATCTATACAATATGTAAGTGGGGGTCCCTGCTTCATCTCACATCTATACAATATGTAGTGGGGGTCCCTGTTTCATCTCTCATCTATACAATATGTAGTGGGGGTCGCTGCTTCATCTCTCATCTATACAATTTGTAGTGAAGGTCCCTGCTTCATCTCTCTCTCTCTCTCTCTCTCTCTCTCTCTCTCTCTCTCTCTCTCTCTCTCTCTCTCTCTCTCTCTCTCTCTCTGCTAAGGGGTCCCTTCTTAATCTCTCTCTCAGCTAAGGGGTCCCTGCTTCATCTCTCTCAGCTAAAGGTCCTTGGTCTAAAAAAGGCTGAAAACCCCTGATCTAGACTTTGAATTCAGTAAAGTTGTCTTATTGACATAAATGGTAAATGGTGCATTCATATAGCCTAGTGCCTTTATCCAAGGTGCTTAATTTACAGAGATTGTGCATTACATTCACCCATTCACACACATTCATACACCGATGGCAGAGGAAACCATGCAAGGCAACAACCTGCTCAACTAGGGGTTCAGAGTCTGCTCAAGGACTCTTCCACACTAACTCTGGGGGAAACCTCTGTGTTCTAATGACGGTTTCTCTACCCCTGAGCTACTGCCGCCCCATAACATAATAAACATGTGTACATTGTCACCAACAAGAGTCAAATAAAACAAACAATAAATAAATGTACAGTCTGTCTGTCAGGTTGATCATCATGTCTCCCTGGTAACTGGTGATGTTTAATAAAAGAACAAATCTGATTGGCTGTTGAATCTGGGCGTTTTGTGGATGTAGCTTGAAGGTTTGGTTTTAAAGTTTTAATACATGTTTTGAAAGAGATTTTGAAAAAGATTTCAATGAATACGTCTAGAAATTGTGAAAAAACTATGCATGTGTTAAAATAATCTCTCTCTCTCTCTCTCTCTCTCTCTCTCTCTCTCTCTCTCTCTCTCTCTCTCTCTCTCTCTTTCTCTCTGAAGAATAACTCTGATTGGATGCTGAGTGAATCAGGAAGTGAAATTCATGTTGAGTTTCCTGTCAGAAGACACACACACACACACACGCACACGCACACACACACACACACACACACACACACACACACACACACACACACACACACACACACACACACACACAGTGTCTTGTGTCATTTAACCCCATCAGAGCAGGGTTGTAGGCTGAGACCTTCTGGTCATTTCACTGAAGGATTCTCACCAGGGCCTGGATGGCTTTGAACTGGCATTATTTGACCAAATAAAATCAATCAATGAATCACATCAGACTTTCATAGACAAGCTTTACTTCCTGATTAGTCTGTTAGAAATCACATTATTTTTTATTTCTGCCTCTTGTCCAGGTCACACTCGAAAAAGAGATCATGTCTCAATGTGTTTTTATCTGGTTAAATAAAGGTTAAATTAAAATAAAAACATTCTCTTTGTAAGTTATTTTAGTTTTTCTAGGATAATTTCTATGTTGTCATTTAGTGCTGTGTGAACGTTCTTTGACAAGTTCATGTTCAGTTTAATCAGACACAATTCACAAATATTAATCCAAACCTTTGTAAAACACTGAACACACTTTGCACTGTGATGCACTTCTGTTACACAATGATACAAGTTAAACAACTCCACAGTTATCATTCAGTTATCATTCAGTTTTCAGTCAGTCAACAACTGTACATGTTTCAACATTGTCTCTAACAATGTGATCAAACCAGTTGGACAATAGAATCACATCTTGTAGCAGCAGCAGCAGCAGCAGCAGCCTCTATACTGTATTATGTGTAATAATCCTGAACATCGTCTTCTTGGAAACAGATGATGTAACAGCATATCTTTAATCTGATTGGCTGATTCATCCAAACTACAGAACAAATCCTCCTTCCTTCTCTTTCAGACTCCACAACGTCTCTTGAGGTAAACATCTGTTTATAACATCAGTTTATTATCATCAGTTTATTCTGATTTATTAAATTCAGTTGAGTTTTGATCAGTGATGATGAAGATTACAGCCACCCTCCTCATCCTCTCCTCTGTACTTCATGTCAAAGCCATCCCAGGAAGTAAGTATATTATTTATGTTACTATATAAAATATAATAGATTTATATCTACTGTTATGATATACATTATACATGTAGTTCTAGGGTTATATAAAATGATATTTATATTGTTATAAATATAAATTGTATAAAATAAACACTCATATTATTTTTACATCCGGTAAACGCCTCAAGGCCTGGAACAGTTCTGTTACACCACAACAATACACACTAATAACACACACACACACACACACACACACACACACACACACACACACACACACACACACACACACACACACACACACACACACAACACACAACACATTTACATATATTTTAGTGTGAATAAAATGTTAGACAAGAAGCTATCGAACCTTTCACTTTATATTTGAATTGAGACATGAATGTTTAACATGCTGATGATGTCATTGTTACTTTAAATCAGTTTGTTGTTGAATTTAATGTAATGTTTGTTTTATTTCCAGAGTTCCATGAGCAGATTAAGGTCATTGGCTGTTCAGACACAGTTAAAGACTCGTATAAAGAGTTCATGATAGGACTGGATGGTGAAGTGGAGGTGTACACAGACTTCAACAAAGGGAAGGTGGTGGAGCCTCAGCCTCCATTTGTAGGTCATATCTCCTGGCCAGGAGTTTATGAACGAGCTTTGGGTCGTCAGGAGCTCTGCAAAGCCCAGCTGACCACCGCGCGCACTGCCTATAAGAACCCACCAGTGAAACAAGGTACAGAAACACTTAACTATTAACACAATATTTATTATCTAAACTGATGGTCAACATGTTCAATGAAAATATTCAAATATATATTAAGCTTTATTGTTTGTATTATGAATAAGAGTAAACATGCACCTCTCTGCTCTCATGATATTGACCAGAGGTGCAGATGGTTACAGTGTGTGTGTGTGTGTGTGTGTGTGTGTGTGTGTGTGTGTGTGTGTGTGTGTGTGTGTGTGTGTGTGTGTGTGTGTGTGTGTGTGTGTGTGTGTGCGTGCGTGCGTGCGTGTGTGTGTGTGTGTGTGTGTGCGTGTCTGTGTGTGTTGTGTTACCATGCACATGGATGTTCTGTGCTGTGTAGCTGACCTTGGGTCTGTTGGATGATGTACTGTATGTAACATCATACATATTATATCATGTGTATGTTGTGTATTCTCTGTGTCTCCAGTTGAACCTGACAGCAGGCTCTTCACCAAGCACCATGCTGAAGTGGGCGTGTCCAACATTTTGGTGTGTCATGTGACTGGTTTCTATCCTGCTCCAGTGAGCGTCACATGGACCAGGAACAACCTCAACCTGACTGATGACATCACAGACACCGTCCCACAGCTCAACCAGGATGGAACCTTCTACCAGTTCTCCAGACTGAAGTTCACTCCAGAGCAGGGAGACGTCTACAGCTGTACAGTCAACCACCCATCACTGAGCAGCCCTGAGACCAGATGGTGGGGTAAGAACTCTGTTCTGATCAATACTGTTTATTTAAACACTGTTTATACTTGCATTTCCACGTTTATCTATTCACTCGCTTCAGCATGATCCCAATGTTCACATGGCATTGACCATTAGCATTATACAGACGGCAAGGGAGCCCGTTTTTTTTTTCTCCCCAAATTCAAGCTGTTTATTAGCATTTTCTTCACCACTTCTGTTAAACTATACAGCTGTTGTCAGGGTTAGGGTCCATTCCTCCAGGCCATGGGATCACAATGACAACCAGTGAAAAAAACTCCCATAGCCTAGTAGCCTACCTACTGCGAGTACAACAATACAATACAATACAATACAATACAATACAATACAATACAATACAATACAACAATTTGAGGTTTTCAAGCTCCCATAGGCCTACAGCGTTTTTCTTTTCTTTTATTTGTGTAGGCTACTATTTGTAATGTATTGTGAATGATTCGCCTTTTGTGCTCCCGTAGCCACTGCTCTTTTGTCCCTGTAAACCTGCCGTAGTTCAGTTCCGCACCAGTCTGAATAAACACACAATGCATGACGCACTATGCTCGTAGATCTCTGTGATTTCACACATTATCTAAGTATATTACATGGTGTCAGAATCGCGTCAAGAACAAACCACGCAACCATGGCTTCTACAGCGTTTGAACACCCCAAGATTGACTGGGACGCCGCTGATTTATATCAAGAGTTTGAGAGATTCCGCAGCCACGTTGATTTAGTTTTCGCCGGTCCCCTCTCCGAGCTGGAAGGTAAACAACGTGCGGGCTGGCTAGGAACGTGGATCGGGGAACAAGGCAGAGAGATCTACAGGACGTTAAACTGGGCCGACGGTGAGAAAGACGACCCAGTAAAAGTTTTGGATAAGTTTGCCAACTATATCAGGCCAAGGAAAAATAAAAGGATTGCAAGGCATCGTTTCAAGCAAAGGAAACAAGGTGCTACAGAGGGCTTTGAACACTTTGTGAAGGATTTGAAGCTGCTGCTGATGGACTGTGAGTATGCAGAACGAGATGACATGCTAATTGATGCAATAATAGCAGGGGTGAGAGAGAAACGTGTTCAGGAAAGGCTGTTGGATCAAGGTGAGGCACTGACACTGGCCAAAGCCATAGAGATTCCCCAGCAATTTGAAATGTCACAAAAGCAAATGATGATTGTCAGAGAGGAAGATTCACAAGTGTCAACAGTGTCCTCAAGAGCAAAGTCCACAGTATACAATAAAAATCACACCCGTGTGAACTGAGCGGTGGGGGTGGAGGCTGCACAACAGCACTACTGGGTGGGTGCAGCGGGGGTTGCAGTGCTTAAGGGTCAAATACGCGACCGCAGGTTTCCCGGTGAACCTGAGCGCAACGAGATGAGGATAAAGGAAATCATGAAATGGAAAACATTAAATTAACTTCTGAAAATGCTTCTAAGCCTACACTAGCCTACTAGTAAAACTAGTGGAACCGCGATCTTGCCACACATGAATAATTGTGGATGTAAACAATAACACAGACAATATAAATCCTTAGTCTAGTAATGGGAAGAAGGGGTTAAATCATCATGGCCCCAAATAACTTTTAAATATCTTGCAATTGACGACGAGTCTCTTATGAAATTTTCATAGACCTCTTAGCTTGTTTCACTCACAGAATCTGGCAACCGTGGCTCTCTCCAAAACAAAGCACAGCGTGTGTGTGTGTGTGCGTGTGTGCGTGCGTGCGTGGTGTAGTGTGTGTGTGTGTGTGTGCGTGTGCGTGTGTGTGCGTGTGCGTGCGTGTCTGTGTGTGCCTGAGTGAGTGTGTGCGTGCGTGCGTGTGCCCCCTGTGTGTGTTTGGGGGGGGGGGGGGGGGGGGGGAATTGAGTGAGTGAGTGAGTGAGTGAGAGAGCCACACTTGCTCACCAATAGAGTGTGTGTGTGTGTGTGTGTGTGTGTGTGTGTGTGTGTGTGTGTGTGTGTGTGTGTGTGTGTGTGTGTGTGTGTGTGTGTGTGTGTGTGTGTGTGTGTGTGTGCGCGCCTGGCCTGGCCTGAACGTTTGTGTGTGAGTGTGCCTGGCCTATCCTGAACAACAGCGCCCCTCCCTTAACATGTGTGGTCATAAAAGGTCCTGCAGGCTACAGACACGCATACAGACAGACCCACACACACCGCCACGTATAGGAGCGTTGTGACCACCGCTCAAAAAGCCACAGGGCTATGCACAGTCAAAACCTGTTCAGCAGAGCCAGGCTGCAGGAAATCAAACTAAATGCTCAAAATGTGGAAAACACCCCCAGCACATGTGGAATCAAGGTAGATGTCCAGCACAGGGCACCACATGTTCATACTGTCACAAACCAAACCACTGGGCAGCAGTGTGTCGCAGCAGGGGCATGAGCTCAGTGAGTGTGGAGTCAGCCGAAGAGGGCCCACCAGATGAGGAAATACTGGACATAAACATAACTCAGGAGGATGCTCCAGTAGCCATAGTGGCAGATGACAAGTGGGTGGTGAGCATCCGTGTTCTGTCTCAGGAGGTGCAGTTTAGAATTGATACCGGTGCAAAGTGCAACACACTGACTGTGGACAGTTATCAGCTACTAAAGCACCAGGGAGAGCTAAAACGCTCCAACAGAATACTGCGCTCCTATTCAAACCATAAGCTGAGACCAGTTGCAGCAGTTGATCTTCCACTCAGATATAAGGACCGTGAAACCAAAGCAGAGCTGGAGATAATGGACATTACTCAAGAGAATGTGCTCAGTGGTGCTACAGCGGAGGCTTTGGGCCTGATTATTCGACTGGGCTCTCTGCAGGATGGTGTTCAAGTTAACGAGGTGAGCACTGTTAATGACACTACACTGAAACCAAATGTACCCGTGGGCCTGAGTGATTTTCCAGAGCTGACACGCACTACAGGGACTTTGCCAGGCAAGTACACAATTAAGATTGATCCAGACGCGAAAGGTGTTGTGCATCCAGTGCGTCGGCAACCGGTAGCACTGAGAGAGACGATAATTGATAAACTGGCTGAGATGGCGAGTGATGGTTACATCACAAAGGTGGACCAGCCCACAGACTGGGTCAGTTCTATGGTAGTGGTCACACGCAAGGACAAGATAAGAATCTGTATAGATCCAAGTGACCTGAACAAAGTCATCAAAAGGGAACATCACCCAATGCGCACCATAGAAGAAGTGATTTCTACCATACCAGGTGCAAAAGTATTCTCAGTCCTGGATGCTAAATCTGGGTTCCTCCAGATAGAGCTGGATGAAGCCTCATCCTTTCTCACAACCTTTAACACTCCAATAGGGAGGTTCAGATGGCTGAGACTTCCCTTTGGGATCAAAAGTGCACCTGAAATATTCCAGCGCATCATGGACCAGATGCTGGAAGGAGTTAATGGAGCCACAGGTGTCATGGATGACATTCTGATAGCAGCACCCACTATGCAAGAACACGACACAATACTCTGCAAAGTGGTCGAGAGAGCTACAAGCTACAATCTGAAGCTTAACTTCGACAAGTGCCACATTCGTCAGTCCACAGTGCCATATGTGGGTCACCTAATTACAGCTGAGGGTTTGAAGCCGGACCCAGCGAAAACCAAAGCGGTGAGGTGCATGCCACCACCGACAGACAAGGACGGTGTCCGCCGTTTCCTAGGTTTCGTAACATACCTGTCAAAGTTCATTCCGAACCTAAGTGAAGTGGACTCCCCACTGCGACAGCTCCTAAAGAGCGACGTTGAGTTCAGATGGCAGCCAGCGCAGCGACAAGCCTTCGACGAGCTCAAGCAGCTATGCACGCACCCTCCGGTGCTTAAGTACTATGATGCAGCCAAGCCTGTAGAGATATACAGTGACGCCAGCAGCATGGGACTGGGAGCAGTATTACTGCAAGACAATCAGCCTGTCGCCTTCTCGTCCAGATCGCTGACCGATGCAGAAACGCGCTATGCGCAAATTGAGAAAGAAATGCTATCCATTGTTCATGCCTGCATTAAGTTTCACCATTACATATTTGGGAAACACGTCACAATATACAATGACCACAAGCCACTCGAGGATATCTACAGGAAGCCGCTGCTATCTACTCCTATGCGCATCCAGAGAATGCGCCTGTGACTACAGTGGTATGACATCACAGTCAAGTACAGAAGAGGAAAAGACATGGAGCTGCCTGACACCTTGTCCAGAGCGCAGCTGCAGGACAGCACTCCAGAAGCAGGTAGCCTAGAGTGTGTCTCCATGCTTAATTTTGTGTCAGTGAGTGAGCAAAAATACACAGAACTGCAAGAACGCTCAGAAGAGGAGCTAAGTCTTCTCCAGCAGACAATTCATATTGGCTGGCCAGACAGCCGAAGAGAAGTGCCCACTCCTGTCCAACCATACTGGGACTCAAGAAGCCAGCTAGCTGTGTCTGATGACATAGTGTACAAGGGCCTGCGCATTGTGGTGCCTCCCACCATGCGGGCAGACATGTTGAAGCTCATACATCAGTCTCATCTAGGAATAGTAAAGTGCAAGCAGCGAGCTTGTGAAGTGCTGTACTGGCCAGGTATGAGTGCTGAAATTGAGAATATGATCAGAAACTGCTGCAAGTGTGCTGACATCCAAAACAGGCTTCCCAGAGAGCCGCTCAAGCCGACAGAAACACCAGAGCTACCGTTTGAAGAGGTGGCCTCAGACATGTTCGAGTTTGAAGGCAAACATTATATACGATTAGTGGATTATTACTCGAAGTACATTGAAGCAGAGGAGCTGAAAGATCAGCGCAGCAGAACTACAATAGAGGCTCTGAAGGCCCAATTTTCAAGGCACGGAATTCCTTCCATTCTGCGGACAGATGGGGGTCCCCAGTATTCATCAGAAGAGTTCGAAGAGTTCTGCAAGAGTTATGGCATACTGCACAAAACATCGTCACCACACACGCCACACTCCAATGGTGAAGCGGAGCGTGCAGTGCAAACAGTCGAGAGACTTTGGAGTAAAGCACCAGACAAGCACCTTGCATTGCTAGATTACAGAACCACTCCACTGGAGTCAGTGGGCCTGTTAAGCTCATTATATGGAAGGTATTGTGCATTTTATGACAGAAGCATGAAACTTTCTACAGTGTTTCTATATACTATGAAGTTTGTTTTCAGACGTGGAAGCACTTCTGAATTGACCTCTGTGGCCCCCGAAATCCAAGATGTCCGTCCAAAAAAGTGTTTTTACCTTTATAACTCCAAATGCATTGATTTTAAGACCCATAAATGTATTAAAGTTGAATATAAAATCAGGCATTGTGGACATTTTGGTACCAGGTACGTGTCTGTATCCATTTCAGTTCTTGAGATACAGTATATAGGTACACCTGAGTCTGTAAAAGTACCTATATGTTGTATCTCAAAAACTGTAATAGATACAGACACATACTTGGTACCAACATATCCGCAATGCCCAACTTTATATTCAACTATAATATGTTTATGTGTCTTAAAACCAATGCTTTTGGAGTTATAAAGGAAGAAACACTTTTTTGGACAGACTTCTTGGATTTCAGGGGCCGCCATCTTTGATTTTCACGTGGCTCGGCTTCTTAAATCAAAGAGTGGCCTCCAACGATGATGTGTACCAATGTTCACGCTTGTATCACAGAGTGAACGATTACTCTTATTATTTCCTGTACTATGAGGCAAGACTCCTGATCAAGATCTAATTCTTCATTGTCAGTTTCTTCATTGTCAAATTAGTTTTTGTACCAAGCTGCACAGGCACATCCATATGCTCCACTTCAGTAAAGCCCTCTTTTATGACAGAGACAATGCCCTATACTGCAGTAACTGCACTGGTTTACACTTGCCTGTAAGTGGAAACCAGTGCACAAACTGTTCCAGATGTCCGTCCAAAAAAGTGTTTTTTCCTTTATAACTCCAAAAGCATTGGTTTTAAGACCCATAAACATATTATAGTTGGGCATTGCGGATATTTTGGTACCAAGTATGTGTCTGTATCTATTACAGTTCTTGAGATACAACATATAGGTACTTTTACAGACTCAGGTGTACCTATATGCTGTATCTCAAGAACTGAAATGGATACAGACACATACCTGGTACCAAAATGTCCACAATGCCTGATTTTATATTCAACTTTAATACATTTATGGGTCTTAAAATCAATGCATTTGGAGTTATAAAGGTAAAAACACCTTTTTGGACGGACATCTTGGATTTCGGGGGCCGCAGAGGTCAATTCAGAAGTGCTTCCACGTCTGAAAACAAACTTCATAGTATATAGAAACACTGTAGAAAGTTTCATGCTTCTGTCATAAAATGCACAATTGGTTTGGTTAACCGCCCCACTTAGACTGAATTTGTAACTTGTAGTTTGTTAAATGCTGAAGTCAACCAACAGTCAGGGACAGGTGAAGACACCTGATGGAAGTGATGTACTAGCGACCTCTCCTTCCGAGTTATAGTATGGTGGCTTCGATGTGTAATTCATTTATCAGACTTTGTTTAATTATGTTGTGGAACACCAGGACATTGACAGGGCACGCAGAATGTTTACATGTATTAAGAAATTATTTCATTGTTTTGTTTGGTAAACATAAGCTACGGTTAAAACAGTGTTAATGGTCTACTATGATACAATTGCACTACTGTACTCTTTGCACTAGGAGTTTACTTTGCTGAAGAGGGGAGATGTAATGTATTGTGAATGATTGTGCTCCCGTAGCCACTGCTCTTTTGTCCCTGTAAACCTGCCGTAGTTCAGTTCCGCACCAGTCTGAATAAACACACAATGCATGACGCACTATGCTCGTAGATCTCTGTGATTTCACACATTATCTAAGTATATTACACTATTGAAATCGTATTGAGAAAAAAAAGTTTATCAGCTAGACTGCTACAGCTTTTTTTGTGTTATCACTCTCAGCAACCTCGCACTCTACTGTCCTATCAATAAAGCCATAAAAGCCTCCCCCCACCCAAATAAAAATAAAATAAATCTTCACACACAGTGAACACACATGTGTGGATCCGCGCCGGCAAAGAGACGCACACATGCATGTGTGTGTAAACACACACACACAGTAGGCTATACTTAGCCGCAAATTGCAACACTAGATTTTTTAAATAATCGGAAGAATCTAGGGTTGCAATACCTCCCATAGGCAGCTAATGCATCAAAACAGTTTTTTGCTATCTGATTGTATTAAACGACTTCAAACTCACCAATATTGTGGCTCTATGGAAAGCTTGGAATTTACTCTTTCTATCTGCAAAGTGTTTGTTTCAGAAAAATCCACAGTAGACATGTTATGAGTTACTTTCTATCCAAGATATTTGGTTCAGGTGATAGTTTTTTCTAAGTCCTGGAGTTTGGAAGCGCTCGTGGAAAAGCGCTCGTGGAAAATCCCTCAACGGTCCTGTGACCACCTGGTTCTAAATGTCACATTATGCAGGAGGCAGCGGGACATGGCGTTATAGAAGACAAGCGCTTCCGAAGTTCAACACTTAAAATAAACCATGTCTGCTCGGATTTCTAGACAGAAAATAAATCATAACAATTATACGGTGGATTTTTCAGAAACAAACACTTTGCAGATAGCAAGAGTAAATTCCAAGCTTTCCATAGAGCCGCAATATTGGTGAGTTTGACGTCGTTTAATACAATCAGATAGCAAAATAACGGTTTGATGCATTGGCTGCCTATGGGAGGTATTGCAACCCTAGATTCATCCGATTATAAAAAATCTGGTGTTGCAATTTGCGGCTAGGCTATACTGATTCTCTCCATGTTCTGTCTTTTGTCAAGGTTAAAGGGATATTCCACTTTCAAAAAACTTTTTGTCATTGTATGGTCTAATCAGGCTTGTATGAAGACCCTGAACAGTTTTTAATTTTCTTCATTCAGTATTTAGATATTTGATGTAAATGTTATCAGGCCCTCCAGGCCCAGGGCCTCTCCCCACACACACTCATTGTAACTTCAAACTCCATTTTAACCATGATAGATTATTTAAAAACACCCATTATTTTTTCTGGTGACTCATACTACCCTCCTAATACGTGAGCAGGTCGTGATTTTTCCATAACGTTTTTCATTTCTTTTTTATATATTTTTATTGTATTTAATTTTTTCCATTTTCCCAAATAATTATTAAAAATACATGAAAAATGTTATGGAAGAAACACGGCCTGCTCACGTATTAGGAGGGTAGAATGAGTCAACAGAAAAAATAATGGGTGTTTTTAATGAATCTATCATGGTTTAAATGGAGTTTGAAGTTACAATGAGTGTGTGTGGGGAGAGGCCCTGAGCCTGGAGGGCCTGATAACATTTACATCAAATATCTAAATACTGAATGAAGAAAATTAATAACTGTTCAGGGTGTTCATACAAGCCTGATTAGACCATACAATGACAAAACGTTTTTTTGAAAGTGGAATATCCCTTTAAAGGGCCTACACCATGCTTTTAAAACTATATTTTTTGTATAAATATATGCTCAAAATGTAATGCCTCATTCACACTACAGATATATAGTTGAACGTTTAGCTTGGTAATTCAATGTAATCTCAATGGAAACCAGCTTTAAAGCTTTCAAAGCTTTGTCTTGAGCGTCTCCTGTATCTTTAAAGCTGGTTTCCATTGAGATTACATTGAATTACCAAGCAAAACGTTCAACTATATATCTGTAGTGTGAATGAGGCATTAGACAGGTTTTAACCCTCAACAAACACTCTGACCATTATTTTTGTTTGTTCTAGCTCTACTATAATGAGGCTCTCCAGCTGCAATACCAAAACGGCCTCTGTTTGCTCAGGGGCGCATCTAGTGGGGTTTTTCCAGAAAAAAAAGAAGATTTTTGAAAAAAAAAAGTTTTTTGGAAAAAAAAATTTTTTTTGAAAAAAAAAAATTGAAAAAAAAGAATTTTGAAAAAAAAGATGTTTTTGAAAAACATTTTTTTTGACTTTTTGACATTTTTTGAAAAAAAAATTTTTGAAAAAAATTTTTTTGAAAAAAAAAAAGTTTAAAAAAAAATTTTTTTTTTGAAAAAAAAAAAAACAGGAAACGCGTGTGACGTCACATGCTGCAGAACAGCACTGTTCTGAGAACCCGTGGAAAGCTTTTCATCTCTGTCTTCCCAAAACCAGAGAAAGACACAATGTACAGAAATAGGACTTTGTGAGGATAGAAGGTGCCAGTGGGACCCCAAAAAAGGTTTTAAAATAGAAAAAGTGAAAATTCATGGTGTAGGTCCTTTAAGGTCCGGTCCTCCAGGCCATGGGATCACATCACAACCAGTGTTAGCTCTTGATGCTAACATAATTTCTCTCCATTGTGGGTCTACGGCGTGTGTTATATGTGTTATATATTTAAAAAAGAAAAAAACGTGGGATACAAAATGTAAGGTTCCTGGGGGACCCTGACATGGACCCAGGCGTGACTTACATGGCAGACCGCTGACCAGTGTTTGAGTCAGGTTTGATTTGTAACTGCCCACCTATACAGTGTTGCATTGGTAAATGGTAAATGGTGCATTTATATAGTGCCTTTATCCAAGACGCTTTTTAGAACAATGTCTGTCTCTCCTCGAGAGCGGACGTGTTCTTTGTAGCTCCGCAGTATTTTTTCCTCTTCTTTCTTTTTTCTTCCCTTTCCGTTTATTTTTTCTTCTTCTGTGTGACCCCTTTAGTTCTGACCGGCTGGTCGGAGACCGTGAACAAAGGACAAAGGACTTTTAGACTCAGCCTGTTTAGAGCGCGGAGTTTCCGAACGGTGCTGTGTGTTTTTTTTAATCTAAAGTAGTGAGTCTACTGACGGTTCACGGTGCCTTGAATCGACCGGTGCGCTTTTTTTTTTGGATACGATCCGTGGAGACATCTCAGGCTAGAACAGCCTGCAGAGTCAGGACACGACCACCGCCAGGACCACCACAAAAAAGGGGAGACGACACGGAGGTAAATGCAAAAGATAGTGTTTTTATTTGCAAAATGAATTAATTAAAGCAATTAAGGCAAAAACGGTTTCCAAAATAAAGGGCAGGGAAACTAACTGCCCACCTTTAACTCAGACTAATGTTGAACAGAACATAATGCGAACTCAAGAGCTCTTCTGGGGTGGCCTGCCGCTCCAGCGGCCTGAGGAGGACTGAAGAGAAAGAAGCAAGGGTTAAGCAGTCTTTTATACTGTTTGGGGAGGCACTGGCCAGGTGTCTCCCCTCAGCTGATCACCTCTGGCTCCACCCTCCAACCAGCACTGCAACAGGGTTGTTAATACAGGCACACACCCACACATTCCTATAAGGCCATAGGGGCCGTCACAGTGCTCACACGGTTCGAGCCCTTTGAGTCGTTGGATGCGCTGAATTATGGACATGAACAGTACCGCGGGAGACAGGGAAGCGCGGAGCGAGGCGCGGAGGAAGGATTTGGCCGACATCATGACGCACGGGGCGCACGGACCGCCGGCGCATGGAGACGCTCGATTACAGTACAGTCAGGGGTGAAAGTGGTTTGAAATTCTTGCCGGAACTGTCATAAATTGGCCGCGACCGAAAAAAAATTGGGAGGCTCTAAGATAGCCATAAATTATAACTTCCAGGAGAGGGCGCTAATATTCGGACGTTATGTCTCTCCTGGTGTTATAAGGTAGAGTCATATGGCTCTCGCTGGTTGACCCCCAACGTCCATACTACGCTCAAAACATGTACAAATCAATAAGTTGCTCACCGAGTCGTCGAAACAGCTTTATATCTACCGGACGGCACACTCGTTGGCATGTGTTAGTCCATATGTTTCTAATAAATTAATGTTTACTAAAACTTCTCAGAGTCTCATCGCTTTCCTTGTTTTTGAACTGCTTGGGTAAAAATGGCCGAACATATCACGTGACGTTGATCGCCGTTGCGATTCGCTCATACTAGGACATGACGTTTTTGTATGCGGAAGTATTCCAACGTTCTGTAGTTCTGAAGCGTTCTGAAGGCTAGTTCTAAGACATGACGTCCTCATCATGATGACGGACAATTAATAAATATAATCCTTAATCCTTATGCAAAAAACATCGGTGATATCATGCTTTTTTAAGCATGATGTTTTCAGCAGCTATATATAGCCTAATCAGTTTGATACTGTTTGAGCTGTTTGAGCTGTACACAGTAAATCAATCGCCTTGTTGATCAATCTCCCCTGCTATGTGCTGCGCTCTGCGGGGGGAAAATCTCCGCCAGGTTAGGTTATCCACCCCTGACCTGTAAAATTCATAGGAGCCAAATGGAATGAAATCTGCTTAAACTTACTGACATACGGATACAGAACCATATATAGGCTATATAATGTCAGGTGGAAACCTTGTATGTCCGTAAATAAATGAATAAACTCATGAATGTATGGCAGCTGTTTTTTTGCTGCACAATGAGAGTCCTAAATTACAACAAGGCACCAGGGGCTCCGAAATAATTACATTATACTGTATACTGTATTTAAGTACAGGTTTTAAGTATAGCCTAGCCTACTTTACTGGAGTATTTCCAATACTTTTAATTCTACTCCACTACATCTCCCATTCCCAGATGCAGAATAGAATCATTTTGGTCTATTCTGCATCTAGCTTAAGGCCACATCGCATGCAGGCACAGACATGACGAGTCCCTCTAGAGATGGGATTTATGGCTCTTTGAAGTGAGCCGGATCTCTGGGATCCGTTCCTTTCAAAGAGCCGTTCAAAAGACGTACATTTTGATACCAATCCTTTTTTTACTTTTACTCAAGTACATTAACATTCCAAACTTCTACTTGATTGCAGTATTGATATTTTTACTTAAGTAAAGAAATTGAGTACTTTTCCTACCACTGTTCATTAGAAAGGAACGGCTCCCTACTGTGAACCGAATCCTATCGTTCATTTCAAAGAGCCGTTCAAAAGATTCGTTCGCGAACGTCCCACCTCTATTTGCTCCGTGTCAAACAAACACTGAAACACAAACAGAATGGATCACACTGACCTACACAAACCCACGGGAATAGTTTAGAAGCACTTTATCAGAAAATATAACTAGTAACACTTGTGTAGCCTACTGTATGTTAATCTGACTTTAGTATATGCTATTGTTTTCTTCCTGGACGCGCATTTGTGGTAGGTTATTTAACATGGGATTTTGACAGCTGGCTTCTCCTCCTCTTAACGGAACACCGTTCCGGCCCCAAATGTTTTAACGGAATGGGGGTTCCGGCCGTTCCGGCTCACTTTCACCACTGAGTACAGTAGGGAGGAACTTCTCTCACTCAAAGATCAACACTCCTTTTTTTTTTTTTTTTTAAAGATTTGTCTTTTTTTTATGCCTTTATTCGATAGGACAGTAGACTGACAGGAAATGAGGAGAGAGATGGGGAATGACATGTGGCAAAGGTCGTCCGGATCGGGAACCGAACCGGCGACGCCAGGAGGCATCATAGCCTAGTATGTGGTATGCACCTTGACCACCAGGCCAGCGGGCGCCCCAGATCAACACTCCTTACCCAGTAATGACATTATTCCCTTCCTGAGGAGAAGGGAAAACAGTGGAATTCGGAAGGGAAAGCGAACCCAGTGGAGAAATAAAACCTCCTCTACCTCTTCCTCTACCCCCCCCCCCCCCCCCCCTACTACTCGGCACGGCGTTCCGTCTGCTGTTTTGGGGAATGTGCGATCGGTCAAAGATGCTGATAATGCGGATGAACTGGTTACTCTCATGTTATCTCAGAGTGATTACAGAAATGCTAACATTATCTGTCTAACAGAATCATGGCTGAGCAGTTCATGTCCAGATAACTCCGTCTCTGTAGATGGCTTTAGTATGATAAGAGCAGACCGAGAGATAATGAAAAATAATGGAAACATGAAAAGAGCAGGCGGCATTCTAGTCTACATCAGTAAGGACTGGTGCAGGGAAAATCATGCCACAGTGAAAAAGGTGATATGTAACCCAGACATTGAACTACTGGGGGTCGTTTTGAGACCATTTTATCTCCTGTGGGAATTCTCGTGCGTTGTCCTGTTGACTGTGTACTGTCCGCCAAGTGGCAGTGCAGCTGTAGCACGGGACACTGTTTTCAACTGTGGCCAGTTTTCAAACGCACTACCCTAGCTCCCTTATTCTGTTGAATGGGGTCTTCAACCAGGTGAATGTTGCTCATGCCGTTTCTGATTTCTCCCAGTATGTCACTTGCAAAACCAGAGGTAAGAACGCCCTTGATCTTCTGTATGCACGAAAGACATTCCTTGGGCAAGAAATGGCCACTCAAAACGATGGTTTAGTGATGAGTCATCAATTTTCACAGTCTTTTGGGGTCCGTTTTTAGCCCAAGGAATGTTTTTCATGCAAAACAAATGCTTGCAATGGATTCAGAATAATTAAAAACCCCTAGTTTGACCCTTCATATCCCACATAAAGCAGATTTTTTGGGAGTCATTTTTTCCTTTATAGTGTAGTGTATAGTAAGCTGTACCACAGCTGTGGAAGTCCTCCTGCATTGTCCCGGTGCCTAAGAAGACCCGCCCCTCGGTCCTCAATGATTACAGACCAGTCGCCCTGACATCACAGGTCATGAAGGTCTTTGAACGGCTGGTTCTGAACCTACTGAGACCGGCAGTCAGTGGTCACCTCGACCCCCTTCAGTTTGCCTACCAGGCTGACATTGGGGTTGATGACGCCATCACCTACATGCTCCATAAGGCTTTCACCCACCTGGAAGATCCGGGCAGCACGGTCAGAATTATGCTTTTTGACTTCTCCAGTGCTTTCAACACTATCCAACCGTCTCTGCTTGCGGAGAAGCTTAAGCTGATGGGGGTGGACAAGGGCTGTCAGTCAGATGTGCTGGTGAGCAACACAGGGGCCCCCCAAGGTACCGTGCTCTCACCCTTCCTGTTCACTCTCTATACATTGGACTTCCGCTTCAATTCCAAGACCTGCCATCTGCAGATGTTCTCAGATGATACCATGGTGGTCAGCAAGATCTCGGATGACAACACGGCTGAGCACGATGGTGTGGTTAGGGACTTTGTGCAGTGGAGCGAGGCTAACCATCTCAGGCTCAACGCAAGCAAGACCAAGGAGATGGTGGTGGACTTCCGTACCAAGAGAGTCCCCCCGGTGCCAAGCACCATTAATGGAGAGGTGGTTGAGCTCGTGGATAACTACAAATTCCTCGGAGTGCACCTGAATAGTTCACTGGACTGGTCGGACAACGCGCAGGCGATTCACAGCATGGGGAAAAGCAGGCTGTTCCTCCTGAGAAGACTGAGATCGTTTGGTGTGTGCAATAGGATGCTACAGATGTTCTACCAGTCTGTCATGGCAAGTGTCCTCTTTTTTGGTATAACATGCTGGGGTGGCAACAACAGAGCAGGTGACACGTTTAACCTAAACAGACTGGTGAGGAAAGCAGGCTCTGTCGTTGGGTCCTCTCTGCAGGGGGTGGAGGAAGTAACCAGGGCTAGAAAGCTGGATTCCATCTTGGGAGAACTCCTCCCACCCCCTCCATCTGGAGATCATCAGTTACTGGAGTAAGAGAGGAAACGACCGCTTTGCCTACCCAGGACGGAGATGCGAGAGATTAGGAAAGTCTTTTGTACCGGCTGCCCTTAAGCTGTACAACGAGACACATAACGGACGATTGAAATGGACGTCCTTCCTAACTTAGACTGACGGAACTATTGCTGTATTGACTTTGACCTCTAAGGACCTTCCGGGGAGGGTGCTCATGTGCATCTTGCGGTGACATGCTTCCTAGTTTCTTCTTCTCTGAGCTGTTTTTTTGTTTCTTTCGCACTGATTTTTATGTGTTTATTGTGTTGGTAGTTTCTGAGTATTTTGCTTTGTTTAACAATGACAGTGAGATACTTGTTGCACTAACTAGAATTGACTGCTATGGTCTCTTTTTGTAAGACACTTTATGTATATATATATTTATATATATATATTATTCGCCCCCTCTCTTGATGCACCTTTTCTTTATTGGTACTGTACTGCTCTTGTTTTTTCCTCCTTCTATCTTTTTTTTCTTACTTCTCTGTAACTTTGTAAATAACTGTATACTGCTGTGCTACAACTGGACAACTGAATTTCCCCCTTGGGACAATAAAGGTATCTATCTATCTATCTATCTATCTATCTATCTATCTATCTATCTATCTATCTATCTAGAGATTGTGTATTACATTCACCTATTGGTGATTCAATGTTTGGGTGGACGCTCGATTTAATGATGTCACGCACACGCTGCTTAACACTTACTATACAGGTCTATTGATATGCATACAGGCTTGTTTCTTTGTTAAAACACCCTGTTGTGACACTAAAGTGTTTATAAATGTTGTCGAGGTGTGATGGGGTTGTTTGGCATCATGTCTGTGCGAGTGAGAGGCATGACCCTGCTCAGAAAAGATACTAGGACGGCATCTACCCGCGTGACCAGACCAATAACACTGTGTGTGTGTGTGTGTGTGTGTGTGTGTGTGTGTGTGTGTGTGTGTGTGTGTGTATGTGTGTATGTATGTGTGTGTGTATGTGTATGTGTATGTATGTATGTATGTATGTATGTATGTATGTATGTATGTGTGTGTGTGTGTGTGTGTGTGTGTGTGTGTGTGTGTGTGTGTGTGTGTGTGTGTGTTTCTCTCCAGATGTGGAACAGGACCAGCCCAGTGTGGGTCCAGCTGTGTTCTGTGGGGTGGGGCTGACCCTGGGTCTGCTGGGGGTTGCCATGGGAACCTTCTTCCTCATCAAAGGAAATGAATGCAACTAAAAAAACAAAACAAAAATAATCATGTTTGCTGTGTTCATTTAATCATTTTTTAATTAAAGGACAACTCCACACTAAATGACATCTAATTTGCAGCTAATTTGCCTACTTACTATTGATCTCAAGGACTGTCCATGGGTTCTGTTAGGCAGAAATGCCCCTGCTTTTACACTAGTTGTTGCAATCAAAAGTGATTGATTTTTTCATGAATGTATTACGAGTCGAGTTGTCATCATAAACACACCCATGCCTTGGTTGTCCCACACATGCCACCACGGTCTCATAAATCATGTTTTGGGGTGAGCATTTGGAACAACTGCCAATCAAAGTGTCTTTTCCGTGACTTGGCAAAACAGCATAACGTCTGTTTAGCAGAGTGTGAGAGTGTGGCGGCTTATGTGGGCCAACGATGGCATGGATGTAATAACAGATTGATATAAAATAAAATACAACTTTTGACTTCAACAAATAGCGTACAAGCAATAGGCTTATGGGCTCCACTCTAGGACTGCTGGGTTCTGCTAGGGAAACTGGACAGCAGGTTAATTTCTAGCCTGATTTCTAGCTCTGCGCTGAACCAGTCTGCTCAGAGAGTGGGCGGGTCTATGGGCTGGAGCCAGGCAAGTTCATTTCTGCCTAATAGACCCCATAGACAGTCTTTTGGGATCAATATAAGTAGGAAAATTAGCCTAGATGTTATTTAGTCTGGAGTTGTCCTTTAACGTCAAATGAGTCAAACACAGATACTTAAGTAGTAAATATCTATGTTAATAGAGTTTATCCATTATCTAAAAACAGTTCACTTTATTGGGAATTAACAGGACATTATCATGTTTCTAGCATGAGTTTCTCTGGTTTTAATAACATTTGTTTGTGAATGAATGATTTGCTGAAACAATTAGATTTGTATTGTTTCAGTTGCAATTAATAAAATATTCTATACTTAAATAAATCATAATTTGCATGTTGTCATTGTGAGATAGATGAGAATGAGTCGGGAAGGTTCACTTTCTACATGAACTAGTTCAAAGTTCAGTTCACAAATGTTAAAATGAACTAGTTCAAAGTTCAGTTCACAAATGTTAAAATGAACTAGTTCAAAGTTCAGTTCACAAATGTTAAAATGAACTAGTTCAAAGTTCAGTTCACAAATGTTAAAATGAACTAGTTCAAAGTTCAGTTCACAAAATGAACTACAGGTAGTTCAGTTCATAGTTCATTCAAAATGTGTCACTAAAGTTCAAGGTTCCAAAATATGAACTAGTTTAGTTCTTTTTTTCCCCTTTCTGCTTTAATATGTTGCTGTGAGCTATTATTTGTCAAAATTATTGACACACCGTACATATGGGGTCATCGGTACCATATGGGGGGATTAATTCTCATAGTGGTTTTTGGGAAGGTATACACCCCTAGTACTAGGAAAAATGTGATAGCCTTGCAGTGGAGGTAGCTTTTTGTGTGTTATCACTCCTTTTATAACCACATGCCAAAACACAGTTTTCAAAATCCGAATGGAACATTCTACTTCAAACTGATGGTTCTCTCTTAATATTGACCCTATCTCTTTGAAAAATGGTTGGGATAAAGCTCAGACTATATATTCTTCACTAATGTTGTTAACATTTGCATATCTATAATTGTTTTTTATTACAGGCAGTGACAACATAGTGACTATAATTATGACATAATCCTCTGTGAACCATGGCTCCAAGCCTCCACATTGTTTGGTCATCGGTACCATCTGGGGGGAACGATTCTCATAGTGATTTTTGGGAAGGTATACATCCCTAGTATTAGGAAAAATGTGATAGCCTTGCATCTGTGGTAGCTTTCTGTGTGTTATCACTCCATTTATAATAACATGCAAAAAGAAATAATCAAAATCCGAATGGAACATTCTACTTCAAACTGATGGTTGGTTCTTATTATTCATCCTATCTCTTTGAAAAATGGTTGGGATAAAGTTCAGACTATATATATATTGTCCAGTAAGGTGGTTAAAATTAGCATATCTAGAATTGTTCTTTATTGCAGGCAGTGACATATAGTGACTAATTATGACATAATACGCCAAGGCCCCAAATTTGGGGTCATCGGTACCATCTGGGACGTAATGATTCTCATATTGACTTTTGGGAAGGTATACATCCCTAGGACTAGGAAATATGTGAGAGCCTTGCATCTGAGGTAGCTTTCTGTGTGTTATCACTTCATCTATAATCACATGCCAAAACACAGTTTTCAAAATCCAAATTAAGCATTCTACTTCAAACCGATGATTCTCCCTTAGTATTGATGCTCTGTCTTTGAAAAATGGCAAGGATAAAGCTCAGACTATATGTTTTTTCATAAAAGTTGTTAAAAGTAGCATCTCTAGAAATGGTATCTATTACAGGCAGTGACAACATACTGTACTGTAGTGTAGTGACTACATTACATAAGATGTACTTTTGTTTTCATGAAAGATGTAACACAAAGGGTTCCTTAAACCATGTTTACATACATATTCTAAGGAAATGTATTGTGAAATTCATTAAACAAAATATAGTGCAAGTGTGTAAGATCCACTTGTCCTAGTATAGAAAACCTGGGTACTCTAATTTCTTGGTTTTCATATGTGTAGAATCCATACCTCACATGTTAAAGGTCAGGTCAAGGTAACATTTGACCTCTGGGAGAACAAAAAATAGAAATATTCATCTTTCACTTAATAAAGTGTTTGTGAAAACTGTCATTGGCATGACACAGAACTGGCATTAATAATAATAATAATAATAAGAATAGTTAAGCCGTACACGATAGGGAGTTCCAATAGAAAAATATAAGCCTCGTGTACAATATAGGCTCGAAGTACACGCGAGCGTACACGCCCCCATAGTTATAATGGGGCGTGTACGCTTGCAACAGGGTGTCGTGTACGGCACCTGTGCCGACTACAGTTTCCCAATGTAGGGCAGCAGAGAGCCATATGGTCCGTGGTGGTTCTCAAAGTGAGGTCGGAGGACCCTCAGAGGGACACTGTGGGCTTGTCAAGTGGTCCGTGGTGGTTCTCAAAGTGAGGTCGGAGGACCCTCAGAGGGACACTGTGGGCTTGTCAAGTGGTCCGTGGTGGTTCTCAAAGTGAGGTCGGAGGACCCTCAGAGGGACACTGTGGGCTTGTCAAGTGGTCCGTGGTGGTTCTCAAAGTGAGGTCGGAGGACCCTCAGAGGGACACTGTGGGCTTGTCAAGTGGTCCGTGGTGGTTCTCAAAGTGAGGTCGGAGGACCCTCAGAGGGACACTGTGGGCTTGTCAAGTGGTCCGTGGTGGTTCTCAAAGTGAGGTCGGAGGACCCTCAGAGGGACACTGTGGGCTTGTCAAGTGGTCCGTGGTGGTTCTCAAAGTGAGGTCGGAGGACCCTCAGAGGGACACTGTGGGCTTGTCAAGTGGTCCGTGGTGGTTCTCAAAGTGAGGTCGGAGGACCCTCAGAGGGACACTGTGGGCTTGTCAAGTGGTCCGTGGTGGTTCTCAAAGTGAGGTCGGAGGACCTTCAGAGGGACACTGTGGGCTTGTCAAGTGGTCCGTGGTGGTTCTCAAAGTGAGGTCGGAGGACCCTCAGAGGGACACTGTGGGCTTGTCAAGTGGTCCGTGGTGGTTCTCAAAGTGAGGTCGGAGGACCCTCAGAGGGACACTGTGGGCTTGTCAAGTGGTCCGTGGTGGTTCTTGTCAAGTGGTCCGTGGTGGTTCTCAAAGTGAGGTCGGAGGACCCTCAGTGGGACACTGTGGGCTTGTCAAGTGGTCCGTGGTGGTTCTCAAAGTGAGGTCGGAGGACCCTCAGAGGGACACTGTGGGCTTGTCAAGTGGTCCGTGGTGGTTCTCAAAGTGAGGTCGGAGGACCCTCAGTGGGACACTGTGGGCTTGTCAAGTGGTCCGTGGTGGTTCTCAAAGTGAGGTCGGAGGACCCTCAGAGGGACACTGTGGGCTTGTCAAGTGGTCCGTGGTGGTTCTCAAAGTGAGGTCGGAGGACCCTCAGAGGGACACTGTGGGCTTGTCAAGTGGTCCGTGGTGGTTCTCAAAGTGAGGTCGGAGGACCCTCAGAGGGACACTGTGGGCTTGTCAAGTGGTCCGTGGTGGTTCTCAAAGTGAGGTCGGAGGACCCTCAGAGGGACACTGTGGGCTTGTCAAGTGGTCCGTGGTGGTTCTCAAAGTGAGGTCGGGGGACCCTCAGAGGGACACTGTGGGCTTGTCAAGTGGTCCGTGGTGGTTCTCAAAGTGAGGTCGGGGGACCCTCAGAGGGACACTGTGGGCTTGTCAAGTGGTCCGTGGTGGTTCTCAAAGTGAGGTCGGGGGACCCTCAGAGGGACACTGTGGGCTTGTCAAGTGGTCCGTGGTGGTTCTCAAAGTGAGGTCGGAGGACCCTCAGAGGGACACTGTGGGCTTGTCAAGTGGTCCGTGGTGGTTCTCAAAGTGCCCACAGTGTCCCTCTGAGGGTTCATGTAAAACTTAAAACTATTGCCCGTGTACACAGTGGTTAATCGCATGTGCAAGGATCTACAGAGCTGGCTGGAGCATGGAGCAGCCTGGTGGAGTCTGGTGCAGTCCTGTCTACCCTGGTCTGCCATTAAAGTCACTGTAATGGCCTGGTGGAGTCATCTAACTACCCCCCTTCCCTGGTCTATACTCCTATTGGGCAGGACTGGGCTGGACTTAGGTTTGCTGGAGTCTATTGGGCTCTGGTAGGCTGTATTGGGCTCTGGTGTGCCGTGTTGTGCTGTGATGGGCTCTGTTGGGCTACACGAGACAGTACAGTACTAAAGCCTGAACATGTTCATGTAAAACTATTGGCTGTGTACACAAAGTCATGTAAAACTATTGCCCGTATACACAGGGGTTAACAATAGTTAAGCCGTACACGATAGGGAGTTCCAATAGAAAAATATAAGCCTCGTGTACAATATAGGCTCGAAGTACACGCGAGCGTACACGCCCCCATAGTTATAATGGGGCGTGTACGCTTGCAACAGGGTGTCGTGTACGGCACCTGTGCCGACTACAATTTCCCAATGGAGGGCAGCAGAGAGCCATTTGTTGAGATCTAATAGGCCCATCCACATGTTTTACAGATCTAATTGGCCCATCCACATGATTTGTAGATCTAATTCCATCAGCAGTTCCATACCATGATTTGTAGCTCTAAATCCATCACCTGTCACATCCACATGATTTGTAGATCTAATTCTAAAACCAGTCACATCCACATGATTTGTAGATCTAATTCTAAAACCAGTCACATCCACATGATTTGTAGATCTAAACCATACCACAATTTGTAGCTCTAAATATATCACCTGTCACATCCACATGATTTGTAGATCTAATTCTAAAACTAGTCGCATCCCCATGATTTGTAGATCTAATTCCATCGGCAGTTCCATACCATAACCTGTAGCTCTAAATCTATCACCTGTCACAAAGGCTCTGGTGGGCTGTTTTGGGCTCTGGTGGGCTGTGCTGGGCTCTGGTAGGCTATACAGGGCAGTACTGTAGTATAGCCTAGACATGTTCATGTCAAACTATTGGCCGTGTACACTAAGGCATGTAGAAACTAGGGCCCGTGTACACAGTGGATAATCCCATCAACGAGGAGCTACAGGACTGGCGGTAGCCTTGAGCAGCCCGGTGGAGACTGCTGGAGTCTGGTGCAGTCCTGTGCACCCTGGTCTGGCCTATAACAGCCGGATCCAGCCTACTGTAGGCTAGTGAAGCCATCTAAGCTCTCCACTTCCCTAATCTATTCTCCCACTGTGCTGGACTTGGATGTGCTGGGCTGTGCTGGACTCTATCAGGCTCTGGTGGGCTGTTTTGGGCTCTGGTGGGCTGTGCTGGGCTCTGGAAGGCTATAATAATGGGCTCTGGTGGGAATTAGATCTACAAATCATGGGGATGTGAATGGTTTTAGAATTAGATCTACAAATCATGTGGATGTGACTGGTTTTAGAATTAGATCTGCAAATCATGTGGATGTGACAGGTGATGGATTTAGAGCTACAAATTGTGGTATGGTTTAGATCTACAAATCATGTGGATGTGACTGGTTTTAGAATTAGATCTACAAATCATGTGGATGTGACTGGTTTTAGAATTAGATCTACAAATCATGTGGATGTGACAGGTGATGGATTTAGAGCAACAAATCATGGTAGGGAACTGCTGATGGAATTAGATCTACAAATCATGTGGATGGGCCAATTAGATCTGTAAAACATGTGGATGGGCCTATTAGATCTCAACAAATGGCTCTCTGCTGCCCTCCATTGGGAAATTGTAGTCGGCACAGGTGCCGTACACGACACCCTGTTGCAAGCGTACACGCCCCATTATAACTATGGGGGCGTGTACGCTCGCGTGTACTTCGAGCCTATATTGTACACGAGGCTTATATTTTTCTATTGGAACTCCCTATCGTGTACGGCTTAACTATTGTTATTATCACAGTGGCTTTTTCCTTGACCTTTCGAGTTAGGAGTCTCGTAGAGACACGAGACCGGGTTTGTTGGATTCAGCGTCAAAAAGTAAGTCAGAATAAGTGTATTTTATCCAAAAGAATGTGTAATCGTGTTGGTGGCGTGCAAATTTCGTGTCTTTTTCGCAATCGTAAAGGGTTCAAATTGTCGGAGAGACACGAAACCCATTCCATCGGATCAGGCATCCTTCAAATATGAAAAGTGTTTCCTGCGTGAAACAAACGTTTTTTTTTTAGATTTTTTTATTGATTTTAAGGACAAAAATCCGGGTTTCTGTGTCTTTTTCGCAATCGTAAAGGGTTCAAAGTGTCGGAGAGACACGAAACCCATTCCATCGGATCAGGCATGCTTCAAATATGAAATGTGTGTCCGGCCTAAAACAAAACATATTTTTTAGATTTTTTTACTCATTTTAAGGACAAAGGGCCCGTTTTGACGCCTAAAACGACCCTTTCCCTTGACCGTTCGAGTTAGGAGTGCCGTGTACACAGGATCTACAGAGATGGCTGGAGTATGGAGCAGCCTGGTGGAGTCTGGTGCAGTCCTGTGCACCCTGGTCTGGCCTATTCAAGCCGGATCCAGCCTACTGTAGGCTAGTGAAGCCATCCAACCTCTCCACTTCCCTAATCTATTCTCCCACTGTGCTGGACTTGGATGTGCTGGGCTGTGCTGGACTGGACTCTATCAGGCTCTGGTGGGCTGTTTTGGGCTCTGGTGGGCTGTGCTCTGGTAGGCTATACAGGGCAGTACTGTAGTATAGCCTAGGCATGTTCATGTAAAACTATTGGCCGTGTACACTAAGGCATGACTTCTATGTAAACCATACTATATGGACAGTTTTTTTCTGCATGTCACTATGATGGAAAGCATCTTCAGCCTCACAATAACCATATTGAGTTACCACATGATTTTGTGTGCACGCCACAGCCAATAGTTTTACATGAATATTTCTAAGCTATAGTACAGTACTGCCCCATACAGCCTAACAGAGCCCAGCAAAGCACAGCACAGCCCACCAGAGCCCAATACAGCCCACAGGAGCCCAATAGAGCTCCAGTACACCTAAGTCCAGCCCAGTCCTGCCAAGTAGGAGTATAGACCAGGGAAGGGGGGTAGTTAGATGTCTCCACCAGGCCATTACAGGCTGGACCTGGCTTGAATAGGCCAGACCAGGGTGCACAGCACTACACCAGACACATCACTGTGACATCACAGGTGCTATCATAGGTGACATCACCTATGTAAAAGTCCATATATGGGTATTCCCAGAATCCCTTTTATGCCCATGTATGAAGATCCCTGATGTCATTGATATATACTATATCACTGGCCAGATGGCCAAGACATGGCCCATATCTGTGTGGCTGGTTCAGACAGGGATCTCCATGTATGGGCATAAAAGGGATGTACTATATACAGTACATGGATCTCCATATATGGGTAACTGGTCCGATATACATCACTGGCCAAATGGCCAAGAATTGGCGCGACCTTGGCAAGGTCGCATGTCGCCCTGAGGCGTCTTACTAGTAATAAACATTATTTGTAGAGCACCTTTCATGACATGAAATGCTTAACAAGGCTGTACTTGGTCTCCACTTATGTTTTACTTCTACATCAAACCTCTTTGCCTAAAATAGCCGGACTGCAAGCTCAAGCTTGTAGATCTGCTATTTCCCTCAGAATAGGGGTGTAATGTACACCGTTCCCGTCACACAAAGATTCTGTTACAACAGAACTAAAGACGTTCCTATCACACATTCTGTTACAACAGGGCCCCCTGCAGTAGCTCTGAGGACCCCCTAGGGGTGCCGGACCCCCTATTGAAGACCCCTGACCTATCCCATAAATGGTAATGGTGCATTTATATAGCACTTTTATCCAAGGCACTTTACATAGATTGTGCACTACATTCACCCATTCACACACACATTCATTACATTCACCCATTCACACACACACACATTCATACAGCGATGGCAGAGGAAACCATGCTTGGCACCAACCTGCTCATCAGGAGCAGTTAGGGGTTCAGAGTCTTGCTCAAGGACTCTTCGACATTAACTCAGGGGGAGCCCGGGATCGAACTGGGAACCCTTCGTGGTCTAAAGACGGACCAACATACTATTATGAGTGTGGGCAGATGTAAACAGGCATACAAGACAACACTATGTGGTGTTTCTAGTTCATGGCAGGGCCGCTCCATTTGGTTCCATTAGTACACTCTGAGTTACATATACCCATATTAGGGTCCATTTGGTTCCATTAGTAGGGTCCATTTGGTTCCATTAGTACACTCTGAGTTACTTATACCCATATTAGTGTCCATCTACACCAGAACATGCCTAGGCTATACTACAGTACTGCCCTGTATAGCCTACCAGAGCCCAGCCCAGCCCACCAGAGCCAAAAACAGCCCACAAGAGCCTGATAGAGTCCAGCACAGCCCAGCACATCCAAGTCCAGCACAGTGGGAGAATAGATTAGGGAAGTGGAGAGTTTAGATGGCTTCACTAGCCTACAGTAGGCTGGATCCGGAGCAATAGCTTGTAGATCGGCTAATTGAGTATTTTCCATATTTCTTTTCCCGGTGGCGCTGGGGTCCCTGGGGGTCCCTGGAGCTCCAGGGGTCCCTCGGGGCCCAGGCGGTGGCCCTGCCGCCGGGGACCCCCTGGGTGCCGTCCCCGTCTCTCCCGGTCGCTCCGGGGCCGAGTTAAAGCCTTTTTAGCGGACTGCAGTTGCAGGGGTCTGCCAATAGGTGGCGCTCTATGAACGGCCGTCTCCGGGCCGCCGAGGCGGACGCGTGGGTACCGGCCCCAGCTCTCCCGGTCGTTCCTAGATCGAGTTACAGCATTTTATTTGCGCTGCAGTGGCGGGGGGTCCTCCACTAGGGGCGCGACCTGGTGCGTCGTTCCGGAGCACCAGGAGTCGTGGTCCTGGAATTCCCTGTGAGCAGCCCCTTTGGGGGGATCATTTGGTCATTTTTTAGCTTTTTGGCGGTGGTCCCCGGGGGTCCCCGGAACTCCAGGGGGTCCCTGGCTACTCTGCAGTCCCAGGCTGAGGCCCCAAAGTCGGACAGGAGCGGAGGTGGTCCCTGATCGGTAGTCCCCGGACTCTGCAGTCCGAGGCCAAGGCCCCAGAAACCCCTCAGGGACCCAGAGAGGTCCCCGAACCACACTTTGGGAACCAGCCAAGGACCCCTTTGAAACCCTGTAGGGCCCCCCAGAGGTCCCCGAACCACACTTTGGGAACCAGCCATGAATGTACTAGGCTGTTGTGAACCAGCCATGGAAACCCTGGGGGTCCCCAAACCACACTTTGGGAACCAGCCAGGGACCCCCTGGAAACCCGGGGTCCCCACCAGGCTGCTCAAGGCTCCCGCCAGTCCTGTAGCTCCTCGTTGATGGGATTATCCACTGTGTACACGGGCCCTAGTTTTTAGTCATGAACATGCCTAGGCTATACTACAGTACTGCCCTGTAAGTTAGGCGATGAGCATATGCTATTCCTTTGGTCTTGGTTGCAAACACACCAACAAAACACAGTAAGTCCAAATGGAAAAACAAACACACTTTGCTCTGAGCTCAAACATGCTTCTCTCCTAGTGAACTCCAAAGAAAGACTGAGGCCACTTGGCAGGAGGCACTGATCAAAAGACAGGCACTAATTGACCACACCTGGCTTGGTGACCTGATTGGTAGGCAGGTGATGGTTGGTGTAGTAGTGTGTTGACAGCAAGGCTTATACAGGCCAACCAAACTGTGTCCCTGGCAGGTGCTTGTAGATCTGCGAGGTGCTTGTAGATCTGCTGTATTGGGTTGAGCCCCCCTCACCCAAAAATATTTATGGAATAAATACATTAAATATATATGAATACGTGAAGGACAACTGCCTACATGCGGATTACTTTGAATATGGATGGACAGAAGTTTTAGATTTTTACAATATGTTTGGAGCGATTTATTACAGATTTTATGCCCCTCACAAGTTTGGATCATGCACTGTACACGGGAAATAGATTGTGATTCTGTCTGTACACGGTGGGCTGTTCCAATAGCTTTGAAAATAGCCTGCCACACTGTGGACATGTGCTTGAACTGCAAGATTCCTAGCAGTTATAATAAGGAACACATAAAAAGGAATAAAAGATCATCCAGACGGCTGATGGGCGATCAAGTGGCGTCCATACGTAGATGGGGTCCCAGAGAACATGCAAAGCCCACCCACTTATTTTTCACGCCCACAGGATCCATATGGTGGGCCATGGAAATTTGGTGCCGTACACCAGCAATAGCACTGGTTGTCGTGTACGCAAATATCGATAGGGGTAATAATAATAATAATAATAATAATAATAATAATAATAAAACAAAAGAAAACTGATAGAATGATATAGGCTTATGCGCCTATCAATACAATTAGTTTCCTCAACAATGCGTACTACCCTAAAATTAACACAGGTGGTGTGAGTCTCATTGATTAAACAAAATAATTGTAATCGATAGGCTTATGCTGCGCCTATCAATACATTTAGTTTCCTCAACAATGCGTACTACCCTAAAATTAACACAGGTGGTGTGAGTCTCATTGATTAAACAAAATAATTGTAATCGATAGGCTTATGCAGCGCCTATCAATACATTTAGTTTCCTCAACATGAGCACAGGTGGGCAACGTCACCTTCTAATAGGGCCAGAAAGACAATACTAACATGTCTGCATTGCTGGCTCAGTGGACTGTGCTTGGGACTTGTAAGCCAGAGATCTTCAGTTCGAACCCCGTCGACAACCTTGATTTTCACTATTTTCAACGGCCCGTTATGGATCAATATTGATCCATTTACCGTTTACAGTATATTTTTAGACCTCATTTAGACGTTTAATCCACATCTATAATTATACCACGTTAGAATTATTTTAAATAACCTTTTTATTCGTTGTTTTAAGAAAAATAAATGAAGCCGGAAACAGCTCTTGTCTATGAAGTGCTCCTCGTGTGCCTATTCAATATATATTGATTAAATAAAATCATTTTAATAGCTATTCATCAATACAGCTAAAGTGGGTACTCGGGACCAGCCTGGTTCCCCCGGGGGGTCCCTGGAATGCCTGGCCGGGCCCCGGCGCTCGGTTGTCGGCTAGGGACCACTGGAAGGCCCCCCTGGAGGAGCGGCGGCCTAGTTGTGCGCCGGCAGCCGGCCAGAGTGCGTGGAGCCCCCGGCCGGGTCCGGGGCGGCGAGCCGGACGCGTGGGCGCCTGGTTCGAATCCGCACGGCAGTGGAGCTGCGGTCGGAGAAAGCCTGGAGCTCGGAGCGTGTTCAACCGCTACACTTAGGCTCATTTTCCCACGTTTAGAATTTTTTACATTTTCTCCTGGGGCCCGCGAACGGCGTGGCGGGGCACCGGCGCTCCATGGGCTGCCAGGGACCCCCAGAGAACCCCCCCTGAGAAGCGGACCCCTCCCCGGCCGTGCCACGCCGCGTGGAGTGGAGCATTGGCTTGTAGATCGGCTACTTTTGGCTATTTTTCCATAGCCCCCGGAACTCCGGGGGTCCCCGGGGGCCCCGGCAGTGGCCCTGCTCCGGGGCCCCCGGGGACCCCCTGGGTGCCAGCCCCGTTCCTCCCGGTCACACGGGTGCCGAGTTACAGCCTTTTTAGCTGGCTGCAGTGGCGGGGGTCGACCACTAGGTGGCGCTCTACGAGCGACATGCTCTGGGGCGCAGAGGCCAACGCGTGGGTACCACCCCCGGCTCTCCCGGCTGCTCCTAGCCCGAGTTATGCCATTTTATGCGTGCTGCAGTGGCGGGGTTCCGCCAATAGGCGGCGCTCTACGCGCGGCCGGCTACGGGGCGCTGAGGCGGACGTGTGGGTACCGGCCCCGGCTCTCCCGGCCGCTCCTAGCCCGAGTTTTGCCATTTTTTAGCTCTTTGGCGGTGCTGCCAGGGGGTCCCCGGGGGTCCGGGGGGTCCGGGGTCCCCCAGCCACTCTGCGGCCCCAGGCCGAGGCCCCAAAGTCGGACAGGAGCGGAGCGGTGGCCCGCCTGGTTCTCCAAAGCCATATCCCCAGGTCCACGGTCATATCGCCAGGGGTCCCTGGAGGTGGTCCCCGACCGGGGGTCCCTGGAGGTGGACCCCGAGCGGGGGTCCCCGGACTCTGCGGTCCGAGGCCGGGTCGGATTCGAGTCGAGCAGCGAAGGCCTCTCAAATCCTACTCATGTTGTCAATGATGTCATATTCAAATAGGACGAAACACCCATTTTGAATAACAGGTTCCAGTGGCGCAGAGGATGAGTACAGGATTAAAGCACCAGAGGTAGTAAGTTCGAATCCCACTCACAATGTCAATGATAATGTCACAATCTAATATGGTCAAATACCCATGGAGCAGAGCATCAGAACAGAACTAAAGCACCCGAGGCAGTGAGACAATCAGTTTTTCACTACTTTTGACGGCCGTTAAGGTCAGTTTTTCACTACTTTTGCTGGCCGTTAAGGTCTAAATATAGACGTCTATTAGACGTCTAAATTTAGACCCAGGTATAAACTTAGACGTCTATTAGACGTCTATTAGACGTCTAGTCTAAATATAGTCGTCTAATAAATTTCCATTTCTAGACCATTTTTAAACCATTTCTAGACGCGTCGTCTAGGTGACATATAGACGTCTAATAGACGTCTAATAGACCTAAAAATGCTCGGTGGGTAGGCCAAAAAAAAACAAACACCACACCTGACCTGCCGGAGACCTGTTCGGAAGAATATAGGGGTATTCTAAAGTGTTTAATTAATTAATTTTTGCATTACTGTTCTTTGAAGTCTATGTAGGTTCCAGCTTGCTGCCTGTACTGGTGTACACGGATCATAACCCACTGGTTTTCTTAAAACAGAAGCAGAATGCGACCCAGAGACTAATGTGCTGGTCCCCATTGATGCAGGATTTTAATATGGAGATACGACACAAGAGGGGCCTCGACAACGCACTGGCAGATGCGCTGTTAAAAGCAACATAGTATTAAGACATGACAGTAATATGGGTGCAAAATGCCAACTAGCCCCATATAAACGTAAAATATACTCTCCTCCCTAGCTGTAGGCCTATGCACATATGAACCTGTCTGTCTGTGTCCAATAGAAAGCTGCAGAGCATGGATTTTTTTTAGGGCTGGGACTTTATTAATTGCGATTAATTAATTACCGAAAATTAACGCGATTAAAAAAAATTACGCATTTTAATCGCACTTAGTTTTTGCACCACAGAACCTTCAGTTTCGGGCATACCGATCATAGCGATGCACCAACCAAGAAGAGACAACAAACGCAAAGGCAGAAGTAGCCGATCAGTGCGCTTTGCTTGGCACAGTGGATGCGAAATTTTGATATTTAGAAAACTCACTCGTTGATTCACTCGTACAACAAAATGTGTTTTATTTGAAAAAAATGCTTCTCAGGTCAAATATCGATGTGCGATTAAAATGCGATTAATTGCGATTAATTAATCACAGAGCCTGTAATTAATTAGATTAAAAATTTTAATCGCATCCCAGCCCTAATTTTTTTTTAAACAAGTACAAGGTTACATGCGCAAAAAGAACAGATTTACAAGCTATCAACACTGTGATAGTACAGGATGTTAGCTTGCAGATCTGTTCTTTTAACCCTTGGATGCATGACCAACCAATACCTACACTCTTCCATGAGTGGGGTCAAAAATGACCCCAATTAAAACCAATGCGTTTTTGCAATAAACTACTTTGCTCTCACACATAACTCTGCCATACTTTTGCCTAGCAACGTGATTTCAACTTTAAAACGCTCACACAACTTGGGCCTTTTTTCCGCCAATAGGGACGAGCTGTAATTGTTGAAGCCCCGCCCCCTCTGTCCACTAAACGCGTGCAGCAGCTGTCACACTTTGCTGTCACACTTTGCTCTCACAGCTAACTCTGGCATACTTTTGCGTAGCAACGTGATTTCAACTTTAAAACGCTCACACAACTTGGCACTTTTTCCGGCCAATAGGGAAGAGCTGTAATTGTTGAAGCCCCGCCCCCCTGTCTTCCTATTGGCTGGGCTTTAAACATCCATAACTCCAGTTTGCAGCATGGTACCATCTCGAAACTTGGTGTCTGGACTTAGACCACCATAGAGATGGCCCAACCTGACAACCAGCGGTTGAATGAAGCCATACGACTGTACATTTCATCATTAGTCATATCTGGCAAAATTCCGACATTGTCTTTGCATATGTGCACACTGACTCAACATTTATCTTAGTGATCTCCGATCTTTTGCGTCGTGTGTCATTGCCACTGCAGTGGATTATAATCTTATCATAGCGTTCAAATGTTTTACTTTTAGCAATTATTTTTAGGTTTGATTCGATGTCGCCCGCTCTGGCCCCGGGGATGCATTTAACTATGGTCCCTGGAGTCATTAGTTTCACGTTTCTCATTATAGAACTACCAATAACCAGAGTTGTATTCTTAATGACAGGTTTAGCCTGCTTAGAGGCTTTGTCATTGATCGGAGGTGGAGATATGTTCTCACTGACATGCTCAATGGGTGTATGTCATTGATCGGAGGTGGAGATATGTTCTCACTGACATGCTCAATGGGTGTATCAGTGAGTGGGGAAAATCTATTTGAAACGTGAAGTGGTTGGTGTCCCGCGTGCTTTTGTTTACGTTTACGCTTCCCACCAGTAACATCCACCCAGCCATTCATGGGTTGTTTATGGGAGCCACGGCCGGCCGCCGTCGGCGTCCGAAAGTGATCCCCCGTTCCTGGCCGCCCGTTAGCATAGTGCGGGCTAAAAGCACTGCTAGCTATGCTAGCTTCCAACTCAAAGAGCCTCGCTTCCAGCGCTGCAAGCACAGTGCACCGGTCACAAACATCCGAGTCAACAAAGGAGTCGGGGTTGTAACTGTACATGAGACATACAGAGCAGGAGTGATGCCCCGAGCGATACTGGAACCAGGGGCCGGGAGGGTAGGGGTGAAAAGCCATCGCCCGGCAGACAGGTTAGCTGCTAGGCTAAGGCTAAAAGCTAGGCTAAGTTGCCTAGCCAACAGTATGGACCTCTGAACAGCAGAACGTCAAGCTAGGCAGTCAGCCCAAGTAGCGATAGGTCGCCACAGGGCACAGAGATAGTTTAGTTTAGTAGTTAGCAATGATAATGTGTGCCTAAGTCACAACAGCACAGCAAGATAGGCGTTTAGCAACAGAGCAGCTCCGTAGCAGAGCAGCTCCGATTGCAAGACGCAAAACAGGAAATGACCTGACAGGCTTACCGTTCAAAGGGTCCGTGTTGTATATGCTTAATAGGCCTAGGAGCTACATTCATTCAAAATGTAAATAACAGAACATGAACTACAGAACTACAAAAACTTAAGAGTATTTTAGAGTAGCCAATTATTATAATTTACCCCTTTTTCAGAACATGAACTACACAAACTTAGAGTATTTTAGAGTAGCCAATTATTATTATTGTGTTTGTAAATCAAAAATTATGAAAGGTCTACATATTATACATGCGAATATTTTGTGTTTATTTCCTAAAATTGATGACCTAAGGGCTTGGGTTGCTTATAACAAACCTCATGTAATTACTCTCTCTGAGACTTGGTTGACTAATGCCATCACTGATGATTCTGTTCACCTTAATGGTTATGTGTTGTATAGAGCTGATAGAGGCACAAGAGCTGGAGGCGTGGCTACATATGTTTCCTCTAATTTATCTTCTGAGCTTGTCATCCCAAATGAGAAGCCTAAACATTTTGAATGCTTATTTATAAAATAAAAATTTCATGAAACAAACACTTGATCATAGGAAACATTTATAGGCCGCCTAATGCTCCAGCCGAATCTGCACAATGTATTCTATCTACTATTAATTCTATCGATCGTTTACATGAATTAATTATTTTGGGCGACTTTAATCGGAACTATCTTGATAGGTCTTCCTCCAAGGACCGTAATCTGTTCAGTAGTGCCAACCTAACTCAGCTCATTAGTGAGCATACTAGAGTCGACCCTGTCCATCTATCTAAATCTCTGTTAGACTGGATTCTGGTCACACACCCTGAGAGAATTGCAAAATCTGGAGTACTGTCTGACTGCTTCAGTGACCATTCAATTATTTTCTGCGTATGGAAGATTAAATTACCTCGTTTGCCACCTAAATTTATAAAAGTAAGACAGTTTAAAAATATGAATAATGAATCATTTACGCAGGATTTAATTAATATAAACTGGAATCGGTTCCAACTCATACCATCTGTCGAAGATGCATGGAACTTCCTCTATACAGAACTGAATAAAGTCATAGATAGACATGCCCCCTGGATGACCATCAAAGTTAAAGGCAGACATTTACCCTGGATTAATGGTGAACTTATACGGCTGTTTAAACAGAGAGACAAGGCCTGGCTAAAGTATCGCTCTTCAAATGATCCCACTGACTTGAATGCCTACAAACTTTTAAGGAACACCTGTAAAACCAAAACAAGAAATGCCAAAGCCAATTTTTATAAAGACTGTCTAGCCAAAGATTTCAATAACCCTAAACAATTTTGGAACAGAATTAATAGTATACTCAATAAAACTAACAAAAGCCCCACTCTTATCAAGGTCAACGATGGTACAACGACTGGTGATCCCTCCATAATTGCCAATGCCTTTGGTCAGCACTTCTCCTCTGTTTGCAGCTCACTATCTTCAGATCCACCTTACTCTCATGCTCCCCTGAATAACTCCAATGGTAGTTCCTTTTCTTTTGCCAAAATTACTCCAACTGATGTTGAACAGGCCATTTGTAATTTAGGCTCAGGTGCTGCGGGGCCAGATGGTCTGGAGATTAAGTTTCTGAAAATTGCATCTCACATTATTTCATTTCCACTGTCTGACCTATTCAATTTATCTCTATCTTCATGTGAAATCCCATCAGTTTGGAAATGTGCCAGTGTTACTCCTCTGCATAAAGGTGGAGATCCTCAAGATCTCAACAACTATAGACCTATTTCAATTATCAACAGTACAGTTAAGATCTTTGAGAAGTGAATTTTTAACCAATTATCTAAGTATGTGAATGATTTTCAGATTCTATCTCCGTTCCAATCTGGTTTTAGACCCAATTTCTCGACAACCACTACACTTCTAAAATTTACAAATGATGTATTTTCCTCATTTCAAGATTGTAAGCTCACAGGGGCAATATTTATTGATCTCACTAAGGCATTTGATTTGGTCGATCATTACCTTCTTCTCGACAAACTGTACTCCATTGGTCTCTCGAGACAATCTTTACTTTGGTTTAATTCATATCTCCACCTTAGACGCCAGTGTGTTTCATTTCAGGGTAATCAATCTGATTTCATGATCATGGAGAAAGGAGTACCCCAGGGCTCTTCCCTGGGGCCTTTGCTGTTCTCCATTTTTATTAACGATTTGCCCACTATCTGCTCTGATTGCAAAATTCAATTATATGCCGATGACACAGTCATCTATTCCTCCAAGTCGGATATCTCACAAATTAAGTGCTCACTACAGGCTGACTTTGACTTAGTTCAACGATGGTTCTACCTTAATAAGCTGCTACTGAATAAGAAGAAGTCCTTTAGTATGCTTTTTTCCACTAGACCAACTTCTTTACTTTTACCCATTACATTCGCAGATGGCACTCCACTTGAAAAAGTGGATGAATTCAAATATTTAGGCCTTTGGCTTGATCCTCAATTGTCATTCAAGTCCCATATCACTTCTGTTGTGCAGAAAATAAATTTCAGCCTGAGAGTATTATATCGATCCATCAACTGTTTTACCCTTCAGGTCAGGAAAAGAATCATTACACAACTAATATTACCAATCCTAGACTATGCCGACATTATTTATCAAAACACCTCAGAAACAAATCTTTATCCAATTAATGTCATTTACCACAATCTTTGCAGATTCATCCTGAGGTGTCCCTATAGAACCCACCACTGCATTATGTATGAGTCACTGAACTGGTTATCCCCCAATTCCAGGAGACATTCTCATTGGCTGGCATTTGTTTTCAAATGCATACATTTTAATTATCCATATTATCTCAAACAATACTTAGCTCCATTTAGTTCACCATACAACCTACGTCATACTGAGTATCCCTATCTCACTGTCCCCACCAACATCAACAAAGAAGTTGGTCGACGTGCGTTCAAATATAAAGCACCAAATGATTGGAACAATCTTCCCAGCTCCATTAGAACCATTACCTCTTTTAACATCTTTAAAGACTCTATCTTTACACATCTTCAAATATCCTGTTCTTGTTTCTAATTTCCCCTGATTGTTTCCTACCTATACTATACTTTATCATGTGAATCATACTGTACATGTCTGTCTGGTGCATTTATTCTGGTATGGTAATGCTTGTTACTGAATGTGCATGTATTGTTATTTGGTTTTTGCTTTTGTTCATTTAGCGTTCATTGACAATGCATATCTGTCATTCTGTGGGTGACTAGGTGGGGTGGGAGTGGCTAGTTTCGGGAGAGCCTTTGTTTTGTTTTGTCTTACCAATGTCTTATGTATGTATGGATGTACTTGTTGTATTGTATTGTCTATTGTATTGTCTGTATTTTTGTGATGGGGACCCTCTCGAAAATGAGATGCTACATCTCAAGGGGCTACATCCTTTCAATAAAGGTCATATATATTATTAGAGAAGCCAATTATTATTATTTACCCCTTTTATATCCCAAATGTATAATAAACTATATAGGCCTACACTGACTAGCCTATTTAAATGGATCCAAATTGGATCTTGACCAGTGGTTCCCAATCATTTTAGCTTAAGACCCAAAAGAGATATTTTATTTCTTTTTGAGACCCCAAAGTAGTGAAAATAGATGATCTACAAGCACATAACGTGCTCACGCTCACGTCGTGAGCTTGTAGATCTGCTATGTTCACTACTTTAAAAAAGATGAAATGGAGCTAACAGTTGGGACATCTGAAGATGGCCTCTCCCTCAGTGCACTCTTCATGTGCCCACTCCCCACAGCTACACTTCACCCACATTTCTCCAGGCCTTGAACTCTGGAAGTCCTCCCCACAAACACAACACTCTTCGTCAGAGGAGGCAGCAGCCTCCGAGGAGGTGGTAGTCTTCGCCCTCTTGGTGGTCACCCTCTTGGCAGCGGCGGTGGTCGTGGCAGAGGTAGCCTTCGAGGTGGTGGCCTTGGCAGAGGAGAGAGAAGAGCGTGCAGCGGTCGCCTTTGAGGTAGTTGGAACATTGGTAGGCATACTAAGCCTGCGTGGTGCCAGACGCTTATCTCTCTCCGCTTCCAAGGCCAGCTTTTCTGGTGTGTCGGTCAATATTGCGGTTGACCGCTTCTTTCTCCCCTTGTTTGTCGCCTTCCTGGCCCCAGCCTTCGGGAAAGGGCGCAGTGAAACCGGACTGAACACCTCTGCTGCCTCATCCTGAAATCAGAATCAGATTGTCACATCAGAGGCTTCATCGTAAAAAGAGAAAGAGAAGTAGAAGGGGGCTGAGGAGAAGAGATCATTTTCATATTATTTATGAATTAATTTATTTATGAATTTATCTAGCCAATAACTTATTTATATTATTTATATGCAGGCCTAGGCCAATATATTTATTTAAATGATCTATGAATTGAAGACCAGTGACCTTAACTATGAATGTTACTAGGCACTATAAACACACTCACATACACACACATACATACTGTAGCCTACATACGTACAGTAAATCAATGGAAAAACAATGGTGCCTACCTGAATAGGAGAGGAATTCTCAGGAATGGCAGGAGTGGGATGAGCAGAACTGGGACCAGGGGAGACCAGACTCTCAGGGGAGAGAGGAGTTGAGGATGGAGCGTCAGGGGAGACAGGAGGAGGAGTTGAGGATGGAGCCTCAGGAGAGACAGGAGGAGGGGCATCGTTTGGCTGAGGGACAATCACGGAGGGATCAGGCCTGTCGGTGACATTCGACGGGGAATACTCTTGGTCAGTAAAAACTTGGGGGTTGAAGGGATGGATCCCGGACACTCTGAACCCAGCCATGATGTTTGATGGGGTGGCTGCAAATGGCAGAGCACTCTGCACAATACCAGGCACATCATAGATCCCCAATGTTGTGCCTGTAAAACAAAAAAGAAAAGAAAAAAAGAAAAATACAAAATTCAGGTTTTCCAGTTGCTTTTGAACATATGCTACACACACACACACATAGGCCTACGTACACACACACATATATAATTTATCATTAGGCTACCTGGATTGTTTTTCATCCATCGATCGGCAGCAGCATTGACATAGTGCTTCAACGGCCCATATACCGTTCTGTCTAGCGGCTGCAGTTTATGGGAACAATGGGGTGGGAAGGACAGGAGAACTACCCCATTGTCCCTGCAGAAGTCAATTCCCTCCAGAGACAGGTGCGAGCCATGGTTGTCCAACAGGAGGATCACCTTAAAATGTACAATTTAGGATTAGCTGACACTCTTAATCCAGAGTGATTTACAATAAGCAAGGTAATGCATCAATACATCAACATCAATAACAAATGCATAGAAATAGTAATCACCTTGTTCTCTGGTGTTGGTCGTGTGTGTTTTACAAAGTGTTTCAGAAACAATGAAATCTTCAGCCTGCATCCATCATGATCCATTGGCCGTCCCAATACAGCCAGGAGGGCCACCGTTGATCATGAAGGGCTTAAATTTCACTCGGGGAAAGATGAACATCGGGGGAATGCTATTTCCTTGGGCGTTCACTGCAAAGGCCATCGTGATGAGAGTGCCCCTCTCAGCTGACACCATTGCCCCCAGTTGTTTCACCCCCCTCCTGGAGACAATTCTGTCTGGGGTCTGTACAGTTGTAATGCCGGTCTCGTCCATATTCCACACATCCATCGCTTCAAAGGGCTGGGTGGGGCGTTCCAGGACAGTAGACAGGTTTCTGAAGAAAGCGTCAACGTTGAATCTGTGGAAGCTTGTTGCACGTGAAAGGCTAGTCGCCTCTGGACGGCGTATGGACAGCTGTTGGTTCCTCCGCATGAATCCCCGGAACCAATCTTTCCCTGACATTTCTTTCTTGTTCCATGACGCTGGATACTTCGTGTTGTATCTTTTGGCAAGCTGGTATGCAAATTTGCAGACCTGAAAAATGTAAATAAAAATATGTCTATTTATTTATAATTATAGTGTTTATATTGTTTTTATATAGCCTACTGTGTGTGTGTATGTGTATATATTATATGTGTGTGTGTGTGTGTGTGTGTGTGTGTGTGTGTGTGTGTGTGTGTGTGTGTGACACACACACACACACACACACACACACACACACACACACACACACACACACACACACACACACACACACATATAATATATACACATACACACACATTTATTTTTATATATATATAGGCCTACACACACACACACACACACACACACACACACACACACACACACACACACACACACACACACACACACACACACACTTTTATTTTTATATATATATAGGCCTACACACACTGATGGGTTAAAAACATTTTAATATCTATTATATTTAAAACACCAACTTCAGTGTTACAAGTGACAAGGTTATTTTGTTTTGATCTGATAACTAATGCACGTGATGAGAATCTGCCCCACTCCAGGGACAGAGAGATTGACCAGCGAAATGTCAAAGTGTCCCGGACACTGGATAATGAGAAGCCAAAACATTCTACATCCTTTCTGAGTTCACGAGACTCAGTCACAACACCATCTCATGATCCATTGTTATGCTTAACTGTCCAATGAATGCTTGACAAATCTATTTTCCCTGTACCTACTGAAGTATATTTGTGAACTGATGTTACATTGTATGAAGATTCAGATTGAGAAAGAAAAAGAGACACATGTTTATTGTACTGTACTGGACATCTATTTTGTATGCTCATTGATTTAATATACAGTAAGAGAAAAACCCGGACTTGCACTGTGTGGTCTCATTTATTATTGTGTGGGAGTGAATTCAATCATTTTGGGGGAAACTGTCTATTCATATGGAATATAATAATCCTTGTAATCAATTGGCCCATTCGATTGCCGGATTAGCTCCGAGGAGATATTGGGGACTTTGTTGGACTCATTTTGTCTCTTCCGCTGCTAGAACCAGTTGCGGATTTCTACTGAGTTGACGTTTATGGATTCGATACAGCTGCTGGACAGTTTGTTTTGGAGTCTTCGTTCATCTCTGCTAGAGAAACAACCAGCCGAGGATATTATCAGACGTTTCCCCTGACTCCCACGGATTATCACTGAAAGGACTCTCTCCCACTCGTTTTTCCTCCTGCGCGCGGAGAAATTACCATGGGACTTGAGAAGTGTGTATAAAGCACACAGTGTAAGTTTTGATTTTATTCATGCCTTTTTGGACTGTAAATCACAGATGTGTCAAGTACTTCAAGTACTTAAAGATTTGTACCTGCTAAGTTAGAGAATTGCTACCTCTAGCCCAAGCTGCGTTTTTATTGTTTAATGTTTTGTAGTCTACGGTTTGTCGCTTTTTGTTACATGTTTTGAGGACATAGCAGCCGTTTGGCCGCGGAGAATGCTTGTCCAAGTTGGGTTTGTATCAGTACGAGACTTCAATATAGATTTCATTTTATGCTCCAGAACGGCTGTTTCAAGACGTTCTGACGGAAATCTTTTTATTTGGGGCCAGAACGTATTTTGTTCTGAAGGAATGTCTCTTCGGCCAGTACGATAACCCAATACGGCTGATTAGAGCCACTTAATCACATAAGAAATAGCGTGATTATTTTAATTGGTAGATTTCCTTTATGTTCCAGAACAGAACGTTCTGACGGAAATCTTCATGCTTTACGCTTACCTGTTGTGTCTTATCTAGTGTGTTTCGTTTTTTTAGTCTTATTATTTTTTATTCCGTCTATTCCGCCAGCTGAGGTGGAAAGCAAACTAGCTTTGATTTCATCCTCCTCCTATCCGACCAGCTGGAGAATGGGAAATGCACAGGGAGGTAGAAAACACCTGCCGAAATCTAAACAACCTCTTTACAAACTGAACAACAACTTTGAGTTTGAAGCCTCTCTCCAAAGCTTGGAGAATGAACTGATAACAGCTTTAACGGCTAAGATAGACAATGAGGAAATGAAACAGGTTGTTTCTAGGTGCCCCACAATTGCACCATTTTTGCCCATATGGAGAAAGGAATTCGGATATGATGACTCTCTCACAACTGAGGACTTGACAAGATTTTCTGGAGTACTGTATCAACATATCGATAAGATCTCACTACGGAGAGGTCCGAAGAAAGCCCAAAAAGAGGGTGCCAGGCTTGGCATTCTCACTTTGGCACAGCTGCGCTGGGCGGCTGCAGAAAGAGAGGCAGCGAGGGAGAGAAAAGAAAAGGAGAGGCCTTCAGAATCGGACAGCCAGCCTCTGCCTTCCTCACACCGTGCCAGAACAGGGGCGAACAACAGTGAGCTCGGCCCGGTTGGACGACACCGTGCCACACCAGAGGTGAAGGACAACAGTGAGGTCGGCCCGGCTGGACGAACAGCATCACCACAACCTCCCCCACCTGTGGCTGTGACTCACGGGCCTCCACGCCAGGGGGGTATCAATACACGACATCACATTGACATGCAAACCTCATTACCTACACTTCTATCTGATAGGAAGGGGGTAGAGAGAGGGGGGAGGCAACATGAAGGAGAAAGATGTGACAATGATTTAAATAACTCAGTTGTTTTTTCTCCTCCTTGTAATCAGGTCGAGCTGGGAGATCCCGCTGACCACACGAATCCGCCCCTCCCCGGCGTTCCACGCAAACCACCAAAACCAACACCCACTAAGAATGGCCATACACCCACTAAGGAAAAAGTGTACACAGGTGAGCGTCAGGAACAGGTTCACACACCCACACCTAGTCAAATTAGCGATTCTCTTTTGGCCCCGATGAGTGCGTACCCAGAGGATGGCAAAATTACATTTGTGTACCGTAATTGGTACCCAGTGGATGCTCGAGACACGGCTGAACGTGGCAGAAATTGTGGAGCTAAGACTAGACACCTGGGAAGTTAAAAAACTAATTACTATGTGTTGCACACCTAAAACTTTTCCTTATCAGATTTCTGCTACAGGCAGACGGTCTTGGCTACAGGCAGACGGTCACCCATACCAGTGTATGCGGCCCGTGCCGGCCCAAGGTAATAACCCTGCAGGTGAGGTCAGGAACGCCCCACATCAAGCCGCAGTACAGGTTATGATTAATCAGGCTAAGGACCTTGTTAGGGGTAACGTGGACTTTTCCTTAATCACTAACATTAAGATGAGGCAGGGTGAGGACGTCTCTGATTTCGTCCATCACTTCACCACTCAGTTTGACCGCCACTCTGGTTTCACAAAAGGGCTGCCAGGATATGCTAGTGTGCTTAATCAGCTTTTGATTGACGCTTTACGCCCCCATTTGAGACAGGCGATCATTATGCATGACCCACTATGGAGATTGAGAACGACAGATGAGATCACAATACTAGCCAGGTATTACAACGACATCGTTCCAGAGCCCAAGCCACTAGTTAAGTTGCGAGCCGTAATGTCGGATGATGGACAAGTGACACTCCACCGAACACATAACCCGAAGAGGGGTCCCAGTGGTGATCAGCGGGATCCCCCAGCCGGGAATGGACCTGAAGGACTGAGTCAAGGTAACAACATCAACACAAACACTAACAGGGCCCAGAACAATACACACACAATCACCTGTTTCAGCTGTGGAAAGAAGTGGCAGGCCCAACAGCAGCAGAACCCTGCTACACAGGGTCCCGGTCCCCCAACTGAGTCAGGTCAGGTACAAGTACAATCATGACTAGATAAAGGCCCATTGGGCCACCCACGTATGCCACCCAGATAACTTGGCTATTGTTGATGATTATGATAATGACTACTTACTACTGACACTTCAGATGTGTGGCACCCCGTTGATCGGCTGATCACGGTGCCAACCCTAGTAGTTGTATTTCATGCCTAATTTAGTATTGTTGTCAGTTCTCCACTCATAGAGCCTGCAGTTGTTGGAGTCCAGGGCGGAGCAGAACCATGGCTGCCTTTCCCTGGCCTTTCTGACTCTGATGGAACTCTATGGTGACACGCCCGCTGCAACCAGACCACATCGCTGCAGCCACAAAGTCTCTAAGGGCGGTAACCTTCATTCTAATAGTATTAATTATTGACTTCTCTCTTTGAATAGTATTAATTATTGTTAATAAAAAAAAAAAAATGGGCTGGTTTAGTATAGTTTTGGCGTTTAATTTGTCAGTTTACCTTCTTTGATTTATTTTGGGTAGTGTATGCTGTCTGCGGGGACGACGGGCACACAGTGTTTGGCCCTAGTAGACAGCCCACTTTTGATTATTTTGGCCAGCCCATCTTAGGCCATGTTAGGATTATACAGTACAGTAGTTGGATTCATTATTAAAAAAAAAAAAAAAAAAAAAAAATGTTATTAATTATTAATTAATTGTATGATTATTGATTATAAAAAAAAAAAAAAAAAATCATTTCATTTAAAAGTTCATTTATGCTTTAATGTTTTCACACACAATGGACATTGTGTGTTCAAGGGGGGAGTTTATCGGATTGCCTATTATCTGTTTGTCTGATTTTACAGTGATTTTACATTGATTTTGAATTTAACTTGATTGTCTATAAATTGATTTTAACTACCTTATCAACTTTTCACTTTCTCTCCCACTCTTGTCTCTGCTTGCGTGTGCGCACGTGTGCGTATGTGTGGCTAGAAGACATTTGTAGCCTTCAAGGACAGATGGTCTGTGTGTGAGAGATTATTTAGACCTGCTCTCTTCCAGTTAATAACAACATTCCCTTGTTTAATGTTTGATACGGTCTAAAGTATTTTGTAAAGTATTTTGTTTAATTTCTGTTCTGGGAATCATTATGATGTTAAACATTTAAAAAAAACTCTATTACCCACAACCTACTACTTACAGTATTGATTGATTGTTTCCTGTCTTTTCTTTTCCTTTGTCTTACAGATAAGATATTTTGATGATAATTGAGAATGATTTGACAGACACCCGCCATTGTCTGTCCAAAGGAGAAATGTCAAAAGGAGGTTGAAATTCTATATGGTATTTCGTGAGTATCAAAAGACATTACACACGTTTTTCCCGCTGTAAAGTGTTTTCTTACAGAAATTGACTCGGACAAAAGCAGCCAATAACTAACCTTAAGGGTAAAAAGGAAGGAACACTTGGCTTAAGGAGGTTCCGGTTTCCGACATCTCCACAAGTCTAGAGGGACGAACACCTTACATAAGGTAATCGGGGATGGGCAGGAAATTATGGCCCCCACGGCTGGTTCTGCGTCAAACCTAGCCCTGTAGACAGACCAGAGGAGTCTAGTTTACTAGGGTAGGCAAAACCAGAATGCTGTCTCCTTTAACCCAAATTCTTTTGTCTTGTTAAAGTAAATAAATGATGAAGAGTCAAGTTCGTCTTGTTTTGACTGTAAAGCCCTAAATTATAATTATGACTTGGGAACGTGTTGATGTGTTTTGACTCGCCTGATCGCATGGGGAATTTTTCAACAAACCTTGGGACATTGAACCTTTGTAATAATAATAATAATAATTAATAATTAAGAAAATACAGCTATATTTTTCTTTTAGCTCTACTTTTAAAAGTTATCAAAATATTTGTACCTATTGTGATTCAATTATTAGATGTTCTGATTTAAATACCTTTGGAAATATACAGTTCTTTGACTCTGCTATCGAAAAGAGTTTAATTAAATATTTGGCTGATAGTGAACCATAAGTTCTCTGTCCCTTTGGCAGCATTTGTTTGGGGTTCTAGGGTCGACACTTTAACTCCTTCAGCTGTTGTTTTAGGGGGGAATTTGATGGGTTAAAAACATTTTAATATCTATTATATTTAAAACACCAACTTCAGTGTTACAAGTGACAAGGTTATTTTGTTTTGATCTGATAACTAATGCACGTGATGAGAATCTGCCCCACTCCAGGGACAGAGAGATTGACCAGCGAAATGTCAAAGTGTCCCGGACACTGGATAATGAGAAGCCAAAACATTCTACATCCTTTCTGAGTTCACGAGACTCAGTCACAACACCATCTCATGATCCATTGTTATGCTTAACTGTCCAATGAATGCTTGACAAATCTATTTTCCCTGTACCTACTGAAGTATATTTGTGAACTGATGTTACATTGTATGAAGATTCAGATTGAGAAAGAAAAAGAGACACATGTTTATTGTACTGTACTGGACATCTATTTTGTATGCTCATTGATTTAATATACAGTAAGAGAAAAACCCGGACTTGCACTGTGTGGTCTCATTTATTATTGTGTGGGAGTGAATTCAATCATTTTGGGGGAAACTGTCTATTCATATGGAATATAATAATCCTTGTAATCACACACACACACACACACACACACACACACACACACACACACACACACACACACACACACACACACACACACACACACACACACACACACACACTTATTTTATATATTTATATAAATAAATAAAAAATAAATGTGTATGTAGGCCTATTTATTTAAATTATCTATGAATTGGAGACCAATGTCCTATGTAAGAATGTTTTAACACACATAGCCTACACTAACAAGTTATAATTAAGTGTGCCTGCTATGCAATAGCAGAACACTTATTGTAATCCGCCATACTTAAGTCAGTCAGTCAGTCAGTAAGTAAGTAAGTAATGTTCTTGCAAATTTCTGCTCGTAATAACTGCCGCACAATTTACGCCACCGCCGCAATATATACATCAAAACGTGCGGCTCGGCCGGGAATGGTGTGCTATTACTTTTCTTTCCGATCCGTGTTACCATTGCGACGTAATTCGCAAAAAACGACGCCAAAAAACCCCATTGACTTAGAATGGGGGAAACTTTGGCACGTAATAACTGCCGCACAATTTACGCCACCCCCGCATATATACTACATTTAATAGAAATATAGGTAAATAAAAAAGGACAGAATATGCAATCAAAATGTGCGGCTCGGCTGGGAATGGTGTGCTATTACTTTTCTTTCCGATCCGCGATACGATTGCGATGTAATTCGCAAAAAACGACGCCCAAAAACCCCATTGACTTAGAATGGGGGACTCCGAAAAAAAACCAGAAACCTTGGCGCCACATAACTCTGCCATACTTTTGCCTAGCAACGTGATTTAAACTTTAAAATGCACACACAACTTTGGTCTTTTTCCGGCCAATAGGGATGAGCTGTAATTGATTAAGCCCCGCCCCCTATGTAACAGGAAGTGTCCTTCGCCAAACAGGAAGTGCCTCTATAACTCATGAACCGTTTGTCGTACAGACTCGCGGCTGGTATCATAATTCTTTTTTTTTCTCAAATTTTTTTTTCTCAAATTTTTTTTCTCAAAATTTTTTTTTCTCTAAATTTTTTTTTCTCAAAATTTTTTTTTTCTCAAATTTTTTTTTTCTCAATTTTTTTTTTCTCAATTTTTTTTTTCTTTCCGATCCGCGATACGATTGCGATGTAATTCGCAAAAAACTACGCCCAAAAACCCCATTGACTTAGAATGGGGGACTCCGAAAAAAAACCCAGAAACTTTGGCGCCACATAACTGCCATACTTTTGCCTAGCAACGTGATTTAAACTTTAAAATGCACACACAACTTTGGTCTTTTTCCGGCCAATAGGAATGAGCTGTAATTGATTAAGCCCCGCCCCCTCTGTAACAGGAAGTGTCCTTCGCCAAACAGGAAGTGCCTCTATAACTCATGAACCGTTTGTCGTACAGACTCGCGGCTGGTATCATAATTCTTTTTTTTTCTCAATTTTTTTTTCTCAAATTTTTTTTCTCAAAAATGTTTTTTTCTCAAAAAAAATTTTTCTCAAATTTTTTTTTTCTAAATTTTTTTTTTCTCAATTTTTTTTTTCTCAATTTTTTTTTCTCAATTTTTTTCTCAACATTTTTTTTTTCTCAACATTTTTTTTCTCAAAAATTTTTTTTTCTCAAAATTTTTTTTTTCTCAAAAATTTTTTTTCTCAAAAATGTTTTTTTCTCAAAAATTTTTTTTCTCAAATTTTTTTTTTCTCAAATTTTTTTTTCTCAATTTTTTTTTCTCAATTTTTTTTCTCTAAATTTTTTTTTCTCAAAAATTTTTTTTTCTCAAATTTTTTTTTTCTCAAATTTTTTTTTTCTCAATTTTTTTTTTCTCAATTTTTTTTTTCTTTCCGATCCGCGATACGATTGCGATGTAATTCGCAAAAAACTACGCCCAAAAACCCCATTGACTTAGAATGGGGGACTCCGAAAAAAAAACCAGAAACTTTGGCGCCACATAACTGCCATACTTTTGCCTAGCAACGTGATTTAAACTTTAAAATGCACACACAACTTTGGTCTTTTTCCGGCCAATAGGAATGAGCTGTAATTGATTAAGCCCCGCCCCCTCTGTAACAGGAAGTGTCCTTCGCCAAACAGGAAGTGCCTCTATAACTCATGAACCGTTTGTCGTACAGACTCGCGGCTGGTATCATAATTCTTTTTTTTTCTCAATTTTTTTTTCTCAATTTTTTTTTCTCAAAAATGTTTTTTTCTCAAAAAAAATTTTTCTCAAATTTTTTTTTCTCAAAAAACTTTTTTTTTCTCACAAAACAATTTTTTTCTCACAAAACAATTTTTTCTCAAAAAAACTGTCGTTAAAGTGCGACCCGTGATAACGGCCAAAAATGCGCCAAAACGCCACTAATTAGTCGAAATGGCTATGGGTGGTGTCATATGAAGAACCATAATGTTAAAGCTTATGCAAAAAATGCTAATGTTAAAAAATGTAACGCTAATGCTAACACCAACCGCTACACAAGGTTGCACAGACTTAGCGAGCTGCAGGCACACTTAAAATTTCTTGGAAATTTTCTTTTCTAGTAATTCAATCTATTCTCACCTCCTTTGGGCATAATCCAAAATACAGGTCTGCACACTTGCTCAGATAGGTCCCCAAGACCTGCTCCTGCTCGTCAGAGAAGACCCTAAAATGGGAGCGGTACCCTGGCACGGGCAGCTCTCTGCTCCCTTCTGTCGTCATTGCCTTCCTTCTTTTTACATATCGATGTAATGTGACATGGCACATTTGTATGCACGGGCCACACTGCGTACTGATAGACCTGTTAGAAGGACCTCATCTGAGGCTGCCTTCAGCACCTGTTGGGTTACTAAGCCCCTCGTCCTCGCCCTGTGTGCTGGCATTCTGTAAAAACAAAACAAAAAGCTAAACTTTAGTAGCTGCCCTTGAAATTCTCAGCCACTTTTCCAATGCGGTCCATTTGTAACACGTGTTACAAATGGACCGCTTTCGCATGTCTGCTTTGGTGTTGTTTACCGACCAGAATTAACGTGCATGTCATGTTTAAACGAAGCAATCTATTGTAGAACAGATACATAAAGACAACCAAGCAGAATTTAGCTCAGCAACATTAAAGAAAAGATTTGTAGACCAAAGATACTCAAGCTGACTTTTTTTACTCACTTTCTCGAAAATCAGTTTTTCCTGAATATTTTCCTCCAGCGTGGACGGAATGACTTCAGACTTCCTGTGCACGTACACTAGCGTCCTGGTCACATGCTGACGTGATGACGTCATGTTGAAAATGAACCAATCGAGAGATAATGGCCGTGTTACAATAGTGACACGTTACAATTGTGGCGGCTCTCCCCTACAGTACAGTACAGTACAGAAGATACAGTACAATACAGTAAGGTACAGTACAATACAGTGCAGTAAGGTACAGCACAGTAAGGTACAGTAAGGTACAGTACAGTACAGTGCAGTAAGGTAGAGCACAGTAAGGTACAGCACAGTACAATAAGGTACAGTAAAGCACAGTAAGGTACAGTACAGTACAGTACACTACAGTAAGGAAGCGGGCGTGGACTCTAGACGTGAGCGGCCCAAAGGGCCGCGAACTTCTAGTATGGAACATTTTTGGCTATAGGGGCATCGCAGATTTGTCTTGGGAAACTTGTGGGAGCCAATTAAAGTTGGGCTATCATAGACTTTATTATAGAGTAAAATAATACAAAGAATTTGGGATTCTGAATCCAATGCTGTAACGACCCGTAAAAGTGGTCTAGGGATCAGGTCAGTACATATTATCACACTGAAACCGGGTTGCAACAATACAAGGATTTATTAAGTGTGCCTGCCATGCAATGGCAAAACACTTATTTAATCCGCCATACTTAAGTAAGTCATTAAGTAAGTAACGTTCTTGCAAATTTGGAGCCGTAATAACTGCCGCACGATTTATGCCACCGCCGCAATATATACATCAAAACGTGCGGCTCGGCCGGGAATGGTGTGCTATTACTTTTCTAAGAGAAAAGTTGTATCGTTTAATTGATATTAATTTATTAGTGAATTAATTTTACCCATTGACTTATAATGGGAATCGCAAAAACTCACATTCAATATTTTTTTTCTCGCAAACCATAGGGGCTACAGTTTCAAATCTTGGAGAGGAGATTTATAATGATATCAAGGATTAAATAAAAAAGAATTTCGTCAGTTGGCCTCATGGTGGCGCTATAACAGCCCACTTTACCTTTCGGCCTGTAACTCTTGAACCGTAGGTCGGAAAATTAAAATTCCTTTTTCCCTGGATTCCTTGGGTCATGACACATCTCCTCATATAGGCCCCGCCCATTTGCGCCAGGATAGATTTTCCGCCATTTTGAATTTTCTTCAAAACACACTTTTTGCTCCTTTTCCTACATATTTCCTCCAAATGTCACAAAAATCGATACACACGATCTATGGACTCATGCGATAAACATATTTAAACGACATTTTGATAGTCCATACCGTTCTTCCGTAACAGGGTTCCAAAGTTAGCGGGAGGAGCCCGTTTTGTAAGAAGTAGCCATAAATCACAAACGAAACATCCAGTCAACACCAAATTTTAACCACAAGTGGGGGGCGCTATACTGAACATATACCCAAAAGCATTTCCACTTCGACCCATAGGGGGCACCACAAACGTGCAAAACGTAACCGTTTCATGCCAAAACGTGTTTTTCAGGGGGAACGACCCTCTCAAAACGAAACACTAACACCAACCGCTACACAAGGTTGCACAGACTTAGCGAGCTGCAGGCACACTTAAAATTTCTTAGAAATTTTCTTTTCTAGTTACAATATATAGTTTAAGTGTGGTACACAAAATGTCTTTTCTTTTCATTAACAATATCAAAAGTAGAAATATATATAGAGAGATGGTAATATTCGTATCTAGGATATAAATAGGATATATTAAGCTACTAAGAGTGATATAATAATAAAGAGGAGAGGAATGCTATCAATAGTAATAGGCTCAAACGGTGAGCGGCCGACGGCGTCACCGTGACACAACAATACTACAAACAAATAACTCAAACAAAACACCAGTTAACCTAAACAAAGCAAAGTAAACGAAATAATAATAAACCACAAGAAAGGAAACAAAAAGTACAACACTTAACCAGTTAACCTTCCCGAAGGGTTATAACCAAATCCAGACACAAAGAAAAGGCAGCATGGGCAGCAGACAGCGGGGAGGCCACGCTAGCAACAGGCACTCGATGCGGTGACGTGTAGGACGCGCTTTTATGGCGACACCGCGGGCGGGGACGTCTCTCGGCTCCACGGTCATCACGTCCACCGTCATCATCATCTCCCCGTTCTCTCCGTCCGCTGTGGCAGCCAGGAGTCTTTAATCCCTTAATAATCAATAATCCAAATGCCCATAATAATAATAATATAACCCAGGCCTTAGGGCCTGACACCCCCCCCCCCCCCCCCCCAAACGAGTACTTATATCCCCCAATCTAAGTGCACGTCGGGTTCCACCATCTAATAGAAAATCACACACAAAAAACACAAGTATTAACACTCGGCCTTAACTTGTTGAGTGCCGATCCCGAACTAGTTCGGCTTTATTTCAATCCAATACAATTTGTTTTTTATTAATATACTTACCCTGAGCTGCTTGTAGAGTCGTGGGTGGTCCTGGCTCGTCCTACGCTAGCCAGCTAGCCATTTAGCATGGTCCGACGATATATTCCATTAAAAATGGTTTAAAATACATTTTTGAGCCCCCCAATGTTCACCGAATGTTCAGCGCCGCTTCCGGAACGTAGTCCAGTGTGCCGATCCCGAATTAGTTCGGCTTTTTTAATGAAATGAATAAAATGATCCGAGGCCTTCTGAAGCCTGTGCCTAAATTTTCAAGCCAGTGTTCCAAATCCGGGCGCCCCCCGGCCGGCCGTTAGCCACGAACGCCGCCGCGAATCGCCGCCGAATCCAATGAAAAACCACATATTTGAAGGTCCATATCTCTGGATTGTGTTTTTAGGGAAGCGGCGCGAGGTTTATTTACGGCGAAATCGCCGAAAAATGATCTTTTAAATGACAAAATGCTAATACCTATTGTGTAGCCATTTTCATCCGGGACCTTTCCATGACGTGCACGAACGTGAGCACGCGCGTCACTGCAACGTGAGTCCCCGGATGCTAAAGCGCTCGCCTATGGGAGAAAGCCTGGCATTCTATGGTGCCATCTAGGGGCTGGCACTGGAAGCGTTTTTAACACATCTGGTGCCAACCCCGAGTTTCCCGAGTTTGTATTGATACCAACGCTGTGCCAACCCCGAGTTTCCCGAGTTTGGGCCATTATTGAAAAAAAAAAAAAAAAAAAAATTCAATTTTTTTTTTTCAAAACATTTTTTTGGACCTCCAGAAATGTATTAGGCATGATCGCGATCGCGAAATTGCATGTTTAACCCCCATACCAACCCATTCTTTCAAACATGGCAGCCATGTTTGTTTACATCTGAAGAAAACATAATGGCCCATAAATCATGAATGCCTGAACGGATTTCCAAGCGGATTTTTTTGTTTGAAAGCTGTGAACAGCATCTACACACGTGGTGCATCATCTAGGCATGGGCGTGCACTTTTTACACAATTGCACAATTACATGGAAGTCTATGGTAACCATGGCAACGCGAGACATTGAAGAGAAAAAATCATTGCAACATAAGTGTTAACAAGTAAGCTAAGTGATTGGCGGAGCCTGTTGCGCACTGACTGTGGTCATTCATTAGGCTAAAAGTTGCTAAAATGTAAGTGAGTAGGCTACTTTGATGGCAAAGTATTGTGATAGAGAAATCACATGCAATAAAGACTTGTGAATGTGAATGGCTCCTTACCTCCGAGTCGGCTATTGATTGATTGATTGAAGAATTTATTAGAAGTTTGCAATAGAAAAAAGTACAGTTTCATGACAGTACAAATCACTGGTACAAGGTCAACTAAAAGGAGATCCTAGAAAGCCGAGGCTTATTTCCACAGGAACCACACTTTAAGTATCTCATATAACATTGAAAGACAGACGGATAGAACATAGTACTTTATCTAGGATAATATCAGTTTCAAAAGCATAACATCAAATACAAAGGCAGAAAAAAGAATAATAAAAAAAGGGGGCGGGGGGGCATGGGGGCTTAGTCTATTTACAAGTCACGGGTAGCAGCTGTCTGAAGGTGACTTTTCATACCAATTTTGAAGGAGGCTAGGGATTTGCTCTCCTTTAGGGCCTGAGGAAGGGCGTTCCACATGTTGATGGTGTAGCAGGAGAACGAGTTAGAGCCTTGTTTAGTGTTAAATCTACGTTGATGATGATTAGTGGAGCTGCCTCTGGTGTTGTGGTCGTGAACATCCTTGACCTTTAAGAAGTAGTTTGTCAGGTACATGGGAATCTTGGAGGTGTAGTGTATCTTGTACACCAGGCCCATTGCAAGATGCTGTACTCTGTCAGCTACTTTGAGCCATCCCACGCTTTCGTGGTGATGATCGGTAAGGTGGGTCAGAGGAGGGAGACCAAGCACAACCCTAATTAGTTTGTTTTGGGCTGTTTGAAGCTTTAACTTTAAGGCGGCTGGGGCGTCGCGATACCAGACAAGGACTCCGTAATCAATGAGGGGCCCAATAAGAGCTCCTCCTAGTGTCTTTCGGGATTTAGTATTGATCAGCGGGGCAACAACCCTTAAATACGTACATACTGCCCCTGCCATTTAAATAATTAATCCAGAGAATGCAATAATACCATAAATGATGGTCTAATGTAAAGGTGTCTCCACACCAAACAGCCGACAAGAAACTCTTTCCAGCTCCTGGCAGACTGGCATTTAGTGGCAAACTTGGCACTTGGCAAGATTGCATTCAGACGAGATGCACATGAAACTGGGGTGTTGCCAGGTTTGCTCATTATAAGTGACTTTGGTCTAATTTTCCTGTAAAGTCTCTAGTCACGTGTTGCTTTTGTGTTGGCTTGTTTCTGAAGTGTAGTTGCTTATTTGGCCTTGCTTTCAACATTCCCCAAGGAAATAGCTAAAGCAATAGAGCTCAAGTGGTGAAACTGTTGGGCTTGTTTTCATAGACCTGGTCGCTTGTTTCACTCACAGAGTTTGGCAACTTTGCCACAGCTTCTCTAGTCAAAACAGTGTCAGGCGTATTCGCCTATGTTTTTTTTCGCCTGCATGGATTTGGTCTTTTCGTGTGGCACTTTCGCCGTGGAGGAGAGCCTTTTCACAGTTCACCAGGCCTGTCTGGTCGATTCACCACAGTTGAAGAGCCATTTCACCTACCCTCGATCAGTCCCTCAGAATGTCCATGTTTGCCTCACCTGTCGGTGGCCATTACACTATCCTATGCACTCCAAATTAATACAGATTAGAGCTACTGGAATCAGGTGCCTCTCTCTCTCTCTCTCTCTCTCTCTCTCTCTCTCTCTCTCTCTCTCTCTCTCCCCCCCCCCCCCCCCTCTCTCTCTCCCCCCCCCCCCCTCTCTCTCTCTCTCTCTGCGTCTATTGTGTGAGGGAAGCTGCGCGCATTATGCACACAGCTGCAGGGATGCATTTATTTTAACAAGCGCATGTCATCTCTGGTCGAATCCCCACTCCAATTGACAAATATTAGAGGCAGAAATTGTGAAAATAGCTGATCTACATGCTCACGAGTCACCCCAGTTAAAATATGCACTGCAACTGCATAGGGCATATAACCATGATGCAACCATGCGCTTCACACATTTCCCATACGGTTAATTAATTCTTTGGACTCACCTGACCTGATTCCAATAACTATATGTATTGATGTGATTACTATGGAGTGTATTATGTGCATAGCCGTGTGTAATGGTCACCGTTTAACAGGTAACACACTTTCACAGTCACTATAATATTTAAGGGATAATATGCCAGGACAGAGTGACAGCAGAATTGAGCATAGACATACAGATTAGAGCTTTGGAATCAGTGTCCAAATAATTAATTAATTGATACGTGCACTGCTGCGCAAGGTCATGAGTCATGATGTCCTCCTGATATCATAACATTTGATTTGGAAGATAGCCTATACTACTACTGCTGCTTTATGGTGAAGAAGGTTTGTAAAATATATAGGATATGCAGCAAAATTGTTCTGGTGGGAGGCGTGCAGATTCCCCTGCAAGCATAAACTTTCTGTGTGTCTGGTTCGCGCTCCTCTGCTCTGTGCCAAATTCTGTCTGTCTGTCTGTCTGTCTGTCTGTCTGTCTGCCCACAGCATGGCAGCCCAGCCATGTGCGCCGCATCGCATCATTGCCTAGTTAAAGACACCCAACTTAACATTTTAAGCCAGGCAAAATGGATAAAAAAGACGGACCCTTGAATATTTAGGCGAAATGGCTCTTCAACGGCGGTGAAAAGACTCTCCTCCACGGCGAAAGAGCCAGGTGAAAGGACCAAATCTGTTAAGGCGAATAAATTATAGGCGAATGGGCTATTGACCATCAAAACAGCACAGCAGCGCTATATTAGCCTACTATTTTCCTTTGGACTCCATTGGTAGGCTATAGAAACTGAGAGTTGAGATTGAGAATGGTATTGTATTTAGTTAAAATGTGCACGGAAAAATGTATCTATAATATTAATATTTATAACTCGGATCAGAGCCCATCAGCCCAGAGTCACACCAGCTGCTGCTGGAGTTGATTGGTTTGACGTCTTTTCACTGGCATGATTTGATTATTTGAGAAAGATTACAATATAGTATACACATTACAGCTTGTAGATCTGCCGGCCCGTTATAAATAATATGCAACTCGTCTTCATCCATGATCTGGGAGAAGGATGTGGTGCCTGTTGTTCTAGTTTCTATAGGAGTCTCCACCGCCTCATTGATCATTTGTTTAATTGGCTCGTTCACCGGCACATTGACTCTCGATCGGAATTCTGAATTATTTACTTAAATCAGACTATTAACTCTTTTACTGCCACAGAATTTAACAAAAAGCTTCATCCACTGCCAGCTAAATTTGAGAATTGTCGCTCATCTTTGAAGGCCTACTGGAGAAAATTGGCTTTGACTATAAAGACAACAATTATATGGCAACGAAGAATAGAATGTCTACTTTGCAACAGAAAAAGATTTCGTGTTTTTATCATGTTCTATTCATTAGCTAGAAGCTGCTGAATATGGCCTAAAAAACAGCTCTTTGAGAACATAAAGCTGAGAAAAATGCATTTTTGTGAAGAATTGATTGATTGATTGATTGAAGGCTTTATTAGAAGTTTGCATAGGAAAATGTACAGATTCATGACGGTACAGTTCACTGGTACAAGGTCTACTAAAAGGAGATCCATGAAAAGACTAAGCTTATTTCAACAGGAAACCATTAAAGTATCTCATATAACATTGAATGACAGACAAATAGAACACAGTACTATGCAGTAGATATGTAAAGAAAAAAAGAAAACAGTAGGTCTATACAATCAGTAAGTACAGTATATACAATATATACAAGGAAGGGGCAGGTAACAGTAAGTCTAAACAATCAGTATGTACAGTATATACAAGGAAGGGGCAGGGAGGGTAGGGTTGGGCTAGGTTTTTACCAGTTGTGAACGGCTGCTGCCTGTAAGTGGTTTTTTAGGGCAATTTTAAAGGATGCTAGTGATCCACACTCCTTTATGGCCTTCGGTAAGGCATTCCACATTTTTGTGGTGTAGCAGAAGAACGAGTTCGACCCTTTCTTTGAGTTGACTCTGGGTTGAACGTGATCTGTGGCACTGCCTCTGGTGTTGTAATTATGGACATCCTTAACGTTTTTAAAGTATTTTGACAGGTACTTGGGTATCATAGTGGTGTAGTGTATCTTGTACACCAGGCCCATTGCAAGTTGCTGTACTCTGTCATCTACTCTGAGCCACCCCACTCTTAACTGGTGAGTAGCGGTGAGGTGAGTCTGATTGGGAAGGTTAAGCAGGACCCTAATTAGTTTATTTTGGGCTGTTTGGAGTTTAGTTTTTAGGGCTTGTGGGGCGTCACGATACCATACGTGGACTCCATAGTCAAAGAGGGGCTGGATTATTGCACCAGCTATGGTCTTCAGTGTGTTGAAGTTGACCATTGGGGCGATCCTCTGTAGGAAACGAGTTCGTTGGTTGATTTTTTGTATTACTTTTGAAGTCATCTTTTCGCTGGAAAGATTAGCTTCAAGGATACATCCTAAGTAGGAGATTTCGTTTTTTCGTGTTATGACCTTGTCACCCACTTTGATTGTGAAGTTCTCTACCTTTTTGAGGTTATGATTTGATCCAAAGAGGATGGACTCGGTTTTGCCCAGGTGAATTGATAATTTGTTGTCGTTAAGCCATGTGCAGATCTTACTCAGTTCAGAGTTAAGTGTCTTTTCAACCTGCAAGTGGTCCTTGCCCGAGACTAGGAGAGCCGAGTCATCCGCGAACAGGAACAGGTTGCAGTCGCAAGCAGATGCCATGTCGTTCACGTATATTAGGAACAACAGAGGTCCCAGTATGCTACCTTGGGGAACTCCACAGCTTACTGGGAGGGGGGGGGACAGGGTACCGTTAATCTCCACCACCTGTTCCCTCCCCACCAGGTAAGATTGCATCCAGCTCACTGCTGCGCTGTCAAGACCGATGGCTTTTAGTTTCTCAATCAGAATAGCATGATCCACGGTGTCAAATGCCTTCTGGAGGTCCATCATGACCATGCCACTATACTTGCCCTGATCCGCTTCGCGTTTGATTTGGTCAGTCAAATAGAGAAGGCATGTGTCAGTGGAATGGGATTTTCTGAATCCAGATTGGAACTCGTAAATCAGATTATTCTCATCGAGATATCTTGCAATCTGTTCGTAGACTATTTTCTCCATGACTTTGGATATGGAGCTAAGAATGGAAACGGGGCGGTAGTTTCCAGGGTCTACCTTTTTTATGCAGGGGGGTTACTTTTGCTAGTTTGAAGTCCTGGGGGACATGACCCTGTTCGATGGAAAGGTTAATTATGTGGGTAATGATTGGAGCAATGGTGGCGGCTGAATCTCTGAGAAATCTAGCTGGGATTTTATCAAGGCCAGTGGCCTTGTGTTGAGGTAGGGCGCTCAATTTTTTAAACACTTCATCAGTTGTCACTGTGGAAAGTTTAAAGCTGTCTTTACTGACGCCCAGTTTTTTGTAGAATGTATTAACAAATTCTTCACCATACCGCCCAGATGGGGCGACCAGTCTTTTGACCAGTGAACGGGCTGTGGTGTTAAAGGTTTTGTTAAAATGGGTAGCCACTTCACCTTTGTCAGAAATGAGAGCGGCGTCCGTTTTGATGTTTATGTTGTGGCATATGGTTTTTGATTTTAAGCCTAATTGGTTGTTAAGCAACTTCCATAGGTCTCGTGGGTTGTTTTTGTATTCATCGATTTTGTCGTCGATGTAGTTTTTTTTGGCGGATCTAACTAGGGCGGTTGTCTGGTTTCTAAGTCTCTTGCATTGAGCAGTAAGATGCTCAATGTGTTTTTTGAGGTCATGGTTGAATTTTTTCTTGAGCTTTTTGCAGCACTTTCGTTTTTCATCGTATTTTTTGTCTCTGAGTCTAGCTGATTCTGCAATATCTGAGTTATACCATGGCTCTTGGCGGGCTTTAACCCTGGTGGTATTCAAGGGGGCCACGTCGTCTAGAGCATCGGTCAATTTGGTTTTAAAACCGCACCATGCTTCCTCGACATCTGTACACTGCAGCTCTGGGGAAAAGTCTACACCCGCTAGTTTGAGATTAAAAGCCTCACTGGAGTAGTTCTTCAGGCTTCTAGCAACGACAGTTCTGTGGCCACTAGCTTTGGGTTTGTGTATTTTTCGGGTAGAGTAGATCATATAATGATCACTAAGACCGCATACAATAGCCCCGCTAGCAGTGACTTTGGACTTGTCAGTGGTTACGACGAGATCTATGAGGGTTTGAGAGTGCTCTGTCACCCTGGTGGGTACTGTGACAAGCTGAGTGAGGCTGTATTGCTTGCATAACCCATCAAAGGACTTGAACATGGGTGCGTCTTTACGCAAAATGTCCACATTCCAGTCGCCCAAAATGTGACACTCGGTACCGTCCACCTTTGCTAAGCTCTCATCAAACAGCTCAAAGAAATCATTCTGATCAGGTGGTCTATAGACAGCGCATATTAGTATGTTTTTGGCATGTTCAAAGATTACCTCAATCCATACAGTTTCAAGTGAACTGTGGTGTAAGTCTGGACGGGGGACAAAATTGACATCATTGTGTACATACATGCAAACTCCGCCTCCATACCTGTTTCTATCATTCCTGATTACAGTATAGTTGGCAATTTCAATGCTAGCATCCGTAAACGAGTCATCAAGTTTAGTTTCAGAGAAGGATAAAATCTTTGCCTTACCGTCATGAAACATTCCCTTAATTAACTCCAGTTTTTTGGGATTCAAGCTATTGATGTTCAAATGGACATGATGAAGTCCTGGTTTGGCAAAAACAACAGAGTGCATGTTCTCTGTAGTAATCGAGCCATCGTCGTAGCTGGGGGGCTCTTTGTCTACGACCGAGACAGGAAAGTTTGTCGTGGGGGGGAGGTGGTCATCATAGTCCGGTTGTAGTTGAGGCTGAAGTGGGGGAGCGGGGGTGGGGGTGGGGAGCTCAGGTTCCTGTGTCGACTGTGAGCTCAAACAGGAGGAGATCCATGCCTTTTCGACCGCACGGGGGGTCGGTGTAGCGGCGCCGACAGCTTCAAAGCCAAGATATTGCGCCAGCCACGACTGATCACGATCCCTGGGGGGTGGCGGGACCAGCGGGGGGGCATCCGGCTCGACGGACATCTCCGGCGATCCAGCGGCTGCGAGCTGGGCACCAGCATCCTCGGTGACGAGGGGGGGCGGCAGGGGGACATCCTCGGTGACGAGGGGGGGCGGCAGGGGGACATCCAGGGGGACATCCAGGTCCACGTCGGCGCTGTTGTTATCGGGCGGCGGCTCGAAAACCACGGCCGCGAGCTGGTCACAAGTAGCCTCAATGTTGGGGCTTTGCTGTAGAGAGCCGCGTGGGCAGCCATAGCACTCGTAACCAGTAGAACCCGTATCGATGTTACCACCGCTGGGGTTCTTTGTCTCCGAAAGCAGTTGTTGTTCCCTCGTGAGACGGGCGGCTTGCCGAGTGACTACGGGCCCTGGATGAACCTCAATATCACCAGAAAGAAGCAGAATAAAGTAAATGATGGACCGCCTGTCCATTCTGCCTATCTGGGGTTTGTTCTTCGTCAGCAGCAGCGACCCAAGGACCCATAAAAGAAGACATTTTCAGGCAGAAATCTCTCTTTAGCCTTTTATTGTTGGCTTCAGTAACATCACACCTATGATCAGTGGTTGTTTACAAACAAATTCCAAAAAATAAAAACAAGAAAAAGTGTTTTTTACACACTTTTAGTGTGTAAGAGCAGTAAGAGCAGTGCAGAACATTGACACAGTGACATGAGATTCAGCCTGAATCCTGCTTCAGCTTTCAGGGTTCTCTTTATCTCACACTTTTTAGGTTGAAGTACAGTACAAATGATTGTCTAGTTTTACGGGGGGTGGGCTGTAAGGTCGCAAGTGAATGACCTAGCTTTTCATTCAGCCTGCACAGGGCCTGGGGCTCCATTCTGTTTCACTACAGCCAGGCTCCTCCGGAAGGGCTACACCGAGTCTGCTGAACTCTGCACCCCTATACCACGTACACAAGCCTATGGTCGATCTGTAAATTATACAAATACATAATTACTATAAAATACATGAAAAATAGTACACCTCCAAGCTCACAACGCGTCACAGCAGAATGGGTGGAGGTTGGGGGCCTAATATTTTCATCAAAAGGCTGTTTTAGAAATTCTCTAACATTCTATGCACTTCACTGCTTACCACACAAATATATATATAAACTATATATATAGTAATTATGTAAAAACAGCATTCATCGTCTGGAGAGGGCACTTTTTACAGATGGATAAAAGGGCAGGGGCTCCAGCCCCCTTTGATGTCTATGTGAGCATGTGTCTGGTGCTAAGTCTGCTTTACAGAAAAAAGGTTTTTGTTCTTTACCTATCCTTGTCCTTGGACGACTACGATGTGGCAATGAAGAAGTAGCTCATCATCGTCGACTCATCATCTAAAATCATAACCAGGAAATTATCAAAAGGTTTATATGTAAACATAATCAATTTACAATTTTGACATTTAGCAAATGACTTACAATAAGTTCATATGTAATACATAAAATGCAGATATAGTAAATAGTTACCATGCATTTACTGTCACAGTGAAATGCCCTTTATACCCTGTATGTATAATATATAAAATGTCACAATGCAACATAGCTCTGTTTACACAAAGCTGTACTCCCTCCAACTGTATATATGTTCCCCATTTTCAACAGTTTTTATTTGTAACACTTGCTTTGGCAATGTAAACGTATGTTTTCTCATGCCAATAAAGCTCCTTTGAATTGAACTGAAAAGCTACATCATCAGCTACTGATGATGATGATGATGATGATGACGATAAAAAGAAACCTCTCCCTCTCTCACACACACACGCATCGTACGCACGCACACACAAACTAAGCCAATAAATCCTAAATTCCCATCAAATAATCCTAGTAGCTGTGCAGTGCACGTACACTGCACGCGGTACGTGCACGCGCGTGATAGGAACTCCACGTGTGTCCTGTGTAGCGACAAAAACAAACGCAAGCACGTGGATCCTAACTGCTTGGATCAAGTTACTGATCCGGTCCGGATACGGAAACATTTCTTGCATGTATGTGTACGTGTAAATAGCCGGATGCAGTAGGCGGGCTCTAGACCGGATCCCAATGTCGGAGTGGCAACACGTCGCAATGGAAAACCGTTACCCTACCCCATCTCACTGATCACTGACCATCCCCCCATCCCAGGCTTCCAGTTCCACACGGATGCTCTGTTATCACACAGTATACAACTATATACAGTATACAACTATACAATACATACATACATACATACATGCACTGGATTGGTCTTACTTTGGACAGTAGAATCGTGGCCTCTGTTCTCCGAGGGGTCTCTACGCGGAAGCCATTCTTCATTGGCCAAATCGCCCAGTTCGTCTGTCTCTTCGCGGCGGTGGCGGCGGTACATGGGTCTCTGCTGCTGCGGCGATGTGAGCCCCCGGGCGGGGGGATCCATCCTACACGGGGGTCGAGCTCCGTCGGGATCGGTTTCCACAATATCACGAGGCTCTTGATCCACTTTTGGAACCCGGTTCTTCGCGACTGGCACCATCTTCAATCTTTTTATCTTCAATACCAACGGCTACAGTGATCTTTTTCTCTTCTTCATCATCATCATCATCATCACGACCACCACCACCATTCGTGGGCGCTGCCTGGTCCTGAGTCACCAACGCGGGTAGGTTTGTAATCCTAATTCTAACAAAGTTTGTTTCTATCCGTGGATCTGCTCTGCTGCTGGCTGCTGCTGCTGCTCCTCGGCCAGGGGGGGTGGGTCGCACTTCGGCGGAATGATACCAGCAAGTTGAGGCTGAGTTGGCCTAATACATCTCAATATTCTAGTACTGCTAAATACTACTACCTACTACAATTACTATACTACTAATACTATAAAACAACTGATTTCCGACAAAATGATCGCTTTTACCAACGTGTCTCTCTCTCTCGCTCTCTCTCTCTACTAACAAAAAAAACAATATAATCCCTCAAGGCTAGCAGGCGGAGCCAGGCAGGGGCGTCAATTGGGTATGGCAGGGGTATGCAGCTGCCATACCTTGGCTCCAGGGGGAAATAATAAAAATGTACTTTTCATCGTGCCTGTTGCTAAGGTATGGCAACATGCCTGGTGACACCAGTCATGTTGCCATACCTTAGCTTGTTCTGAACTGACGCCACTGGAGCCAGGACAGTCTGTTTACTTTTTTTTTATGACGCGGTTTCCGGCTGTCCTCAAAACGACCCGACGACCAATTATACATTGAAAAGTTGCGCAAGGACGTCTTTTATCATAATCCATAAAAAACATCAAACGAACGAACGGCCGTATTGGCCGTCCCCACTCTCTAGAATTGGGGCGAACAGGAACGTCCAAAGCAGTATAAGAGTTAATACTTTAATATTAAACAAATACTGTTAATGTAAATGCTAAAACTGAGAGAGTGTAGGCTACACATGAATGGTCCTTTCTGTTTTGAGGACAAGAGAGACAAGAGAGAAAGAGAAAGAGAGAGAGAGAGAGAGAGAGAGGGAGAGGGAGATGAGAGACGAGAAAGAGAACAAAAAACGATAGAGGGTCGGGGGAGGGTAAGGCTGGGTTAGGAGCGTTGTCATTGTGAGTCTGTCTGTGCGTGTGTGAGAGAGACTTGTTTTTTTTCATTGTCGAAATAATACCGTGCTGCCTTGTCGAACTGTTGTTGTGTAGGACAGTTGGGATTCGAAACACTGGCGCCCTTTTTTTCGGAAAACGGTGCCGTCGAAAGAGCGGCGCCGGAATCTCGCGATCCCATAGTCGAACTATCGCTGCGTCAAGTTGCCTGCCGTCGAACATCTGACACGTCGAAAAAGCGAGATTTCCCCCTTTCAAATATGGTAGCCATGTTTGTTTACATCTGCAGAAAACATAATGGCTGCTAAATCATGAATGCCTGAACGGATTTCCAAGCGGATTTTTTTGTTTGATTGCAACTTAAGTGTTACCCCCCCTCCCCCCAGGCCCTAACTCGCAAAGGCCCAGCTTGGCTTTACTAATTAACATACGTTTTATGCCCATATATGGAGATCCCTGTCCCAATGTCATCAATATTAAGGACATATCTGGGAATGCCCATATTTGGTCATGCCCATATATGGGTATGTTTTAACATAACATTGTTGACTATCATGCAGGGGTCTCCATACATGGGTAACTGGTCCAATATATCACATCACTGGCCAGATGGCCAAGAATTGGCGCGACCTCGCCCTGAAGGGTGAGGTCGCATGTGACCCTGAGGTGTTTTACTAGTTATAATTATTATTATTATTATTATGAAGTTAGAGAGACCTAGTTCACCCTCTGTTTTGGATGCCATGTGGTCCAGCTGCCTTTTCTTTTTTTTTCAAATGTATAGGGATTATCTGGAATAAGTATGAGAGGTAAAAATTGAGTCAATAATGGTTTGTGTAGCAGGACACACTTGTAGAATATACATTATTAAAACTATCTGCTTTAGTTTTGGTTTAGTGTCTACCTGGTAACAAGTGATGAGAGTGAATAGTGTTTTTTCATTGGTTCTTGTAGATTAGAGACAGTTGGAGAACCGAGTCAGTGTTCATTTCTCTGAAACATCTCAACTCATCAACACTTCAACTAAACTCTGAAACATCTCAACTCATCAACACTTCAACTAAACTCTGAAACATCTCAACTCATCAACACTTCAACTAAACTCTGAAACATCTCAACTCATCATGACTTCATCTCATCTCTGGCTCTGTGTTTCACTGAGTTTCATCTGTTTCCATGCAGCAGGTAAACTTTATTTAATTATTTAATAATTCACACTAGTCTGAGTTTCAACATGTTTCATCTGTTGAACCATTTAAACCCTACTTATTAACCTGACCGGAGTACCTCAGGGCTGTACGATAGGCTCCGACGCCCCATTGTCCTCTACACTAAATATCATAGACATGGACGATCTACAAGCTCACAACGTGATGTATAGTGTAGAACTGATATACTGAATGGACGCTATATGGGTCATGTGGTTAAATAGAGCAGGACAGGTCAACTTTATTTAATTGAACATTGATGACATATATGTTTCTATTTCCAGATGGACATGAGTTCTATTGGGCTTCCCGCTGTGTGTTCAACTCCAGTGAGCTGAATGACATACAGTACATACTGTCATATAATTTCAATACTGACGAGTTCATCAGGTGGGACAGCAGAGTGGATCAGTATGTTGGATACACTGAGTTTGGTGTGAAGAACGCAGAGGCCTGGAATAAAGATCCTGGAGTACTGGCTGGGCAGAGAGCAGACCGAGTGGCATTCTGCAAACACAACATTGAGCTCTACTACTCCAATGTTCTGGACAAGAGAGGTGAGCTGATCTCAGAGCAGCACTCAACACTCCTCACCTCATAAACTAACATAATAATTAATAATATTGTGAGCTGATTAATTGTGTTAATATTAATCTTATCTTCATTTGCTGATAAACATTGAAAATAGCTGATCTACAAGCTCACAACTCGTTGTGTCACCAATGCCATTGCACTACGACTATGACATTTAGATCTAGGCTATTGTGTTTTCACCTGTCATGTCTGACATAGTGACACCATGCAGGAATAATGTGGTCAAATTAACTTAAAAAGATTCTGTGATAAAACAAACCTCTGTTGCTTTCATTTTTATTTTGATTATTGTCTTTGCTAATTTATTTTGCCCAATGTTAATCAATTGATAACAATTTCACAGGATTAGTTGTTTTTCTACTCTTTTGTTCATTTGAACTATTTTCATTAAAATACATTGCTTGATTTATTGCTGTATGTAAAGCATGGGTAACTGTAAAATATTCAATATAATGTTTAAATTACATGACATTTGTATTCTACACTGTAGAAAACTGTAGAATGTTGTAGAAGCTACTCTATTCTATTCTATGAAACGTTGTTCTGTGGTGCCACCTGGTGGCCAAACATTGACATTATACAAACATATTAAGAATAAGATAATAGTAGTGTTCTCACCTTAATTGAAGTCTGCCAGTCAGCATTGATGCCGACTTTGGCGAAGGAATTACCCACAGTTCATAGCGTTACCAGGGGAATCCTCTAAATATCAACCAGTTGAGTATGTAAATTATTCATGAATCGCAGTTAGAGCGTCAACAAACAGTAGTGCTTTCTCACTGTTCTCAAAGGGAGACAGAATGGAAGATACTGTAGGCCTATATATTTAGTCAAACATAAGGGGACGCATGATAAGAAATGTACAAAGTAAATACAGAATATGCAAATACAATTTAAAATGAATTACATTATAACCCTTAATCTAAACAAATTAAAACAAGCAGATTAATGAAAATATTATAATAATATAATAATAATCGACAATCACAGCCTTTAAAGCAATGACTGTAAATAAGGAAGTAAAGAGTTTTAGATGTGATGTAAAGTGTCATGAATGAAACATTCATCTTAAGTGCTGTTCCATTCCTTTTATACCATAGTGTCCTTGCAGTCCTTACATTGTTATTGGGCCATAATAATTATGTTGTTGTTCTTTTTCAGTGGAGCCCTACGTGAGACTGACCTCAGCAACCCCCTTCACTAGCAGCAAACACACTCACATGCTGCAGTGCAGTTCCTATGACTTCTACCCCAAAGTGATCATCGTCACCTGGCTGAGAGACGGAGAAGAGACCACCTCTGATGTCACTTCCTCTTATGAGCTGTCTGATGGAGACTGGTACTACCAGTACCACTCCTACCTGGAGTACACACCCAGGTACCTAATAGACTATACATTGAAAAACACACCTACTATGTGAGTTAGTAGCTTTTTTGCAGTCTATTTCAAGTATAGCTTTGAGACAGTTTTTTTTTCTGGCTATTTCCAGTTGCTTTGAGACAGTTTTGAGCAGTCTATTTCCAGTAACAGTATAGCTTTGAGACTGTTTTGCTATTTCCAATGCGTAGCTGTGAGAGGTCTGCCGATTGCAGGAATGCCCAATAGAAACACGGGCTCCTACAAATTCACGCCCCCTATTGTGACAGCGGCCCCACTTCAGCACTGCAGCTGCCAATGCAATCCCAATGAGAGGCATCGTGAAATAACATAATTTGAGTGGTTGAGGACGTAGCGATTTCTTTTGTGTTCCAACAAAGTATCCCATGTGTTTAATTTGGCCTTTTTAAAGTGGCATATCTGTCATCTTGATACACTACCTCCAATATACTTTAATATACTTCATCAATGGGGGGAAAGTGCTAGCATTGGAAATCTTAAATTTAAGTGGTCGCATGGTACACACGTCATGGACGCATCCCTTGAGGTTTTCAATACCCAGATATGCTTGTTTCTCGTGTATAATTAGGCTATTTATTTTTTGAAAATTATCGCATCTCGCTTCTTCCAAACGGAGTATTGCAGGTTATTTTTTCGATTAATACTAACCTGGAGAATTCACTCTGTAGTTGAAATAGCCAGGTTCTTAAAAGTCGGTGCTCCTAAACGCACAGCAGTAAAGACAGTGATGTCACTAAAAAGCGACATGTTCTCTGTCTGCCATCTCCTCTCTGCCCTGTTAACATTATGGGTAATCCATTCAAGTGGCAAATTAAATGTGACACACATCATGTATTTAGAAAACAAGAAGATATGTTGACAAAGCCGGTCCATACATCTAGAAACATATTTTTATTTAAATCAATATAGTCTTCAGTTTGTGTAGGATTATTTTAATATTAGGCTAACTACAAATGAATTGCAATGGCTTTCAGTACACCGTTCTCCCTTACCCTAAGTGGGGCCGCTGTCTCAATTGTGGGCGTGAATTTGTAGGCGCCTGTGTGTCTCTATCCACCTGTTTCCGCGAGAATTTACTGTAGCATTATTTGCGGGACACTTCCGGTTAACAGCAGACATACAAGCTCACGTCGCGTCGCAGATGCAACCATTGTGAGCTTGTAGATCACTCTCGGCTGCGGCGCCGGAAGCTGCCTGCACATTCTGCGCAATGCATGATGGGATGTTGGAAAATTGTGGATAAGCTATAAGAGCTGACATTGCATTGGCTGAATTCTGTTCAGTGTCTGTGATAATTGGCAGTTGCCATATAGAGCATCGCAATGAGGTGTCGGATTCGGAAGTAAACAGCCCATTCATTTTCACCATAGGGTTTTTCATTATCAGCCACTAAGTCGTAGCAATTCAATGTACCACTAGGCTGGTGGTTGTAAAATGGTTCTAGATGCTCCTGATGCTCCTGTAGTGTATGTATGCAATCACTCTAGTTTTAGTAAAAACACATTTTAATCAAGATCGCATGGAGAAGAACTGCATGCATTACCCATATTGCTAAAAATGTACATCTGGTGAAATCGACATCTGTGATTGGTCTAGCGTCTTCTTCTTTCATGTAGGTCTATCTTGTGGTTACCGCGGAAGTAGCTTACTACCCCTGTCTTCCCGGCGGATTATTGCACTTCAGCAGAAATCCGTGAGCGAGTGTCTTTCTTTTACAAATATGATGCACTAGGTTAAAGATGACGATAAGAGCGTCCACAGAGATGAAAATCACTACATGTCAGGCCATGCTGGCCTGGATAACTAAACTGACCGTGATTTAAGGGATATATTTCAGGAAACTAGTGTCATTCGCAATGCATTCTGGGAGTGTAGTTTCCACAATTTTTTTAAATAATGTTGTACACAGTCTTGTACCCTTTTTTATCAGCTTTCTAATCAATCTTTGCATTTAAAAAAAAGAATGAATATTGTCATGATTCCTCACCAGCCGAGGTGGCTTTGTCTGAGGCTTAAAAACGTTTAAATAAATACTTTATGAAATGTCTATGGAAGAAATGAATGAGGAAAACGCTTCTGACTCCAGAGTGAAAACGGGTGGGTCTTCAACTGTGATGCTCTATGGAGCAGGCAATGCTTCCTGTGTCCATGATCTATATCCTGTGTGTGTGTGTGTGTGTTAGGGTGACCAGATGTCCCCCTTTGCGAGGGACAGTCCCACATTTCCATTACTTTTCAGGCGTCCCCCAAATTGAGACTCTGTCCCACATTGTGACACAGCAAGCTAGACTGGACCACACTGGACTACTATATTAATAATATGTTATAGGGCATTCCATTTTAAAGTAAATCTCTCATTGTCTCTTTTAACTGCAAGATATGTTTTTAAGACTCTATAGGGGGGTAAATAACAAATAATTAGGCAGTATTAGGGCTATGGTCGAATATGACATCAAAGCTTAAGCATTTATTAGCAACTTAAGTAATAATTTGCTATGCCCAGTTGCCCACCCGTCCCACATTGTCCCACACAAGTGGTACTTCTGTCCCTCAAATGAACAGTTTGGATCTGGTCACCCTAGTGTGTGTGTGTGTGTGTGTGTGTGTGTGTGTGTGTGTTACAGATCAGGAGAGAAGATCTCATGCATGGTGGAACATCCCAGCCTGACCGCACCTATCATGATGGACTGGGGTCAGTTACTGCTGTAATCTTCTGTAATCATCTTTGTTTACTAGTGTAATGACTGCAGATAATCATCTTTGCATTAATATCAATGGTAAATGGTTCATTAATATCAATGGTAAATGGTTCATTAATATCAATGGTAAATGGAGCATTAATATCAATGGTAAATGGTTCATGGTAAATGGTTCATTAATATCAAAATGGTTAATTAATATCAATGGTAAACGGAGCATTATTATCAATGGTAATGCCTTGTGGTCAGAGTGTCTGCTCAAAGATTGGGAGGTTGGGATTGGATTCCCTGGCAGGGACCAAAGACTCTCTGTGAAGTCTATGACTTACTCTGTCCCAACATTCCTCTGAATACACATTACACAGTCTGTTTATAATCATCATAGTATAAAGATTCCTATTAATACACATTCTACAGTCTGGTTTATAATTATCATAGTATAAAGATCATCTTAATACACATTCTACACTCTGGTTTATAATCATCATAGTATAAAGTTGAGACATGTCTTCTAAAATCTATAATCATATCATCTGTTTTGGATGTATTTATAGCTCTGAGAAGTCCTCAGGACTCATTATTATTTAACAGACTCACAATGACTGTGTCGTCTGTTGTTCTATTATCAGATGACTCCATGCCAGAGCCAGTGAAGAACAAGGTGTTTTAATAAACTGTAATAATATCATATATGTAATATCATATCATATTTCTATCATCAGATGACTCCATGCCAGAGGCAGTGAAGAACCAGCTGGCCATCGGAGCATCAGGTCTGGTTCTGGGTCTGGTCTTGTTCCTGACTGGATTCATCTACTTCCACTGGAAGAAGAGAGGTGATTAACATGTTCATTTAATGTGTTTAATAAGCATGTTTAATTAATTAATCTACTACCAGTGGAAGAAACAAGGTGATTAGCATGCTTAATTATCATGTTCCATGTACATGTTTCATTAACATAGTTCATTAATTAATTAACTATACCAGTGGAAGACGGCGAGGTCAGATCAACAGATATGTGGAACTGTCGTCAAAAGGCCTGATTGAAATACACTGATATAATGACAACATATAAAACAATATTATCTGTCTGTCTGTCTGTCTGTCTGTCTGTCTGCCTGTCTGTCTGTTTTAACTGTCTCTCTTCTTCTACCAGGTCGTGTTCTGGTGCCGACAACAAATGACGATCTTTAGACTCCTCCCACACACACCCAGGTTCACTTCCTCTTTCTTTTTAATTCACTTTTATTTAAAATGTATACAAGTGTATAAAACACATGCTTGTGTAAGAAGTGAAACAACTAGACTAGGACCCTAATTAAAACTAGGGCCGGATCTAGCCTGTAGGACTGGAGGGCAAGAAGAAACAGAAGGTGGGCGACCTTTGGGACTCAAAACCCCCAAAATGCATAGAAAACTATGCATTTTGTTATACCTATAATACACAATATAAACACAACAGATCTTACACCTGCATCTGGATACTGCATCACAGGTTATAACAAGTTCTATTCATACCATAATGCCCTCAAGATTTTATTATTATCATTAGCTTACTTTTTTTTGCAGATTTGGGTGGGCTTAGATCCCATAGCCTGAGAGGACGTTCAGGTGATCCAGTCAGGAAGTGATTCAGTTCAGTGAAGAGACAACACAATGCAGACAAACTCTGAACCAGTCATTTGAACACAATGATTCAGTGAACTGAACCCAGTGATTCAGTACATTGAACACAACATATCAGTGAACTGAACCCAGTGATTCAATACATTGAACACAACATTTCAGTGAACTGAACCCAGTGATTCAGTACATTGAAAACCCAGCAGGATCAAAGACAGAACCTTGTGGTCCAAAGGAGAGTTCTCTACCAACTGAGCTACTCTTCCTACTAAGATACACTACTGACTAAAGGGGAGCACACACTGGACACGGGCGGCCGCGCAGCGTCGCGCCACGGTATCGACGCACGTGAAGTGCCGCGGGGTAACCCCAACTGGATGCGGCGTGCTGCCACACAACACATCCATTTCCCCCGGTGGGGAGAACCATGGGAGAACATGTTCACCACGCGGCAACGCTGGAAAAATAGAACAGTGGCGTATCGGCGCGGCAGGCGAGGCGGCAGACCCGCGACTGCGCGCGTCTGACAGCGGCGGTGTGGGTTAGTTCATTGAAAATAATGGGGCCGTATGTTTTGACGCGCCGCTTCGGCACCGCCTCCGCGTCCAGTGTGTGTTCCCCTAAAGTATTGGTCACATGTTGTTAGAATGGACTGAGTTGTTTCTACTCTAATGGTTACTGTAGTTACAGGGAGGATGCTGGGAGCTTAGCTTTTTAACTAGTTTACTAATAACTAATGTACTGTATAGCATAGTTTTAAATTATAACATTAACCAACTTGTCAAACATTTAACAATTCATGAATAACACATTAACTAGTTATGTGTGAATGATTGATTTACTATTTTCTAACCCTAACCCATTTACTATAAGGGAAGGTTGCTCTGTATAAGGGAAGTGTTTACATTTTAACACATTTATTACCCCAGCAAGCACATCAGGACCTGGACCAATCAGTGACGTCTGGATTGGAGCCAGATCACAGCCCATATGGGGATGGTCTTGACGTCATTACCAGGACGTCATATGGACTTTTTTTGTTTGACAGACAGGATTATTGTTATTGTTTGTAATGTTAGTTGAAATATGAGAATATAATGTTATATTCTGGGACATATCTAACTAGTTATGATATTTATCTAGCCTCACGTAGCCAGGCTTACTCATCTGCGAAGAGAAAAGCCTGGTTATGACCATAGGCTGAAACGGCATGAAACTGTGCTACTTCCACCGGGAGAATTTCACCGGAAACTGCAACACATGATGTAACTTTGTTAACCGCGGCACTTCCAGTGTCTGCAGATTCATGCCATTTACATCGCCTATTGTGGCCATGGTGATATTTATCTGGCCTAGAATATCACCTGATTTCAACCAACATAAATCCTGTCAAACAAAAAAGTCCATATGACGTCCTGGTAATGATGTCAAGATCATCCCCATGTGGGCTGTGATCTGGCTCCAATCCAGACGTCACTGGTCCTGACCTGACCATGCTTGCTGGGACATTCTGATTCTTATTGGTTCATTGTCTTTTCACAGAACACCTGGATGTGTTTACAGAGAGGCAGACAGTCATTGCTGCCCTCTGGTGGAGAGAGGAGGAAATACATGTGTGTCCAATCACCTTTTAAATAGGCTTACTCATAGCAGCAGCAGCAGCAGCAGCAGCAGCACAGTGATGACATAATTAACCTCTTTCACAAATGTGTCTTTTAAACCAAATGCTAACTGGATAGCCAAGGCTAACAAGAATTAGTGTTCTCCTTGTGTTTCGCCCATGTTATGTGGTTTTAAAGTTCTGAAAGTTTCTGTGAGGTTAGAGTTGGGGTCGATACTCGACTTTTAGAGACAAATGATTTTGGTTAGGCTCTGTCTAAACTACAATTGGTTAGGGTTAGTGTTAGGTTCATCACATTACTGTTGTGTGGGCAGTTCATTATATTACTATAGTTTCTGTGGTCAGGATATTTGCATAATATTTCAGTTCTACACTATATTGAAACAGTAAATAAATGATCAGAGTTATTCATAACATTAATATTAATATCCATCTGAATGGAAGTCAGTCAGCCATGTTTGTGAAAACGGTTTTATTGTTATTTTATAATTGACCGTAAGTCATTTGTGTAGGTTAATCATTTATAATGTGTGATAATTAATGTGTTAGGATCATTATGACATCACTATTTCCCTGTGATGGGTGGACCTAGAGCCTCTAGGGTGGTCTGAGGTGATGGGTGGACCTAGAGCCTCTAGGGTGGTCTGAGGTGATGGGTGGACCTAGAGCCTCTAGGGTGGTCTGAGGTGATGGGTCGACCTAGAGCCTCTAGGGTGGTCTGAGGTGATGGGTGGACCTATAGCCTCTAGGGTGGTCTGAGGTGATGGGTGGACCTAGGGCCTCTAGGGTGGTCTGAGGTGATGGGTGGACCTAGAGCCTCTAGGGTGGTCTGAGGTGATGGGTGGACCTAGAGCCTCTAGGGTGGTCTGAGGTGATGGGTGGACCTAGAGCCTCTAGGGTGGTCTGCGGTGATGGGTGAGAGTCTCTAGGGTGGTCTGAGGTGATGGGTGGACCTGGTTTAGACAATGAAGGGCTGTCACAGTCTAGGAAATGAATGGTAAACAGTGATGACATGCAATAATTTATATTAATTAATCATTTATATGTAATCATTATGTAATCATGAGCAGAGGAGCAGATCTCAGTACAACTTAGAGAGGAACCACAAATGAATCTTCTCATTAATAAAATCACCAACATAGAGTTAACGCTAGGATTTTAAACTAACTATAATGTCCACAATAATTACAGTTTGTCTGACATTTGGTATGAAATAATAATGCTGTATCCATGTTCAATGCATGAAACAAACTATAATGTTGTAATGATGTAAATAACTCATTATAGGTTGACATCACCTGACTTAACAACAAATACATTAACATGTCTGCATGTTGAACTGCAGGGCTTACAAACATTGATACTGTTACATTAATTTAAATAATTTGATAATTCTAAACTAAACAGTCAGATCAATGTCTAAAATACTTATACAACTGGGTAGGGCTGCCTTTCAGTTCATGAATAATCATACTTAGCACTATTTAAAGGACACTTAGTTAAGTGTCAGTGCCACATGAGAGTCAACAGTAACAGAAAGGTTGTGCAAACGTTACTAAAGTAAATAACAGAATAAGTGTCTAATTTGGAAAGTTTAAATATTCCTTGATCAGTATTTATTTATTTTCTTTCCGTTTTCAGCTCCACTGCTGTGTTTCTATCCATTCATATTGGCTGAACTTCACTCATTAATTAAACTATTTAACAGTTTAGTTAACAGTTAAACTAGTTAACAGCTCAGTGGATTGTGTTGTTAATGATCAGGAAACAAACCCTTCATAATGTATTGTGTTTACTGTATGTGAGAATAATTTCTAAAGTGGAATCAGCTTCTATTAAACATATATTTTAAATTACATCATTTATTTCTAAAGACGTTATTTGAGGAAACACCTAGCCTGATTTCAGACTCTGAGAGTGGGCGGTGTCTATGGTCTGGAACCAGGCAAGGAAACACCTCCTTCTCCCTGGGATCTGCACCCCTGACCATGAATGGTTTGATGTTCACATGTTAGATTGTGGCTTTAATTTGCTTGCTTTGATTGGAAGGACACGATGTATCAATAAAGGAATCTGAAACATAATTGGGCCTCATGTTTTTTAGGTTTCACTCATACAGTATTTGGTCTTAACTTTCTGTTAAGAGAATAATCTTCAGTGAACTCTGCTGAACTTGAACACATTGTTTTATGTTGTAATAATTATAATTGTCCTCTTACTCCATGCTGATCGCTGCGTCTAGAAAGGCTTGACTGCACTTAGTTGAGTGTGGCGTCAAACACCGATAATGGCAGATCTGCAAGCTCACAACGTGTCGCAGCACGATGCCATGTGTGCTTGAAGATCGGCTATTTTCGTTGCACAAGGAAGCATATCAATAGTTGTATAAGCTGTCAATAACTAGAGAGAAGAAAATTAAATTAAATAAAAAACAGCACTTGTGGAGACATGATTGGATGGGTCACCAAACAGAGTTGTTCAGTACTTCAGTTTGGTCATGAGAATAAAATCAATATAAACGGCTTAGTTTTTATCATGAGAATAAAACCAATATAAAACAGAAGATCTGCTCGAGACAGTAAAGCTGGTAAGAATATACTTCCTGTTTATGTTTTTAAAAGTGTCTGAATATAATGTTATACTGTAGCAAAATGTTGTCTTTATCCGAACACTGTTTGTGTGTGTGTGTGTGTGTGTGTGTGTGTGTGTGTGTGTGTGTGTGTGTGTGTGTGTGTGTGTGTGTGTGTGTGTGTGTGTGTGTGTGTGTGTACCAACACACACATTGGACCAACACCAGCAATGCAATGGTTTTGCCCAAACTGTGTTTTATCAAGTTCAGAGTCAACACAGCCATCTACCCGGGGATTTCAGAGCACTCTGTGCTTCCGTAGGTTGACAAGCTTTATGGAGATGTTGATTTCCTTTAGCCAGAAGCACTTGGCACCTGCCCACAAAGCCAAAACTACTAGTAAGGGTTGGGGTATTACTGACCGTGGTATTACTGGGCTTAACTGACCAACTGACTTAACTGGGGCGCATAGCTCAGGGGTAGAGAAACCATTATTAGAGCACAAAGGGTTCCCGAAAGGTTCCCAGTTTGAATCCGGGCTCCCCCTGAGTTAATGTTGAAGGGTCTTTGAGCAAGACTCTGAACCCCTAATTGCTCCCGGTGAGTAGGTTGGTGCCTTGCATGGTTTCCTCCGCCACCGGTGTATGAATGGGTGAATGTAATGTACAATCTATGTAAAGCGCCTTGGATAAAAGCGCTATATAAATTTACCATTTATTACCAACTGGCCTGACCTGAACCCCACAGAGAATCTGTGTTGTGTTGTCATGAGGAAGATGAGAGACACCAGACTCAACCACACAGATGAGCTTAAGGCCTCAAAGCAAACCTGGGCTTCCATAACACCTCAGCAGTATACCACAGGCTGACCACATTCATGCCACGCCCCATCGATGAAGACATTTGTTCAAAAGTAATCCAGACCAAGTACTGAGTGCATAAATTATCATAACATAACCAGAGATTTGACATTTCTGTTTTTAAATCCTTGGTTGTGTGTAATATTCTAATTCTAATTCTTGAGATATGGATTTTTGATTTTCAATGTCAATATTGCCAAAGCATGAAGTGCAGTAAAAACTAAAAAATAATAATGAACATATAAATAAAAACATGAATTTATATAATATGCAATACAGTCAAAAGGATCCAAATGTACTGTACTAGATGTTCGCGGACTTTCGGGTCGCTCACCTCTAGTCTTGTTGCGTCTATAGGATTAAAGGACAACTTTTGTCAACGTGCAGGCACATTTATCTGCGTTTGTTGGTGTGTGTGTCTCTGTGTGTGTGTGTGCGCGTCACGTTGTTGTTGTGTGCGTGCCGATAGAAGACGCAGTTACACAACGTTTCGTTTACCTATCGAATTCAGTTCACGTGCCGTTGGATCCACATGTTATCTACTCTTTTGGTGAGGGAGATGCAAGGTGTTGATCCATGGAAAGGACACGCAGTTTGTGTCGCACTTCTCACCCTATATCTAAGGGAGATACCAGCCACCTGTCTGAGGAAAACCATTTTGGCCGCGACCTTATACTTTGGGTCATGACCCACACTTCATGACCATAGTTGAGACAGGGCTGCCAAGTCTCACGCTTTGAGCGTGAGAGTCACGCTCTTCTCACGCCACACGCCACACTTGCCATTTCACACGCATTTTACAGCAATCCCACCGGCCTCTCCCAAAAGTTGCGGAGGTTTTCTCACTCGGTAAAAGTCGCACGGATAATTATGTGAATGCAGCTGCTCTGCTCCTCCACTCTCTCTCCCCTCTACACATACAAACATGCAGGCGACGGAGCGAGAGAGAGAGCCCTACAGACGGTGGTTACTGTTCCACTTCTCTTGAACCCTAATATCCCCATATTCTGAGGAGGGCTTTAGAAGAGATAGGGCGGTTTGCACCAACACTACTACTCTGCTCCCCAGTTAAAATATGATTATTTTGGGCACAGAGAGAGAGAGAGAGAGAGAGAGAGAGAGAGAGAGAGAGAGAGAGAGAGAGAGCTTATAGTGATGACGTAATGAACATAGAGCCAGGCAGGCAGGCAAGAAAACCACAATTCCCAGAATGCATTGGGACTGAGTCTGTAGTGTCCAGTGAACGGGGGAAGGGAAGGAAGCACAGATTGGAGGAGAGAGAGAGAGAGAGAGAGAGAGAGAGAGAGAGAGAGAGGATCACACAAACTGGAGGTATTTATCAGTTTATAAATGACTTCATTGTTGCATGAATGTGTTTGATGTCACGCACGCACCGTGCGTGTTGTTGTTATGATCGGCGTAGTAGTGTGCTGTGGCAGTGGTTCTCAACCAGTGGTCCGGGGACCACCGGTGGTCCTTTATGATAGTGATCCTATTAATGATGGAGAGTTGGTAACCAAATGGACTTGCTTTAACTCTTTAAAGTGTCGAATGAAACATAATGAACCCTAATACGGGGGTCCGTTACGCTCTCAAGAGTTAAATAATTGTTACAAATGTGCATTACTTCATTTACAAGAAGTCTGCACTAGTAGAAGAATTGTTGTTTTGATTGTTGTTATCTGATGTCAATACAGCATGGAAGGAATCGTGGACAAAATATTATCCAAAGACTACAAAATATGCTATTCAAGTTAAGTGTTGGGAGCTAGGTTCTGAGAGGCTAAATGTCATCAAACGGTGGTCCGCGGCTCAAACGCTGAATAAATAATGTGTAAATCTGCTGTGAAAAAGGCTTGACAAAGCATGGAACAGATTTATTTCAGCGTTAGCTGGGTGACATTACAGCATGCTGTGGAAGGGACCGTTCCACTAGCGCACCGCCTGAGGTCTTAATGTAGTTAAAACAAATAAAACAAAACATACTATTTCTCTATTCACCCAAACAAATGCACTTTTATGAAGTTGGAAGACTGTTCTCCACGGTGGCTAAGGTCCCAGACCGACACTTTTTGTGTAAAACGCAGCATAAAATAAAACATTACATGTCGGTCACGGCGGATAGTGTTTTATTCTTACTCGAGTGCGCTGCCTACAGGTCTGCTTTATGGCATTTTCCTATTGACCAGGTCCATAGGCGGCGCGCTTGAGTAAATAAAACAACATCCCATCTGGTCTGGTCGACATGTTTGATCTTTCTGCACAAAAACGTGGGTTCTACACAAAAGCTGTGGTTCTGAAACCTTCCCCACCGCAAAGAACGCTCTTTAGACGTCCTAGAAGAGCCTTTGTTTGGGTGACTGGTGAAATGGTTGTCTTATTGTTCACTACAGTTCAGAGCTTATGGTTATAGTCTGTGGTTAACATCACTGCCCCGGCATAGCGGCACAGAGTAGCAGACATGATAGCCTCAGCACTCTTCTTTGGATTACAATTTGCACTTTCCACGATTATTATTGTTCACTTTATTGACATGTTCACATTTAGTTCAGTTTAGTTAGGTTTAGGTTCCACCGGTGCAGGGACATTAACGCTCGTTCCGTTTAATTTGGGTTTTGGTGTTTTGTTGCTAGCTTTAGCTAGGCTGCAGTGTTGCCAGGTTTTGTGTGAGAAAGAGGCAACCCAGGTGGTTTATGAAAAAGCCCAGTTAAAGTTCATTGTTCTTCTAATGTTGTCTTTAGAACTGTGGTTTCTTCTGAAACCTCTCATCTCCATGTTTTAAAGGACAACTTTGTTTTTTTACAACAAGGGTTCATATTTTTGTAATTAGAGAAAAGAAAAGACGAGTGTTTATATGTTTTCATTTACTGCTTTCTATCATTTTAGCTATTTTAATAATTTTGATTGCGTACAATTGGCTAAATATGTATTTTTAGACCCAACAAGATTTATGGGGGCTAACAGTGTTACTGTAAAAAATGGCTAAAACGATAGGAAGCAGTAAATGAAAATATTTTAACACTCATCTTTTCTTTTCTCTAATTACAATCTAAAATATAAAGTTGTCTTTTAACTTTTTTTCTTTCTTTTTTAAATAAATTAAACTAATTAAGTGTGCTGATACTTGCAGGCCTACTGACCAGCTCTAACTAAAGTGTACTGATGCTTGCAGGCCTACTGACCAGCTCTAACTAAAGTGTACTGATGCTTGCAGGCCTACTGGCCTCTCTAACTAAAGTGTACTGATGCTTGCAGGCCTACTGGCCTCTCTAACTAAAGTGTACTGATGCTTGCAGGCCTACTGGCCTCTCTAACTAAAGTGTACAGTACTGATGCTTCTGGCCTCTCTAACTAAAGTGTACTGATGCTTGTAGGCCTACTGACCAGCTCTAACCAAAGTGTACTGATACTTGTAGACCTACTGGCCTCTAACTAAAGTGTACTGATGCTTGCAGGCCTACTGGCCTCTCTAACCAAAGTGTACTGATGCTTGCAGGCCTACTGCGAGACCTACTGGCTTGTGGAGGACAGGAAGCCGCGAGGATTCCAGGAAACAAATCCTGCATCGACGGATAACTCCCTCCTCCAATCGGCTCGTCCGGAAGGCTTTGTGTGCATCGGCAATCACACGCACGCACGCAGCCACGCACTCACACACGCAGCCACGCACTCACACACACACACACACACACACACACACACACACACACACACACACACACACACACACACACACACACACACACACACACACCCCGAGAGATAGAGCGCCACAAGAGAATACACTTCATCAACCGTAGCGAGGAGACGACTTCTGCCACACTGAGGGATAAAACATTTAGAATAAAAATCATGCCTGAAGAATACGATGACGAGTGCCACCTGGAAGACACCTGCGTCCCCATAAGGCTGTTCTGAGATCAGGTGCTAAGAGACGTTGGAACGCTGGGACTGAACGCGGTTCAGAAGGGCTGGTTGAGGACCGCATGGAGGCCGGGGACCCCCACGGAGGAGACCCTAGACCTGGGGGGCTGGGGTCTGGAGGACACGCTTACCCACAGACAGACTGACACTCACACACGCACGCACACACACACACAATGGAAGAAGACACTGAAGACACTGGTGTCACGACACCACACACTGAGGTAAGGATGTGTCACCTTAACCCATTTCATGAGTCGTGAAAGTCGTGTTTTTAGTTTTTTTAACACATTCTTTTAAAAAATAGAACAATATATCGAGGAAAATAAGTGGAAGAAGGCATCAGGCTTATTTGGAATCCTTTCCTTGGTGGAAGAGGTCATTAATTAAACTGATTAAAAGTTCAATAAGAACAATACAAAATAATACAGTTTACAGTTTAGGCATTTATTAGACGCTTTTAATCCAAAGCGACTTACAATAAGCAGATATTGTGATATATCATCACAATAATAAACAAGATAATATGTCAGTACATCAACAGCAATATAACAAATGCAAATGGATATCTATCTAGAAAAAAAAACACAATATAATCAAAGTTCTAAAAACCTAAAAAACAAATGCTAACTAGCTTCATGTATCGTCATTGATTTTTTCTTTAGTGCTAAGGGTTTAGGTGGAGTCTGAAAAGGTGAGTCTTCAGTCCACGGCGAAAGCTAGCGAGTGAGTCCGTTGTTCTAAGTGCGACAGGGAGTTTATCTGTGCAATAAATAAATAAAAACACAGAAACTGCACAAAAGAGAGAGAAGGCCAAAACAAACGACAGCAAAAAAAAAAAACATATTAGGTAAGATCACACATCAGTAGATGAAATAACGTGGACTACAGTGAGGAAGAAATAAGATTAATACGATTGTTTCAGATGTTTCTTAAATATTGGTAAGGATGGTGATGACTTAAGTCAGGGGTCTTCAACGTTTTCAGCCCAAGGACCCCTTAGTTGAGAGAGAGATGAAGCAGGGACCGCCACAACCTGTTCATAGATTCCATATAGTTTCATTGTTTGACAGCACAATCGTCAGTGTATTTGGAATCATGTCAATTTGTGTTTTCAGATATTTAACCACTTGAACCGTCAATACTTAATAAACTTGACTCTGCTCTTTTTCCCCTCTACACCGAAGCTCTTTGCAGAAAATAGCCGATCTACAAGCTCACAATGCCTCGCACTGCGAGGCGTTGTCAGCTTGTAGATCTGCTATTTTTGGCTAAAGTTCTCAGAATATGGACACTAGGGTTGAAGTGGTTAATATAAGAAAAGGAGAAAAAACCTTTCTATCACTCAAAGATTTGAAACAGGACCCCCTGTAGTAACTCTGAGGACCACCGAGAGGTCCCGGACCCCCTTTTGAATACCCCTGACTTAAGTGATGCATTTAGAGAGCTCCACAAATGAGGGTCTCTAAATGTAATGAATGATTGATGTTCAACAAAAAGGTAAATCAACATCTCTTTGCCTTGTGGGGTAGGAGTTAGGGATGGGCCGAAAGCAAAATTCTTGGCCGAAACCGAATACCGAATACTGGAAACATTCCACCGAATACCGAATACCGAATAGCCGAATAATACATGTATATAATTTATTTTGTATAATAAATGTTTGTACCATTGCTGTACCTTTGTTGTAAAGCTACCTGATTATGGCAAACCCTAACTTAAATAATAATCACCATATGGTTCCATAAAACATTTATTTCTCACTTTTGAATGCACACATAACAAAATAAAATATTTTCTCTTTGCAATGTTAGCATAAAACAAAGTCAAAATAGTGCAACTATTTCTGTAGTATCCTACAGAGATAAAAGTGCATCAGAACAAGGTGCTTAAAACTGCAGAATGATCTAGGCCTACAACAAAATATTATTGTAAACACAAGGGCTGTAACAGCCAGGCCTTCAACAACAAATGCACATACTGTATGTTGCAAAATGATCTAGGGCCCAGGGGTCCTCAAATACAAATCTTGAAGGTCCAGAAATATTTTTTTGAAACAGGTCCAGGTCCGAAAAAAAGGCGAAGGCGAAATAAGGCGGATACATTTATACAGTATGTACTGTATGTATGTATGTTTATTATAATCATTAGAATTGTTTATTTTAATTATTATTATTATTATTTGGAACTTTGGAAATCTCAGTTGGAACTGTTACCCCTGCTACCTGATGCTGGATAAGCGGTTGAAGATGGATGGATGGATGAATGGATAATTATTTATGCATGTAGAGTAGGCTACATTATTTACATTTATTGTGTAGCAATAAAACACTGGCTTATAGTTTAATTATTGGAAACTAAAGAGCATAAATGCAATATTAGGCTTGTCGTTCAGAATGGAAAATAAAGTGGAACTTAGCGTGAGGGGGAGAGGATTACTTGACATTCAGTTAGTTGACACACGTACTGCACAAGCCAGACTGACTGTGCTGATTGACTATGTCAAATGACCAGTCAAATCAGGGTCAACGAGTCATAGTTATTAACCTAACACAGCCTAGGATAGCTGGCAATAATATGCGACGACACATCACATTGTTAAAGACGCATGATCACGCATCGCGAGTTTCGCGACCATTTCTCGTCTAATGCAAGCAGTTGGAGCCTTACATCGTGGATATTAATGTGTTGCTGTTGTCCTCTCCAATTGAACAGCCAAAGGTAGAAGATCTCTAAGTTATTAATCCAGTGGGAGCAATGGTTTCCAAGAGGTTTTAGCAACTTTTTTAAGGCAGCGAGCGGCATGAGTGTGTGGAGAGGAGAGGAGAGGAGAGGGGAGGGGGGGGAGCAGCATGGAGAGCAGACTGCGTCGGAGACTCGGAGGGAAGGAAAACCTTTGATCTACAAGCCCACAGCACGTTGCACCCGCGACGCTTTGTGGGCTTGCAAATTGGCGTAGGGGTGTGTCTTGTGAGCCTGTGTATGTGTTTGAGCGAATGAGCACAATCAGCACATACACACCCACGCACACACAAACACACATCACACACAGTCAGTCCGATCGTCAGATACAACTGTGCGGAGATTTCTCAGAAATGTGCCGCGGTCCGGACATGGACTGCGGTCCGCCTATTGAGGACCCCTGACCCTGTCCTTCACACTATTCGGTGCTCAACTATTCGGTTTTAAAAGCTATCCAGCCGAAAACCGAAAATGCATTTTTAGCCATTTTCGGCCGAAAATTTTCGGTGCCGAATATTCGGCCTCATCCCTAGTAGGAGTGAACTTAAAGGAGTAGTTCACCCCCAAAATGACTTTTTTTCTATTGATTAGTCATGCCATGGAGACTAGAGTTCGATCATTTTTTTTGTTTTTTGTCGCATTCCTAAGACAAAAATGTGATAACAATAAATTTACCCCCATTCATTCCGGATGGTGACCCGTTTCGAAACAGGTCACCATCCGGAATCAATGGGGGTAAATTTACTCGAATCAAATTTTTGTCTTAGGAATGTGACAAAAACCAAAAAATATTATTGAACTCTACTCTCCATGGCATGACTAATCAATAGAAAAAAAGTCATTTTGGGGGTGAACTACTCCTTTAAATTACTGTATTGTAAGCATCTGCCTCCCCCCTCCCAGGGCCTGAATGGTTTCTCCCATGACTGTAAAGCAGAGGACCAGACCATCAACGGGGGAAACTCCAACCATAAGTCTGTGAGTCTTTATTCTGTCTTTATTATATATTATATAGTACAACATGTCACCTTTATTCTATCTTTATTTGACATTTATTTTAAGATTTTACATTATATTTTTGAATATATTCATGGGTTGCATTTGTAGTCCTAAACCCATATTGAGGACCAACACAGGTGTTCAATTTGTCTGATTGGCATAGAACTAATGGTCTACCTTAATCAAAAAACCTGTGTTGGTCCTCAAAATGGCTGGTGTAGGACTACAAATGCAACCCATGAATAGGGGCAATGCTCGGGGCAATGCTTGTCACTTTTGATGATGATGTCCATCCCTATGGACTTTATGGGATGCATGAGAAAAATGAATACCCAACTTAACTGTTCTGCTGCTGTAGACGATCCTCACCGTCATTCAAATCGGTGACTACATGACGCCGTTGACGGCGAGGACTGTCAATCTTACTGTATATACAGTAAAGATATTATTACTTACTTAATGTCGCTCCGGTCCCGCCCGCATCGGTAATGTCGGCGATTTGTTTACAACGCACGTTGGGCGTGCACGCGAAGTAAAGCTCCTCAATGTTAAGTCAATGGAGAGGCCCATAAAGAAACTTCATTTAAACAAAATAGCCATTTTGAGACATTTTGCAACAGATCTAAATGTAAACAAGGCACAAGGCAGGGCGCAGCCATCTTCCTCTTCTTGTCCCACACTGTCATGTGACTAGATGACGTAATCGTTGCCGTCAAGTGATAATCCAAAAAAGCAAAAACAACCCCCTTCCAGCCCTTCAAAATAATAGCGGCGGCCGACGGAGGAAACGACGCGGCACCAAGGCAACAAGCAACCTTCAGATTAAGAGGCACGGGTTGTGTTAATAATTCCTAAGGTTAATATGAGCATCAAATCAATATTTTAGTTTTTTTTTTCTTTTTTTTTTTTTGCACATGCATTCCATAAATTCGGAGCCCGTCCATACTGTCTCCGACCACTGAACCGTTCGTCCGGTTCAACTACAAAATGATGTCGCTTGCATCTTCCGAAAAGCATTACCCCCAATTAGAGATCGGAAAGCTGCACGCCGGAAAGTCAGAACTCTCTGACGAAAGGTTGGGTGGTTGGAGACAATATGGACAGGCCTTGAGGCTAGACCACACATGGGCAAATTACATCATCAACAAAGTCTTCAAAACAGACTTTCCCACACAATAATCTAGTTTAGTGGTTGAACTGGGGACCCCCCCACAGCACTAAGAGTTGAGGCATTACATTTTGTTAGATCTTCATGCTCACAACGCCTCTCAACTCGAGGTGTTTGAGCATGTAGATCTGCTGTTTTCACAATTTCTGAGGGAGAGAGAGATATTTGACAATTTGGCCAATGTTTAACTTGCCATTTTAGAGCTGTTAAAAAGACCTTAAATTGCCACTTAAGATAGCCTGTGCAGATAGCCTCTATAGCCTACACTTAAACTTCATGTTGGTTTGTTTTTCTGTTGAGTGAGAAAACAATGTTGCACATTAAGCTAATCATTCTGGGGACCCCCCAAAATAATTTGTGTGTGTGTGTGCGTGCGCACGCGCGCGTGTGTGTGTGTGTGGGGTGTGTGTGGGGTGTGTGTGTGTGTTCAGATCATGAATGGAGTGCTAAAATGGTAAATGGTAAATGGTGCATTTATATAGCGCTTTTAATCCAAAGCGCTTTACATAGATTGTGCATTACATTCACCCATTCACACACACATTCATACACCGGTGGCGGAGGAAGCCATGCAAGGCACCAACCTACTCACCGGAGGCAATTAGGGGTTCAGAGTCTTGCCCAAGGACCCTTCGACATTAACTCAGGGGGAGCCCGGATTCGAACTGGGAACCCTTCGGGATTTATACCCTTCGTGCTCTAATACCAGTTTCTCTACCCCTGAGCTATGCCGCCCCCGCCCCCGCTAACCCTCCATAGTGTCCCGGACCACCCTGACCCCAGCAGTGCTGCGACCCCCCCGCTCTCAGCCCTGCCTGTGAGTCTCTCCTTTGTTTCTCTTTAATTAGTTATTCTCCATTTCACAAACATCAGGGATCCAACACTGAGGTCTGAGATCGGTGCGCTGGGCAGCTACAGTAGCTTTACACTGAGGTCTGAGATCGGTGCGCTGGGCAGCTACAGTAGCTTTACACTGAGGTCTGAGATCGGTGCGCTGGGCAGCTACAGTAGCTTTACACTGAGGTCTGAGATCGGTGCGCTGGGCAGCTACAGTAGCTTTACACTGAGGTCTGAGATCGGTGCGCTGGGCAGCTACAGTAGCTTTACACTGAGTCTGAGGTCGGTGCGCTGGGCAGCTACAGTAGCTTTACACTGAGTCTGAGGTCGGTGCGCTGGGCAGCTACAGTAGCTTTACACTGAGTCTGAGGTCGGTGCGCTGGGCAGCTACAGTAGCTTTACACTGAGTCTGAGGTCGGTGCGCTGGGCAGCTACAGTAGCTTTACACTGAGTCTGAGATCGGTGCGCTGGGCAGCTACAGTAGCTTTACACTGAGTCTGAGGTCGGTGCGCTGGGCAGCTACAGTAGCTTTACACTGAGTCTGAGGTCGGTGCGCTGGGCAGCTACAGTAGCTTTACACTGAGTCTGAGGTCGGTGCGCTGGGCAGCTACAGTAGCTTTACACTGAGGTCTGAGATCGGTGCGCTGGGCAGCTACAGTAGCTTTACACTGAGTCTGAGGTCGGTGCGCTGGGCAGCTACAGTAGCTTTACACTGAGTCTGAGGTCGGTGCGCTGGGCAGCTACAGTAGCTTTACACTGAGTCTGAGGTCGGTGCGCTGGGCAGCTACAGTAGCTTTACACTGAGTCTGAGGTCGGTGCGCTGGGCAGCTACAGTAGCTTTACACTGAGTCTGAGATCGGTGCGCTGGGCAGCTACAGTAGCTTTACACTGAGTCTGAGGTCGGTGCGCTGGGCAGCTACAGTAGCTTTACACTGAGGTCTGAGATCGGTGCGCTGGGCAGCTACAGTAGCTTTACACTGAGGTCTGAGATCGGTGCGCTGGGCAGCTACAGTAGCTTTACACTGAGTCTGAGGTCGGTGCGCTGGGCAGCTACAGTAGCTTTACACTGAGTCTGAGGTCGGTGCGCTGGGCAGCTACAGTAGCTTTACACTGAGTCTGAGATCGGTGCGCTGGGCAGCTACAGTAGCTTTACACTGAGTCTGAGGTCGGTGCGCTGGGCAGCTACAGTAGCTTTACACTGAGTCTGAGGTCGGTGCGCTGGGCAGCTACAGTAGCTTTACACTGAGTCTGAGGTCGGTGCGCTGGGCAGCTACAGTAGCTTTACACTGAGGTCTGAGATCGGTGCGCTGGGCAGCTACAGTAGCTTTACACTGAGTCTGAGGTCGGTGCGCTGGGCAGCTACAGTAGCTTTACACTGAGTCTGAGGTCGGTGCGCTGGGCAGCTACAGTAGCTTTACACTGAGTCTGAGGTCGGTGCGCTGGGCAGCTACAGTAGCTTTACACTGAGTCTGAGATCGGTGCGCTGGGCAGCTACAGTAGCTTTACACTGAGTCTGTGGTCGGTGCGCTGGGCAGCTACAGTAGCTTTACACTGAGTCTGAGGTCGGTGCGCTGGGCAGCTACAGTAGCTTTACACTGAGTCTGAGGTCGGTGCGCTGGGCAGCTACAGTAGCTTTACACTGAGTCTGAGGTCGGTGCGCTGGGCAGCTACAGTAGCTTTACACTGAGTCTGAGGTCGGTGCGCTGGGCAGCTACAGTAGCTTTACACTGAGTCTGAGATCGGTGCGCTGGGCAGCTACAGTAGCTTTACACTGAGTCTGAGGTCGGTGCGCTGGGCAGCTACAGTAGCTTTACACTGAGTCTGAGGTCGGTGCGCTGGGCAGCTACAGTAGCTTTACACTGAGTCTGAGGTCGGTGCGCTGGGCAGCTACAGTAGCTTTACACTGAGGTCTGAGATCGGTGCGCTGGGCAGCTACAGTAGCTTTACACTGAGTCTGAGGTCGGTGCGCTGGGCAGCTACAGTAGCTTTACACTGAGTCTGAGATCGGTGCGCTGGGCAGCTACAGTAGCTTTACACTGAGTCTGAGGTCGGTGCGCTGGGCAGCTACAGTAGCTTTACACTGAGTCTGAGGTCGGTGCGCTGGGCAGCTACAGTAGCTTTACACTGAGTCTGAGGTCGGTGCGCTGGGCAGCTACAGTAGCTTTACACTGAGTCTGAGATCGGTGCGCTGGGCAGCTACAGTAGCTTTACACTGAGTCTGAGGTCGGTGCGCTGGGCAGCTACAGTAGCTTTACACTGAGTCTGAGGTCGGTGTGGTGGGCAGCTACAGTAGCTTTACACTGAGTCTGAGGTTGGTGCGTTGGGCAGCTACAGTAGCTTTACACTGAGTCTGAGGTCGGTGCGCTGGGCAGCTACAGTAGCTTTACACTGAGTCTGAGGTCGGTGTGGTGGGAGCTACAGTAGCTTTAGGGCCGCGTCCACAGAAAGCCTATTATTGCGACCGGAGGTTACAGTTTAGTATGAGAAATGGCACATCATGTCTTCCTCCGTCCGTGTACGCTTTTTTTTACGGTCTATGGGTTTGCCGTTCAGACATCTTGCTCTGACATCACTGTGATGTCAGGGGAACCACACTAACATAATCCCCTTTATGCCCATATATGGATTGTATTAAGCCCATATCTAACAGGACTTCATATGGGAATGCCCATATATGGAGGCCACATCGGCCACATACCACACTAACAGAATCCATATATGGCCAAGACAGCCCATATCTGTGTGGCTGGTTCTACAGACTGAGATCTCCATATATGGGCATGAGTATGATGTCAGATGTCATAGACGTCATTTCACATAATGAATAACTGAGTAAGCATGTTTGAGCTCTCACAGCATATCTCCATATACAGTACATAGATCTCCATATATGGGTACCAGGCCTCTCCATATTTGGGTAACTGGTCCGATATACATCACTGGCCAGATGGCCATTGTCGCCCTGAGGCTTTTTAATTTTACTTATTTTAGTCCGGGAAAAAAAGGGTGATTTTTGGCTGAACGTGGTTTCGACGGTAAAAGTTTTTTTCTCAACTGATTCTTGTAGCTTGGGGTCACCTCTTAAGGATTCAAGATGATGACAAGTGATATCCATTGAGCATTTTTTATTACTAGAAGCTGGGCCGCCCTTCGGGCGGCCCAGCGTCTAGTCGGCGACCTGGCCAACTCGGGAACGATGTAAATAGGGAATGAATGCCCCGCCCTTTAATGCAAACCCCATTATACCTGTTGTCATAGGACCCGTTTTGACCATCTGTTTGCCTGTGTCCATTTATGCCCATATATGGAGTTATCTGTCTGTCTGTCTGTCAGCATCCATTTTATGTCCATATATGGAGATCACTGCAGATATAGTTCTGGGTCCATTGTATGCCCATATATGCCCATATATGGAGATATCTGTCTATTTGCGTCCATTTCATGCCCATATATGGAGATCTCTGTATCTGTCTGTCTGTGTCCCTTTATGCCCGTATATGGAGATCTTTGTGATTCTGCGTAAATTTTATGCCCATATATGCCATTTGCGTCCATTTTATGCCCATTTATGGAGATCTCTGTATCCGTCTGTCTGTGTCCCTTTATGCCCTTTTATGCCCATATATGCTATATATGGAGATATTCAGAGATTTTTTGTTGACTCATGTGGCGTACGTGATGTCAGAGCCTTTTATGAGTGATGTCACAATGAGTCAGCGCTTGCGCCGATTTCCTCCGGAACAGCCTGATGTCAACAATCAGCTCCGCATAAGGATATTCCTAACGTTTCGGGACGGTTTCGGAAAACCGCGAGTCGGGTCGGGTCGAGGCCCGGCACTGCACTCCGTGCCGCGGCGGGGAACGCGCGTGCCGAATCTGAAGCCGGTGGGACGAACGGTTCTCGAGATACGCGGATTACAGACAGACAGACAGACAGACAGACAGACAGACAGACAGACACACAGAGACTTCTCACATTTATAGATAGATTAACCCCTTAATGCCTGAAACATGGGCTCCCATTGACTTTCTATACAGAAGGAAAATACCCAGAAAAAGATTATTTTTCTGGGTATTTAAGGAGGATCTGAGGGGTCTAACTAGGGGGTTGTCATGATGCTGAATACATTGCAGGCATTTGTTTTGCACAAAAAAACATTCTGTGGGCTAGAAATGGCCTCAGAAAATAATACACGTATGGGTGAGTATTCATGTTAGTCGGAGGCTGTAGCTCAGGGCTTGCTCTAATGATTTAGCTAGGGCGCCCGAGTCTGCGACATTCGGGGTCGCCACAGCGGCCAAATCAAGTTGGGCTCCCATCGACTTTCGTGATGAAAAGTGATGAGTCATCACTTTTGTGGGTGTTGTGGTGACCCCAAAGGTCGCCGACTCGGGCGCCCTAGCTAAATCATTAGAGCATGCCCTGAGCTACATCTGTGCAAAATTTTGCACTTTTAGACTGATTAGCACGAGAAAAAAAACCATAAGGCCTCCGACTAACATGAATACTCACCCATACGTGTATTGTTTTCTGAGGCTATTTCTAGCCCACGGAATGTTTTTTTGTGCAAAACAAATGCCTGCAATGGATTCAGCATCATGACAAACCCTTAGTTAGACCCCTCAGATCCTCCTTAAATACCCAGAAAAATAATCTTTTTCTGGGTATTTTCCTCCTGTATAGAAAGTCAATGGGAGCCCATGTTTCAGGCATTAAGGGGTTAATAATAAAAAATGCTCAATGGATATCACTGGTCATCCTCTTGAATCCTTAAGAGGTGACCCCAAGCTACAAGAATCAGTTGAGAAAAAAACTTTTACAGGCGAATCCACGTTCACCCCACGGCTCCCGGACTATTTTTATTAACTGACTTATTGATATCAGATATCACCCTAGAGGGTCAATATGTAAACTAACTGGTCTTATTACCACACAGATATCAGCTCTGAAACAGAATGGTCTGCTGCAGAGCCTGGCTATGGGAGGGGAAGCGCCTAAGGCTGCAGGTAAAGCACGCACGCACGCACGCACGCACGCACGCACGCACGCACACACACACACACACACACACACACACACACACACACACACACACACACACACACACACACACACACGCGCCCCCTTTAGTCTAGCGGTGTCCTCTGGGCTCCATTGTCTCCTAGATACTAGAGGCCTGCTCTCCCTGGGGCTTGTGTGAAATGCTGCGGGTTCATGTAGCATTACGTCTGACAGAGTACAGCACACTGTATACAGTACAGTACAGCAGCAGGGGTCTTCAACGTTTTCAGGCCAAGGACCGCTTAGCTGAGAGAGAGATGAAGCAGGGACCCCCACTACATTTTGTATTGTATTGTATACATAATTGTGTTATGTTCATAGATTTCTTAGACATACTGTACTTGTTTGACAGCACTGTCATCGTGTTGGAGTAATGTGTATTCTCACCCTAACCCTAACCCTAACCCAAACCCTAACCTTAACCTCAGTGAGGGAACATAGGGTTGAGGGAACAACCCCCATTTAAAGGTATATTCAGTGTTTGTATTTCATTCAAATAAAAATATAATTGGTACATTTTCCATTCATTCTCCTCACTAGAGGAGTGTGCTGACCATATAAGGACTTACACCATTGCCCGTGTTATGAGCATAGCTAGATTCCGTTTTCAGAGGTGGCCAGCCAGTCCTCGACCAATCAGGGTAGAGTATGGCCGTAGTTATGTTATGATGTTTAGTTATGATGGTCAAAATAAAAGTTTTGAGAACCACAGTCGCTCTGAATTAAGAACGTCTGCTAAATGCCTAGATTGTAAACTACTGAACTCATAAAATGCCACAGTCTCGTAGTAAATCAGTATCATACATATCCTGAAGATGGAGACGTAGCTGGAGGCCTACCGATATTCAGTGATTGGGTCTAATGATCAAAACGAGAACATTATAATTGTGTAAAAAATTTATAAAAAAACTAAACATTTCCACGCTGTAAGGCCAGTAAGGGACAAGATGACCCCCGGCCACTTTCATTATCACTGAATACACCTTTAACCACTTGAACCGTCAAATACTTAGTCTGCTCTTCTTTTCCCTCTACAAACCGCTTTTCCAAAAACAGCCGATCTACAAGCTTACAACGCCTCGCAGCGCTGTTTTTGGCTTATGTTCCAGTGGGGAACATTAGGGTTCAAATGGTTAATGTAAAAACCATGATCTTATATATCAGGGGCTTTCAAAGTGGGTGACGGGGCACCCTGGGGTGCCGTGATGCCAGTCTAGGGGTGCCGCGAGATAATTTGATAATATTTGGAATTCATCAATATCACTACATCAATATCAATTCACTATGCTTAGTAAAACAGACCTGATTTGCACTGTACTTGAGTTATTTTTCCATCTACGACACCTCTCTTCACCAAAAATAGCAGATCTACATGCTCACAACGCGTCACGTTGTGACACGTTGTGACACGTTGTGTGCTTGTAGATCGGCTATTTTTGGTGAACCTTCCCCCCAGAATAGACATGCTGGGGTTCAAGTGGTTAAACGTCAAGTATAAAATTATTTTCAGTTCTGATGGAAACGAATATTTCTCCAATAGGTTGTAAGATTCTAAAAAATAACAGTGTAATTCAGGGGTGCCGTGGATGAAAAGGTTATTTACAGGGGTGCCCTGAGTCAAAGAAGTTTGAAAACCCCTGCTATGTATCACACAAAGATTTGGAGGTCCCCCTGTGAGTCTGAGGACCCCTTAGGGGTCCCAGACCTTGGGGGGTGACAATATGACAGAGGTGACCGAGGCAGTGCCGTTGGTCCCTGGCCCGTGGGCTATACCTGTCACGTGTGTGCGTCGCAGCCGGTGAGTTTGTGATGTGGACTGGACGGGACTGGACTGGACTGTGATCGGTGGGTTAGTTTCTGTTTGCTCACCTTTTTCCCCCTGTTTTCTGTTCTTCCAGAGGAGGACTATGAGCTGGAGAGAGCCAGGGAGGAGTGGGAGGCTGTGGAGGGCAGCCAGCCAGGTGAGAGACTACATCACACTGTCAGGGTTCCCACGGTCATGAAATTCCTGGAAATATTTTGAAATTAGAAAAATATTTTTCCAGTACTGGAAAAGTTTTGGAATTGATCAAGGGTCCTGGAAGGTCCTGGAAAGAAATTGCCATTTATTGTCTTTTGGTTTATTGTATTTGGTTATTATTTTGTTAATACCTCTGAAATGACGAATTAAACATTGGCCAAATTGTCAAATATTAGAGGCAGAAATTGTGAAAATAGCAGATCTACATGCTCACAACGCCTCGCGCTGCGAGGCGTTGTGAGCATGTAGATCTGCTATTTTCTCAATAAAACTGTGTTATACAAAATGCCTCAACTCCTAGTGCTCGTCAGGGTGCCGGGGTCCCCAGTTCAAATATGATTATTTCGGGGGTCACGGTCTGAAGTTGAGAACCACTGGCATACACTACCTGTCTTTAGGCATTGCGCATAGGAGTAAGCGACTCGTTATTGAGCTGAATTATTGTTATATAGTCCTGGAAATCGTGTTAAATATTCTGGAAAAGTTTTGGAAAGGTTTTGGAAATTAATTGGTAAGGATGTGTGGGAACACTGCACTATACTTACTGTATAGTGTTTCATTTGGAATGTGTGATGCAGGCCTAGACTTCGTCATTTTAGAGGCACGGCCACTTGGCCTTTGGTGTTGTCCATATTTTGAGGGCACAAAGGCCAAATGCCAGGGCAGGAAGGCCATCAAATAAAACAACATTTTAGTCCATTGAAAGAATGTGTTGAAATGAAGGTTTAGGGATGATAATCTAATCTGCAGTGAAATAGATCAATGATGGTATTTACAATTTGATCCATGCTCAGCCCTGCACCAATCAAATACACTGGATTGGTTTAAAGATGGTTTAATGTAGGGGTTGATCAGGTTTTGGAGGTATGGAGGAGCCATACCTTTGGCTGCTTTGAAGGCCAGCATCAGTTTTCTCTCTAAAGGGTTTTAATGTTCTCTCTCCAAACAGCTCTGTGCGAGGACAGCGGTCCTGTCCCTCTAAAGGGTTTTAATGTTCTCTAAAGGGTTTTAATGCTCTCTAAAGGGTTTTAATGTTCTCTCTCCAAACAGCTCTGGGCGAGGACAGCGGTCCCGTCTCTCTCATCTCCTTCAACGAGGCCCTGCAGCACTTCCAGACCACCGACTTTGGAGACGTGCTGGTAAGGGGCAATTCTCGCTATTTCCACGTGTCATTATTTCGACTAAGGGTTAGGTTTTATGGTTAGGTTCAGGCATAGTGGTTAACATTCACCCGCGGCGAACAAATAGAACGTCGAACAAATGATATGTCGCAATATCGAAGAGTCCTGTTAAAATACGCAGTGAGAAGGGGAAAGAGACAATTGTTCAATCTGATACCAGGGCAGTGCTCTGTCAAGGGAGGGGGGGGGGGGGGTCATAGAACAGTAGTTTGGGAAGTCCCAGCCCCTTTCTTTCCTGAATAAAGGTGAAGTTTATCTAATCGCACCAAGCACAATCGGTAGACGGGTTCTGATGAGGGGTTGATGAACTGATATGTGTGTGTGTGTGCGTATGTGTGTGTGTGTGTGTGTGTGTGCGTGCGTGCGTGCATGTAGAAGAACATCCAGCCCACCATCCACAGGACGGGTCTGGCAGCCATCACACACTTCCTGTTCGGCCCGCCGCGGCTTCACCGCCACCTGCTGGCGGAGAGAGACCTGGTGTTCGCCATCGCACAATGTGAGCTCTCACACCCTCCGGTCCACGTCCACACCTTGTTTTACCACTCACCCTCCGAGCCATATCCTCACATTGTACTGTACTGTACTGTACTGTGTGTGTGTGTGTGTGTGTGTGTGTGTGTGTGTGTGTGTGTGTGTGTGTGTGTGTGTGTGTGTGTGTGTGTGTGTGTGTGTGTGTGTGTGTGTGTTGTCCAGGCCCCCTGGACACCAGCCAGGTGGTCCACATGCGTGTCCTCCAGACGGTGTACAGGAGGCTGCTGGACAGCAGGATGGACTGTCCTCGCTACGGGGACCACTGGGAGAACATCGGCTTTCAGGGTCAGTTCACCACACAGCACACACGGTGCCTGTCCCGATTCCCCACTGAGGCCAGGATTCTCGGGATTTCAAATCCGACCGCCGAGTGCTTTTCCCGACTTACAAAGACCTTCTAAAGCTACATTCACACTGCAGATATATAGTTGAACGTTTAGCTTGGTAGTTCAATGTTATCTCTATGGAAACCAGCTTCCATGCTCGAAAAAAAGCTTGGAAATGAAAAGTTTGCTTTTTTTTCACTAGTCCTCAATTTTATAGCAGCTTTTTTTTAGCGTTCACACTGCAACATAGCTTGCTTTGTTTTGCCCAACCAATCAGAGCACAGCATGGTCTGAGTAGGCGGGGATTCAGCCCCCCGAATCAACTCGTCTGACCACAGACGGAGCGGCAGAAATTGCGACATAAATATTTCAACTTTTTTTAAATAACGGCGCTATATATGTAATATTAATGATAATTTGGCTTAAATATGGACTTAAATGAAAGGATATACAACCAACAAGTCGTGAAAACCCCGTGTCCTCCCGTGAGCGAGTATTCCTACCGTAGGAGACGGTGGAACCACCGTCACTACCACCGTCTCCTACGTTTGGAAGAATAGCCTTCCGTGAGATCCCCCTGCGTGCAAGAGAGAGAGAGACGCTGACACTGAGTAGGCCAGCTGCCACCGGGTACTTAACATTCCAATCAATTAGCATTCCCTTTGTTCTACGGCTGGGCAGCTTTCGCTTTCGTTTCTGCAGAAGCGACACTGTTCGTTTGCTCGTTGAAACTCATATAACTCGGTGGCGTTCCCCACTGCTGTCCCTTCTTCCATTGGATGTTTATTTTGCGGCGCTTTGTCCGCTCTGGCCGTGGTCTGTGTCATCTGCCCAGGGACAGGAGCAGTGAGGGGAGAAGCTATGTGAACGACGCGGTGTGTGTGTGTGTGTGTGTGTGTGTCTCTCTCTCCCAGCCCACGTACAGGCAACGGTACCGACCAAAACGGCTCGTGAAGTTATTTAACAGCTTGTTTGAATGTTCTATTCTTATTTTGTTTACCAGAAAAAGCTTATGTAGTAACTTATCTCCCATCTAGAGAGGCTATTTTATATTATAGGTTTCCGAATGCACTCCTGTTAAAACAACCTGTTTTCTCTGATTGAAAGCAGGCTGACTGGTTGAGTGACAGTTACCTTGGACCGCTCATTTGCATAAAAATAAAGCTGCATGGTTTTGACCAAGCTGCCTGGTTGTTTAGCTCGCTTATTTTTATAACTATATATCTGCAGTGTGAATGAGGCTTAAAGCAGGGTTCCCCAATTAGTTTTCCCCAAGGGCCGAATTATGTCTAGGGTACCAAGCCGAGGGCCACAATATTGAATTATGTCTAGGGTACCAAGCCGAGGGCCACAACATTGAATTATGTCTAGGGTACCAAGCCGAGGGCCACAATATTGAATTATGTCTAGGGTACCAAGCCGAGGGCCACAACATTGAATTATGTCTAGGGTACCAAGCCGAGGGCCACAACATTGCAGGGGGCGACGGTGGCGTTCCCGCTACTCCAGCGACAGTTTTCATTGTTGTCGGGTCAAAATCTTGTATGTACAAAACCGTTCGTTTTGAATTTATCATTTTAAAAATGATTTAAACTAGTGAAAACAGCCGATCTACAAGCACACAACGCCTCGCACCGCGAGGCGTTGTGTGCTTCTAGATCTGCTGTTTTCACTACTTTTGTGCGACAGCCTTGTATGATTTGCGAAAGAACGTACAAATTTGGAGATACGAGATTTCCACCCGACAATGACGATACTTGTTGTTGCAGCTCTTATACCACCATTATTACTGGGGTTGGTGTGGGCCAGACAGTAGCCGCGGGCCGCCTATTGGGGAACCCTGTTCTAAAGCAGTGCTTTTCACTCTTTTTATCCCCCACATTGATGTGTATTTTGTCACACAAACGGCACAAATAGTGACAATAACCTTGCATCGTCTAGAATGAAGTGCTCACAATGAGGATCCATTACTAATTTATTATGTTCGGTTATGATTCTTTTTGTTTATTCTTTTTATAATCGATACTAGGCATGTAATGACGATTCAAACTGGACAATTTAATAAATAATACATATCGATTTTAGATTATTATTTCTATAAAAATAATTTTTCCAATGAAGATCATGGAAGAATATGGAGGGATGTCTGGGTATAAATTGAATGTATCAAAAACGCAGGTCTTACCGCTCAACTACGTACCAAACAAAGAAATTAGATCCAAATTTAGGCTCAATTGGAAAGCGGAATCAATAAAATATTTGGGCGTACTAATCACCCAGGAGGCTGACAGACTCTATGAAACAAATTACAATATAATAAATGAAAAAATAAAGAGGGACGTGGCAAAATGGTCAACATTAATACTAGACTTTAGTTCAAGAATTGAGGCGGTTAAAATGAACCTTCTACCAAGACTGCTGTATCTTTTCTTGTCACTCCCGGTTAAGATACCAGAGACACAGTTTGTAGCTTGGAATAGGTTGATTTCACGGTTCATCTGGGCGGGAGCTCGACCCAGAGTGAGACTCAAGACTCTCCAACTGGACAAGGGAAATGGGGGACTAGCGTTGCCAAATCTTAAAGAATACTATTATGCGGCACAATTGAGATACATAGTATATTGGTGCTCCCCTACGTATATAGCTCGGTGGAAGGACATTGAGGTGGGTCGGGCTCTCCCCCAAGCCTGGTTAAGTGGAAAGGAATACAAGGGTAACAACTCTATTGTAAAGGAGACACTGGGAGTATGGCACGAGGTGGTTAAAAAATACAAAATGTCAGGTGATAATAAACTTCTGATATGGCCATCTCAGACATCAAAATTCAAACCTGGTGAGCTTGATAAGACCTATGAAAGATGGAGGGATAACGGAATGACAGCTGTATGTACACTTATAAAGGGACAACACTTCAAATCTTTTGAACAACTTAAGAGGGAGTTTGGTTTAGAAAATGGCGATTTATTCAGATACCTACAGCTAAGGCATTTCTATGATACAGAAATTAAAAAATACCTATCAGCTGAGGGTAATGAAGTAATCCAGGTATTAACAAGTGCATATAAACAAACACCCTCAAGGATTGTTTCTAAACTGTATAGAGGATTGCAGAGTCAGCATGGAGGAAATACACTGTATATAAAATTGAAGTGGGAATCTGAACTCAACTGTCTGAGAGTGATTGGCATTCTATTTGTGAAACACAACAGTCCTCAACTAGCTCTAAAGGTTGGAGGGAATTCGGGTGGAAAAATGTGTTACGCTTTTTTATTACACCAAAAATCAAAAGTAAACAATTAGGAATGCCGCAATATTGTTGGAGACAATGTGGCCACTTGAATGCCGATCACTCACATATATTTTGGTCATGTAAGAAAATACAGACATTCTGGGACAGTGTTCTAAGTATATTGGAGAAAATCATGGGTTATAAGATCATTAAGGACCCCACGGTATTATATCTTGGCCTGATACCCGAAGACACAGTTGGAGAAGAGGACATTCACCTGTTTAAAATCCTGACACTGGCGGCTAAAAAAGCAATCACAAGAAGGTGGTTGAAAGAGGCCCCTCCTAGTGAGGAACATTGGTTGGACATTGTGGAAGAAATCAGCCTCATGGAAAAAATTACGTATAACCTGAGGACCAAAGCAGAGACTTACGAAAAGCGATGGGAAAAATGGTATTTGTATAAGAGTAAATAGTGTCCCCCCCCCCCCCCCCCCCCCCCTTGTGTTGTTGTTGTTTTCGTTTTGTTTTGTTTTTTTTGTTATTGTTTGTTCATGTCCCTTTCAGGTTTTTGCTGAATGTGGTTTTCTGCTTGGCAGTTTGTTGTTTGAAATAAATAAAAAGTTAAAAAAAATAATACTAATAATTTTTCCGTTATTTGTGTGGAAAATACATTTGTCCTAAAAATCGTGAAAACTTGTGACTCATGATTCGAATCGTATTGTGAGTTGAGTGAATCGGTACGTGCCCAATCGATTCAATGGATAAGTTAGTAACTGGTGTATGTATGTGTGTGTGTGTGCGTGCGTGCGTGCGTGTGTGTGTGTGCGTGTGTAGGTACGGACCCGGCCACGGACCTGCGTGGAACAGGCTTCCTGGGCCTCATGCACACTCTGTACTTTGTGATGGACCCTGAGACACTGCCTCTGGCCCGGGACATCTACACTCTGTCGCTACACCCCCAACAGGTGAGACCCTGTCACTACACCATACACAGGTCAGCGGTGTTGTACCTGCCTCCTTGTCGTACGACGTGCTGCATGATGAACATACTGTAGCTGATCTACGATCTTGTAGATCTGCTATTTTCTGCACACGGAAACTTGCAGGATGTGGGATATTTAGAAAGGTTTGCCTTCACAATAAAAGCTTATCAGCATTATGACGATGACAGTGGGAAAGGATAACGGATTCAGTGTCATTTCACATTGCAAAGGGAAGCAGGAAGAGTGGGCAGTGGGCACATACAGTATTTAAACATTGTGGGCACCTCAATGTTAAATTGGATGAAATTATTTTGACAAATAATAGTTTGCAACATATAAAAAAAAAGAAAAAAAAAAGAAATGGGGGGAAAAGAACTAAAAAGAACACAAATTGTTCATTTTTGGAACCATGAACATTTAGTTCAAAAATCTGAATTATGAACAATGAACTGAACTAGTTCATTTTAAAAATGGAATTTTAAAAGTGAAGTGAACTTTGAACTAGTTCATGTAGAAAGTGATCTTTCCCAACACTGCCGGTCAGGTGACGCATCCACCCCTCTGCCTGGACAAAATTAACAATCTCCCTGCCAAAAAAGACGTTTCTATAATAAAAACGTATTTTTAACTATGGACCTCCCTGCCAGACGTCTTCTGGACGTCTTTTTTAAATAAATAATTAAAAAAAAAAATTGAAAAAAAAATTTGGACCTCCAACAATGTACTAGGCATGATCGCGATTGCGAAATTGCATGTTTAACCCCCATACCAACCACATCTTTCAAACATGGCAGCCATGTTTGTTTACATTTGAAGAAAACATAAGGGCTGCCTTCTCCTGAATGCCTGAACGGATTTCCAAGCGGATTTTTTTGTTTGAAAGCTGTGCACATGCATAGTGCACGATCTGTGCACGAATGTGTGCACCAGCGTGCACACTATATTTTTTTAACCCTTTGTTGGCGAAACGGCAATATAAGAGGTCCCACTTTAAATATGGCACCGACTGAGTTAAAAAGTATGGTATCCTGACCTCATCAGGTCCATGTTGTTGTACAGTATGTTGTTGCACAGTAGTTCCATCCTCATCAGGTCCATGTTGTATTTTATTGTTCCAGAACTTTCCATTCAGCGTGATGTCAATCAACATGACACGTATTGCTCTGCACGTGCTCAGAGAGGAGGCCTTATCCAAGTAAGTCACCCTATAGCAGGGTTCCCCAATAGGCGGCCCGCGGGCCATTTGCTGCCCACGGGGGGCTACTGTCTGGCCCACACCAACCCCAGTAATAATGGTGGTACAAGAGCAGCAACAACACTAGTATATCGTCGTTGTCGGGTGGAAAAGCCCTGCTTCATCATACAAGGCCGTCGCACAAAAGTAGTGAAAACAGCAGATCTACAAGCACACAACTCAACAGTAAACAAACATACAGTGTAAGACAGGGTATCTGCACATTTCTGCACAAGTTTATGACCTTTTTAACGTGTGCATGTCAATCGTGCACGACGGTTCACGGATCGCGCGCGCTCTGCGTTCATGCCGTGAAAACAACAAGCTCTGGAAAACAACAGTCCTCATGTTAATCCATGCGTGCATGTTCATGAGAGCTGCCTAGTAGCGTAAACCAGGAAGTAATGTTTTTAATTTAGTTTGATAAATATTATGAAAATAGCAGATCATTTCAACGTTTCTGACTCTTATATTATTTGACAGTTTGACAGATGTTTGATCAGTTTTTATAGAATAGTTTGTTGATTACTTTTGACGCAGTAACGGTCATTTTATTTTATTTTTGAGGTATTAATAAAAAGGTCTTAAAAGTCTCTTCACTGTCATCTGGGGACCCAACAAGAGTAAAGGAAATTGCAATAATCCAAGACATAAAAGCATGCATTACCTTTCTGAGGTAAGCTTTGAGCCTTGCACGTGGCAATGAAGTATTTCTGAGACCTTCATGGTTTTCAAGGCAGTTTTAGAGCGGACTTGACCGTTTTGAGTTGCATGGTTGTGAAAACGGTCTAACATAGTTCACGAGCGCGCGCGCGCGCGTGTCCTGCAGAGGTCGCAGCGCACGGCAGTAGTGGAGAGAATTTGGTCAACGAGAAACTGAAACTAAATGTGGTGTCATTGACGTTGGCATAGGGTAGGATCAGATCTCACGTCAAGTTCAGAGGAGGTGTAGGATTCGTCTACACCACTTTGTTCCACTGTAGACGTGCAGAGCAGCATTGTCAAACCATCTGACAGGCATCTGGACACATATGCACTCCAAAATGTATATCCAACACACGAATAACACACGAAGTTCTTGTGTGTGTGTGTGTGTGTGTGTGTGTGTGTGTGTGTGTGTGTGTGTGTGGTCTGTCTGTGGGACGCGTACATGAAAGGGAGTGAAGCGCGCAAACTATTTCTATTGGCTTTCCTTTCGTTGTTAGGTCGTATTCCGGTTGTTCTGGGGGCGTAAAATTGGGGCGTTTATTTAAGGGCATGTTATTTAAATGACGCTAGGTTTCAGCCGGCAACGCTGAAATCAAATGTAGGCTGTTTAGGACACCCAATATTTAGGGAAAAGAGTATGCAGTTTTTTACACTCCATTGATAATGTTGTGTTGTGTTGTATATTTAGAGAGTGTAACCGGAGGCAGCAGGTTGTAGGTGTGCTGAATGATTTCTACGTTGCCACCTTCCTGCACCTGTACCAGCTGTGGAGGAGCGGGAACAAGACCATCCACGACTCAGGCTTCGTGCTCAAAGGTACAAACACACTCCTGACCTGGGGGCCGGTGGCACCTGCAGTGAGTAGCACTGTCACTTCACAGCTAGAAGGTCCTGGGTTCGATTCCCGCTGGGTGCGCTGTGGGCGCTGGGGGGCGTGTTCCCTCCTCCGCGTCATCAGCACCCACACCCTAGGTGGGGTTGGTGAATGGGCCTTTCTGTGTGGAGTTTGCATGTTCTCCCCGTGTCTAAAAAACATCCTGTTCTCTATAATGCCTCCCCCTGGCCAGCCGGGGCGCCTGATGGAGGGGAAACTGGTTGGAATAACGTGTTCATTCCACGCGCTACGTCCAGCCGGGGAATCTCCCCCTGTCAGGTGAAAAGAAGCCACCTGCTCTCTCCTCATGCACTGAAGGAAGCATGAACTCAGTTCGGGGCTCTGCCCAGGTTGGCAGAGGGAGAGCAGAGCCCAGGATTACAGCTTAGGTGATTGGCACTGGGTGAAAAATGGGTTACAAAAATCGTGGGATAAAAATGTAAGAATGGAAACACACCTGACCTGAGCCTCTAACCCTGCAGCTGCACTTCTTTTATCTCCGTTGCTGTCGAGCAGAAACCTCTCCATATTTAAACTTTTTTGTGTTTTTTGTAGTTCTTTCTTCTTTTTTCTTTATGTATACGATTGACCCAACTTGATGATCGAAATTATTTGAATTAAATGAAATCACTTACCCTAACTTTAATAAAGATAGGCTAAAGTGATATTTTTGGGCTTAAAACGGAACGTTATTTCAGTTAAAAGGCTCCAATGCCAATGGTTTCCATTGTGTTGAGGTGGTGTGTTTCTCTCTCCCGCCAGAGGTGGAGCTGTTTGCCAAAAAGAACCCCAAGCTGATGCTGCGTCGCCTGGAGCTCTTCCTGAAGGAGAGGCGTTCGGGGGACGGGGGACCCTCCTCCCCGGACCCCCAGGGACCCCCCCAGCCTTCCCCCAGCCTGGGGGGGGCCCGGGGGACCAAGAGCAAAGAGATGCACTTCACTGGAGTGTGTGACTTACCGCCGGACATGGAGGGAGAAGCCAGACTCATCTGACCCCGGTCAGGGAGGCGACCTGGCATTTCCCAGGGACGTTGAGCGCAACGGTGGGGGCCAGTGGTGGGCAAGGAGGTAGGGAGCGCCTCGCTGTGTTCACTTGGACCGCACGGAGGCGCCGGAAGTTGCGGGGGAAGAAGATTTACTATTCTGTCCCTAACGGCACATAACTCGGTCGCGGCGCTCGACACAGCGACTCGCTCGCTCGGCACTGTCTCACGTGGCTCATGGTCGCCTGAGATGGCCAGGGTTCCCACGGTCATGAAATTCCTGGAAATATTTTGAAATTAGAAAAATATTTTTCCAGTACTGGAAAAGTTTTGGAATTGATCAAGGGTCCTGGAAGGTCCTGGAAAAAAATAGCTATGCATTGTCTTTGGTTATTGATTTTGTTAATACCTCTGAAATGACAAATTAAACATGGGCCAAATTGTCAAATATTAGAGGCACAAATTGTGAAAATAGCAGATCTACATGCTCACAACGCCTTGCTGCTATTTTCACAATAGAACCATGTTATACAAAATTCCTCAACTCTTAGTGCTCGTCAGGGTGCCGGGGTCCCCAGTTAAAACATGATTATTTCGGGGGCCACGGCCTGAAAAGGTTGAGAACCACTGACACTACCTGTCTTTGGGCATTGCGCATAGGAGTAAGCGACCTGTTATTGAGCTGAATTATTGTTATATAGTCCTGGAAATTGGGTTAAATATTCTGGAAAAGTTTTGGAAATTAATTGGTAAAAATGTGTGGGAACCCTGCGTCCAAAACGGCCCATAACTCGGTAACGGCGCTGAGTCGGCTCATGCGACCGTCGTGACGCTCGACACAGCGACTTGCTCGCTCGCTAGCTCGCTCGGTGCTGTCTCACGTGGCTCATGGTCGCCTGAGACGGTGCGCCTCCGTCGTCATCACCGAAAACAAGCGCTCCTTTCCCTCGCAGCCCCCCGCGCCCCCACCGTTGCGCTTAGGGTCATTGGGAAAAAACTTGGACGCGTCAGAGAGAGAGTGTGAGTGTGTTACCATACTTACATGTATGAGGGCAAAACGTCCCCAAAACGGGGGTAATCGCCATGCTGGCTTGTGGTGGAAAGTTTTTGTCAAAATTCCATTTTTGCCAGGGACATTTAAAGTGACCGGACAATAATATGACCAGAATCACACTAGGAGCCTAGCCTTTAATGACCATAACAGGTCTGTCAACATCAACACTACTTCACACGTATATTAATACAAACGTGTGTGTGCTGTCTTCGGGAATACGTGTGTATGTGTTAGGGATGGAACGATATGAACATTTCATATCACGATTATTGTGACCAAAGAAATTGCGATTTACGATATTATCGCTATAATCAAAATCCATTTATCCTGGGGCGGAACATTTGCCAAAAAATAGCAGATCTACAGTAGCTTGTAGATCAGCTGTTTTTTGGCAAAGACATTTGATAGAGAGCGAAAAAAAGACTATTAATGTATTATAAGTACCTTTTACCAATCATAGAGGGTTTAAGTGGTACCGGATATGCAGCTCAGCAAATAAAAGGTGAGTTGATCCCAGTGCATGACAGAGGACGATATCACCATAAATTAAATCTCCACGATACGATTATCCTGAGTGTTTTTTTTATCACGATAAATGATAATATCATGTATCGTCCCATCCCAGTATGTGTGTATGTGAGGGTCTCTCTCTCTCAGGGAGAGAGAGCAGCCATATAACATACAGTAGAAACTGCTGTCTCAGCCCTCAGAGCACTACACTTTGATCTGCCCGTTCAGTAGGGAAAAACAGGCTTGTGACAAAGAGAATGGACACACACAGACACGCACACAATCTAATGTACGTCCGGGATCTCCCGGAGAAAGAGAGCGTTTTTTTGCACTTTTCTGTGGGTTGGGTGGGAATGGATAGCTTCGTAAACCCAGACTCTCCACTCCACTGAATTGGAATCAGAAGGCAGGAGGAGTCTAGTTTACTGGGCTAGGGCAGTGGTTCTCACCGTGTAGGTCGGGACCCCAAGGGGGGTCCCCACATTATTTTGAGGGGTCCTCCAGATGTTTTGCTAAATGTTAACATTGTTTTATCACTCAACAGTAAACAGACCGACATACCGTAAGGGCATCTGCACATTTCTAAAGTGACAAGTTAAGGACTTTAAATACATTGTTGGTACCTCTGGTCAAACATTGGCCAAATTGTCAAATATTAGAGGCAGACATTTTGAAAATAGCAGATCTACATGCTCACAACACCTCGGAATGGAATAGATGGAGTCAAACTAATGTAATGCCAATGTTTGACCAGAGGTACCAAAGATTTATTTAAAGTCCTTAAATTGTCACTTTAGAAATGTGCAGATACCCTTACTGTATGTCGGTCTGTTTACTGTTGAGTGATAAAACAATGTTAACATTTAGCAAAACATCTGGAGGACCCCTCAAAATAATGTGGGGACCCCCCTTGGGGTCCCGACCCACTGCTACAATTCCAAGTGCTTGTCAGGGTGGGGGAGGGGGGGTCCCCAGTTGAAATATGATTATTTTGGGGGTCGCAGGCTGAAACGGTTGAGAACCACTGGGCTAGGAAATGGAAGCCAAATCGGTATAGCTGCCAACATGTGTGCAGTGTAGCTTCCTAAGAGGTCCACCATGACCTACTCTTCTCAAGACAAACTCCAACACTCCCCTCTCAAACCTTTAATGTCAAGGACCCCCACAACACTCAAACCTTTAATGTCAAGGACCCCCACAACACTCAAACCTTTAATGTCAAGGACCCCCACAACACTCAAACCTTTAATGTCAAGGACCCCCCACAACTCTCAGAGTGTACAGAGTTCCAGTGAGCCAACATGCACAATATCATCCTCCTGGACTCTTGTTTGACCGGAATGCAACTGAGCCTTTATATACAGTAGGAGGCCCTGTATGGAGGATAGATATTTTTAAATGAAATGATTTAATTTTTGTTCCTTTCCAAAGGGACTGCAGTCATAGTTGAGGTTGCATCGTTACAGTTATCCATATCTATGTATGAAAAGCACTTCACTTCAGAACCTTGTTTTCCTTCCTGCTCGTGAACAGGTCTTTGACTCGTGAAAAGGTCTTTCACTCAACACAGTTACATGTGAGTCCATATCCACCACAGTGTGTGTGTGTGTGTGTGTGTGTGTGTGTGTGTGTGTGTGTGTGTGTGTGTGTGTGTGTGTGTGTGTGTGTGTGTGTGTGTGTGTGTGTGTGTGTGTGTGTGTGTGTGTGTGTGTGTGTGTGTGTGTGTGTGTCTGTTGGACTTGGCTAGAGTCAAAGTTCTGCTTTTGGTCTTTCCATACATTCCATTATAGAGCATGTGATTGTGATGTTTTTTTTTATGTTATAGTTGGAGAGAGTGCGCGAGCGTGTGTGTCCGCAGAGATGTAAGGCACAGTGTGCAATCCCAGCTCTCGCTCAAATCGATAATCAAAAGAACGATCGTGCTTTGTGGCGATTTGAAACCGTTCCTATCCTTCAGGGTTTATGTGTGCGTGCGTGCGTGCCAGACTCATACTGTGCATTCAATCACTCGTTCCTTCCCCGTGCCAATTATCTAATGCAGGGGTCTTCAACAGGGGGTCGGGGACCCCTAGGGGGTCCTCAGAGTTACTACAGGGGGGCCGCCAAATCCTTGTGTGATAGGATCATTCTTTTAAATGAACAACTTGAACCCTCACATCCCTATTCCAAGGAGAACTTTAGCCAAAAATAGCTGATCTACAAGCTCTCAACGCCTCGCAGCGCGAGGCGTTGAGAGCTTGTAGATCCAAGGGGTCCTTGGCCTGAAAACGTTGATCTAATGTAATCCTGGGCGCTACACTCCCTCTGCCAACCTGGGGAGAGCAACGGACTGACCTCATGCTTCCTTCTGTGCATGAGGAGTCCAAGTCTGAAGCGTTTCTCCTGCTACGAAGACAGAACTCAGAGGGTAAAATAACAGAACAATAACAATCTCAGAACTCCCCCAACCCTTGTTGTTGATGTGATCTTTCTTACGTTGTAGTTTTTCATGAAGTTGTTTATTATGTGTTTAAATAATCAGAGGAGCAGGGCGAATGTATGTGAATCAGGAGGGTTTTGTAAATAGAGAATCAATGATTGTAACTGTATAACTGTATGTGACTGTATGTGACTGTATGACTGTATGTATGACTGTATATGAATGTATGTGACTGTATGACTATGTATGACTATGACTGTATGTGACTGTATGACTGTATGTATGACTATGACTGTATATGACTGTATGTGACTGTATGACTGTGTATGACTGTATATTGATTGAAACTGTATGATATGACTGTAGGCAGGGCATTATTTACTGAAAGACCTTTCTTACCTCGACACTGGACAAATCTCTCTCTCTAGTTTCCCCCTTTCTACTCTCTATTTTCATTGTCTTAAGTACGACAGAAAGTTGTTGGTCGCAGACAGTATGGACAGGCCTTTAAGTTAAGGCATACAAGCTGCTACTTAAGACAATCAAAATAGAGCCCTCTCTCTTTCTCACTACTCTCTCTCTGTATCTCTCTCTCTCTCTCTCGCTGTCTCTCTTTCTCACTTTCTCTCTATTCTCTCTCTCTTTCTCTCCCTTTCTACTCCCTCTTCGACGTGTGGCAAAAACATAACTGGGTTGTATTTAGATTTTTACATTTGACGTTCTGTCGTAGCATATTGGCCTTGTGTTGTTTTTTTAACACTTCTGCTTGTGGTTTCCGTCTAGACCGGATCAGAAACTAATACCAGGCTTTCCTCCGAGTTGGAAAGACTGGTGATGCGAGGTTAACTTCTCACATGGTCAGTGCACTCTCAAAACTACAGTACCCATCAGGCTTTGCAATACTCACCAGGGTTGGGAGGAAAAGGAGGAACCGGAACCGTTAAAATCCTAAAGGATCCCAACCCTAACAAACAGAAATCATTTTTTCATATGATTGTAATACATTATAGAGGCTGTATGTATTTATGCCCTGATTAGCACTCATATTGCTGTGCACGCTTTGGTCCCATCCAGATCCCATTTACTGTGTGTGTGTGTGTGTGTGTGTGTGTGTGTGTGTGTGTGTGTGTGTGTGTACTGTATAAAGTTGTTTATACTTATAGATCACATTCTTATATGACCACTATGGGTCAGAGACTTTGTATCTCCCTATTTTAAACCTTTTATGTTCAATTATTTTATTTTGACAAATAAATGCCCTATACCTTGGTAACACAGTAAAGGGCCCTTCTACAAAGCTACGAGCTTAGCAGATAGACAACTGTTTTAGCAGTTTGAAAGTAAAACAGTGATTTAAAATGTTCTGCCCAATGGTCGACGATATTACGTTCGTTCCGTTCGGAATCTCTTCGGTTGTGTACCAAGAATCAAGACAGGGAAAAATAGAATAAAATTAATCGGTAGAAAATAAATGTGTGTGTGTGTGTGTGTGCGTGCACATGTGTGTGTGCGTGCGTGCGTGTGTGCGCGGGATGTAAGACGCTCTAAAAGGGGCGTGGTCAGACATATAGCTTCCTGGGTCATAGGTCGTTAAACACAATCACTTCCTGTCGCTTATGAAGGATGTTCTATTGTTGCTGTTGTCGTTTTGTCCCTATAAAAAAAACACCCATCATGACTGTACCTTGATGACTGTATGACTGTACCTTAACTGTAACTTGATTGTAGAACCTATTTTATAATGAGAGTTATGACAGAAATATTATGTGCTGGTGTACATTACATTGTATTGTATGGAGAAAGATACATGAATAAATATATGCAGTTTAAAAGAGTTACGCGTCTTGTGTTTCTGGACGCGAAACCAAAGGGTTGTTGCCACCTGTGTTGATTTTGTCGACCTAAACTATGACGAAAATGTTTGAAAAATGGAAATGCGTTTGTAAGTGATGGTCTACGACAAAGTTATTGATATTTTCAAGCGCAAGCCCTGTTGTCTCATGTTTCGAGACGTATTTGAAGGGACACATGTTTACTTTGACCACTATCCGATATAGCTATAGTGTTAATGCTGTTGTTGTAGGCCTAATCACAATGTTGAAATATGTCACTATTTGGGTGTCATGTTTGCCTTGTTTGTAATGCTGCATAGGCCCTACTGTGTCTTTTGAGAATAGCCAGGAATCTCATTCCTGGATACGCTACTGAGATATAGTCCTAGTTTCATTACTACTGAGATATTAATAGTCCTCTAGTTTCATTACTACTGAGATAGTCCTCTAGTTTCATATCCATTTGAAAATTCTGACGTGTGTTTAGTAAAATATCTCCACTTTTCCACCAGCTTGCCAATCACAACACACCTGTTTGTGTGCCCCATTATGTTTGTGCGTCAAAGGAAGTTTTCATGTGTTCAGTGACGGTCATTTCATATGTTCAGTGACAGTCATTTCACATGTTCAGTGACAGTCATTACATATGTTCAGTGACAGTCATTTCACATGTTCAGTGACAGTCATTACATATGTTCAGTGACAGTCATTTCAGGTCGCTGACAGAGAATGTCGTCCGTGGGAAGCTTGTGGAAAAGTGGCGATATTTTTAATGAACACACGTTTTCTGCCAGAACCTTCAAAAGGATATGAAACTAGGGGAAGATATCCCAAGGAATTAATTATTCGGTGGCTAGGCCTACACACGTGGAGGAGATTTGTCCCACAGAGATCGGTCTGCTATTGTGTGAGTATAGGACTGATCTATCTATGGTTGATGTGTATTTGGAATACATGTAATGTATGTAAGATCACAGACATTCTAGGGCTAACACCATAGAGTTATAATAAGTAGGCTATAGTGAACTGTACCAGTGAACTGTACCGTCATGAAACTGTACCTTTTTCTATGCAAACTTCTAATTAAGTCAATCAAATCAGGCTAACACACACCCAGCTGTGGATTCATGTTGACCTTCGTGCAGTAGCGCTTGTCAACCACTAGATGTCCTACCAGACTACACAATGCAAACGTACAGTAGGCCTATAAGTACATGAGCAGGGAGAGACTATAGACTACCAATTATTTGTTTACAAACATTGAGACGGAATGCACAGGTGACTTGTTTCATGTAATCAATTCCCAACAGATCCCCAACATAATCATATTTTATCTGGGGGATTACATTTTGTATGAACATTACCTTTTCTATCATACAGTAATATTGTGAAAATAGCAGATCAACATACCCCAACGGTTGTGAGCATGCACAAAAACATGCTGGGTTCATTTATATAGGCTACCCAACTGATGAGTTATAAAATGGTTTACCCATTTGGGTTATTATAATGGTGTTTGGGGTTATTTTGTACAACTCATCAGCTGGGTTAAAATAAATACATTGTTTGATGGGTTGTTTTAACCTTTTAGGACTCAGTACATGGGTTGTCACTTCCCCTTCTTTTCTCTTGTTGGCTTGTCTCCTGCAAAAGCACTGCAGATCTCTTCTCTGGCAGATTAAAACAATAAAGGTTTGTGCTTACTTATGTTATCTAATTCACATTGACTGTGCTGCTTTAAGTTAAGCTAACGTTACTGGGGAACCCCTGCATGCCACAGACCACCATAACTCTGTAGGCCTACACAAATGGAACCAAATGGATTTGATCCTTACATTGTATATATATATATATATATATATATATATATATATATATATACCTCAATGTACCTCAATGAGGCAAGGCATCCAAACCGGAACCCTAAACCCTGACGGGGACAGTTCTCCACTTAGAAACATCACCACTTAGAAACACCCCCATTCAGAAAAAAAAACATTCCCACTTAGAAACATCCCCATTCAGAAACATCCCCACTTAGAAACAGAGACTGAGCATTCACCAGTTTAGCATTCACCAGCGTCGGCAGGATAGCATTTCACCAGGTTAGCATTCACCAGCATCAGCGGCAGGTTAGCATTTCACTAGGCTAGCATTCAGCGTCTAAAGACTTGTTTTGTAACTTTTCATCATTAATCATTCCATGACAATATTTTTGTTCAATGAAGTTTGGCCTTATAGATGTGTCTGTTTCTGTGTTCTCCCTTATTTTTTAGACTACTCATGTAGTGTGTTACAAAATCATTATATAAATATCCAAAATAGGACTGTCATTTATAGCTTGCAGCCCTTGGACTTTTGATATTTTGCTGGGTGGCTCCTGAGCCATCTTAAGCTGATTAGCCCTGATTTAGAATAATGGAGAAATAATGTTTCTGAATGGAGATGTGTAACCTAGGTTTAGGTGACACCTCCATTTAGAATAATGGAAGTCAATCTTCTAAATGGCAATGTTTCTGAACGACTTTCAGCATACATCTCAGGTCTTTGTCATTATTAAAGGACTGGCTTTAGAACACAGGTTTTCAAAGTGGGCGATGGGGCACCCTGGGGTGCGTGACGGCAGTCCAGAGGTGCCGCGAGATAATTTCATAATATTTCGAATTTATTTGGACACTTGAAAAAATATTTAGTTTCATTTTAAACTTGAAGTACAAAGTTATTTTCAGTCAGTTCTAACCAAAATGGCTGTTATCTCAGCGTTTTTCTCGCAACATAATCACTAATATATCGTCACTGTCGGGCAGAAACCTCGTATCTCCAAGTTTCAAATGTGTACGTCTTTTGGTAAAGCAAAGCCCTGCTTCATCATACAAGACTGTCGCACAAAACTAGTGAAAACAGCCGATCTACAAGCACACAACGCCTCGCATCGCAAGGCGCTGTGTGCTTGTAGATCTGCTGTTTTCACTAGTTTAGTACATTTTATAGATGATAAATAGGTTTTGGACATACAAGGTTTCCTCAAGACAACGACGAAATGCTATAAATATAAGGTGCTGGGAGTGAAAATTATAATGTAGGGGTGCCTCGGATTCAAAAAATATTTATGGGGTGCCCTGAGACAAAGAAGTTTGGGAACTCCTGCTTTACAACATGACACACTGCTTCAGGCCATCGATGTCTGCTTCAAGGCCTTAGACAAATGTGTTCCAAATGTGTTCCGATTTCCATATTTGTATAATACATGACTCCAAAGAATCCAGCATGGTTTGCGTTTATAGCATTATGTTTTGCATGACCAAATCTAAGATGCATTTTGTTATAGGTTTGTAGTTAAACTGTAGTTTAACCGTAAAGTAATACCAGTAAGACTCCCTAATCGGGAGATAAGCGACCGTAGGTGGCTTTGCAAGAATCGCCCTGATGGTGGCGCTAGAAGAGGGCCATGTGAGAAATGAGGGGTGGGGTCTGCGCGGCGCCGAGGCGGACGAATAGGTACCGGCCCCGGCTCTCCCGGTCGCTCCTAGCCGGAGTTACGGCATTTTATGTGAGCTGCAGTGTAGGGGGTCCTCCACTGGGGGCACCACCACTTTTGCATCCGTTCTGGAGCACCAGGAGTCGGTGGTCCCCGGGAATTCCCCGTGAGCAGCCCCGTTGGGGTGGTCATTTGGTCATTTTTGCACATTTGTTTTTTTTTTTTACATCTGGGGGTCCCCCAGGGAGCTGGGGGTCCCTGTAGCTCCAGGGACCTCCTTGGAGGTTGTAGTTTGGCAGGTAAGGAGTGTGTGTGCAAAATGTGGCATGGATGGGGGCAACGGTTGTGGAGATATGAGCAGGGGAAAAGTGTGACGTGTGATGTGTCACTCACGGAGGGACATTTTTTTTACACCTGGGGGTCCCCCAGGGACCTGGGGGTCCCTGGAGCTCCGGGGGTCCTTGGAGGTTGTAGTTTGGCAGGTAAGGAGTGTGTGTGCAAAATGTGACATGGATGGGGGCAACGGTTGTGGAGATATGAGCAGGGCAAAAGTGTGACTCACTGACTGACTCACTCACTCACTGACAGACAGCCTGTGGAGGTAACCGTAAAGTAATAAGCGACCGTAGGTCACTTATCTCCACAAATAGAGCAAAAATGTGTTTTTCCAAAATCTTCCTGATCCATGTTGATGACATGAGTGTAGACATACTGTGTAGTGATTTTCGTGATTTTAGGGCAAAATCTGAATCGGCCTCATGGTGGCGCTAGAGGGCCATGTGAGAAATGAGGGGTGGGGTCTCCGCGCCGCCAAGGCGGACGAATAGGTACCGGCCCCGGCTCTCCCGGTCGCTCCTAGCCCGAGTTACGGCATTTTATGTGAGCTGCAGTGGCAGGGGGTCCTCCACTGGGGGCGCCACCACTTTTGCATCCGTTCTGGAGCACCAGGAGTGGGTGGTCCCCGGGAATGCCCCGTGAGCAGCCCCGTTGGGGTGGTCATTTGGTAATTTTTGCACATGTGCTCATTTTTTACACTTGGGGGTCCCCGAGGGAGCTGGGGGTCCCTGGAGCTCCGGGGGTCCTTGGAGGTTGTAGTTTGGCAGGTAAGGAGTGTGTGTGCAAAATCTGGCATGGATCGGGGCAACGGTTGCGGAGATATGAGCAGGGCAAAAGTGTCACGTGTGACGTGTGTGACGGACGGACAGACGGACACCTTGAGCAGCTTTCTGTAGTAAGTGCGACCTACGGTCGCAATAACACAAATAGGCTAAGTCAATGAAACAACCCAGAATTGTTCATAATTTGACCCAGCATTTGGGTGGAGTATATACTAAATAATAGTGTTTGAATTTACTCAGATGTGCAGTTAATTTGACCCAGAATGTGGGTAGAATATTTAACTTGTCTGCTGGGTTCAAATGGACCTACCCATCTTGCTTGTCAAATATACCACTGCTGGGTTGATCCAGTAGTTACCCAGCGGTTGAGTTATACACCCAAATTGGGTTATTTTTAACCCATTTTGTAGATCGCTATTTTCAAAATGTCTCCCTCTAATATTTTATGTGACAATTTGGCCAATGTTTAATTTGCCATTTTAGAGGTATTAAAAAGTCCATAAACTAGTCTGTGACTTTAGAAATGTGCAGATACCCTCTATACACTTAAACCTTGGTTTGTTTCCTGTTGAGAAAACAATGTTGCACATTAAAGGGGAAGACCACCCATTTTCAATATTGAACTATGTCATTAATATACCTTAGAGGAGTTGTGTGGAAATAAAAAAAAGTTCCCCCCCTCTGTTGCCTAGAACTGGAGGATTGATTTTGGGGTTTGTCGTAGATTAGAGTTTATCATGATTGATTATGTGTGACGTTATAGAGTAGATCATGTATTCATTGATTATATTAATATCTAGGTCTGTATGATGATACTAATACTTGATAGTTAGGAGTCGAGAGGTCTTCAGTAGGCCTCAGTAACTATTGTTTTGGTAAAGCCTATCTTGTTATGGTACAGCTCGTTCCAGAGGCCTTGAAGCCACACAGTATAACTCTAGGGTCTGACCATTCTTCTTGGCAGAACTACTTTACCACTAAGAGTGTTAAACTGTATTTCTGTCCATGATATCATGTTTACATAAACTTGACCACCACCACCACCACCACCTAATATAATTGTCTTGTCTCCTCATTTTCTCATGATTATTGATTGATCTGAATTCCACCACAGGGTTTGTATTGCAAATCACAACGTGATGACATCACACCGTTGTACTTTACAATACAAACCCCCAAATCAATCCTCCAGTTCTAGGCAACACAGTAGAGGGGGAACTTTTTTTTAATTTCCACACAACTCCTCTAAGGTATATTAATGAGTTCAATATTGAAAATGGGTGGTCTTTCCCTTTAAGTTAATCATCTGGGGACCCCCACAAAATAATGTGAGGACCCCCCTGGGGGTCCCGGCCCACAGGTTGAGAAGCACTGCCGTAAAGCATTTCATCATTTCTCAGAACAGTATCTTCCCCCTACAGTGAGTGCTGTGTCATGGTGTGTAGTGTGAGCAGCACACTGACTGCTCCACTGTCTCCTTAAATCACTGACATTGGGCTTTAGTTGTTTAAATGAATGAGGATGTTTTTCCATGTTCATACAGTATATGTATACATGTTTTATAGGCTGTCATTTGTTCATACGTGTATTATTTCTACAACTACACTACCATGTGTGGAATACGAGAAGCACGCTTTATAAATCTGCTTCCATTGGTACCTAGTGAGCCTTCTGGATACCAGGAATTTTGTGCGTGTGTGTGTGTGTGTGTGTGTGTGTGTGTGTGTGTGTGTGTGTGTGTGTGTGTGTGTGTGTGTGTGTGTGTGTGTGTGTGTGTGTGTGTGTGTGTGTGTGTGTGTGTGTGTGTGTGTGTGTGTGTGTGTGTGTGCGCGCGCGCGTCTCTCCTCTCTCTTTCACTCCTTTCCCTCCCACTACTCATGCTCTCTCTCTCTCTCTCTCTCTCTCTCTCTCTCTCTCACTCTCTGATGTCATTGTTTCCTGCTCAGACGCTGACTCTTAGCTCAAGGGTGTGTGTGTGTGTGTGTGTGTGTGTGTGTGTGTGTGTGTGTGTGTGTGTGTGTGTGTGTGTGTGTGTGTGTGTGTTCATGGTCTGTAGAACACACTGCTATGCTTCAAGGCTGACCTGAAACGTTTACATAAGCCAAAGAATCACCGTCCTCACAAAGTATGGTAGCCACAACCTCTAGTATTAAACATTCCACCTCATTTAAGTCTAACCAACAACCCAAATACCTACTATAGAGGGTATGTGCATGTATGCTTAAAGTGAATGGCATATCGAGTGGCAAATCGAGTGGCAAAGTGAGTGGCAAAATGAGTTTAACGTCATTTAACATTGTTTAATGGGGGGGGTAGCCATTAAACAAAACGGGTATTTCTTACATTGATGCTCCTACATATTATCATGCAAGCACCAGTTAAAGTTACTTTCCATCCCTCATATACTGTGTGCACAGTGCACATCCCATAACCCACACACTGCACATCATTTTGGAGCTCATATCTTTGAACAGGTAAGGGCTAGTTTTACTGACTGATAGTTCCTTTATCTGGACCTGGCAGGTCTTTCTGTCTGTCTGTCTGTCTGTCTGTCTGTCTGTCTGTCTGCAGACAGACATCACAGACACATAATCACCAACAAAGACCACATATTGTTTTCTCTCTGCTTTTATCTCTTTTCCAGGGCGGTGCTTCAAAACCTCCACACACACACACACACACACACACACACACACACACACACACAGTGCTTCAAACCTCCACATACAGTAAAACCACTGCTCGGAGAGGAGCTTCCTCTCAGCACAACTGTACTTTTACACTTTATAGCCATTGTTGGTTAAAAGGGGGCGTGGCTGATGTCTCTTCATTAAAGGAGGTGTAATTGAGATATGAAAGCATTATGTGTGTCAGCGACTGTAACGCCCCACTGTGGGGTGGGGGTCAATTCAATTCAAAGGAGCTTTATTGGCATGGGAAAACATGCGTTTACATTGAATTGAAAATGGGGAACATACAGTATATACAGTTGGAGGGGGTACTGCATTGTGTAAACAGAGCTATGCCTCACGCTCAATATGATTTAAATAGTATACAAAAAAGTTTAAAGGTAGCAGCTCTGTTTATACTGTATGTGCAGTATAGGTCTAGATTAGGGATGTCTCCGATACCACTTTTTTGCTGACCAAGTACGAGTACTTAATTTGAGTACTTGCCGATACCGAATACCGATACTGTAAGTTACGTTTCTGTACAAGTGCTTAAATAGTGTGTGGCACTCCAAAATAAAATGCTTTAAAAAATTATGTTGTCATGCCTAGAGTGAGAGAATGTGAAAACACTGTTCATTAGTTGAACTAACACACACAAAACTATGTCTTAGGACTTTTGATATGTTGTAACCAACATATATTATGAAACAAAATGGTATCTGGCGCTGCCGTGAGCAATATCGGACGAGTACAGCAACATAGGCCGGTATCGGGGCGAGTACCGATACTGCGAGTACCGATACCACATCCCTAGTCTAGATGTCAATCAATGTTTGTTTTTTTAGTCCTTAGGGTGGTTGTGTTGCATTCTCCAGCCGCCTTTTATCACAACAGTTCACAAGTCTTGCTGCTGTGTTTGGGGTCCCCACTGTGGAAACAGAACAACCTTTCCGTTTGACATCTCTGCACTCTGGACAAAGTTGACAAGTTGAACGGCACACAGACAGACAGACAGACACACAGGCAGACAGACAGACAGACAGACAGACAGACAGACAGACAGACAGACAGACAGACAGACACGCAGGCAGGCAGGCAGGCAGGCAGGCAGGCAGGCAGGCAGGCAGGCAGGCAGGCAGACAGACAGACAGACAGACAGACCCTATTGCAGCTTCCATCCTCCCTCCTCCGTGACGATGACATTGTTATTGTTGACCTTTTGTCAGCATTGACTTCATTTTGTTCTGTTGCTTCCAGAGGCTGAGCTATGTGTCTGTATGTGAAGAAATTACTTAAGCGAGCGAGTGCGCACGTGTGTGTGTCTTGGTGCTTTTTCTAGTTTATATAGGCCAACTGTAGGTTGTAGAATTTATTTGCAGCTTAGGATAATTTAATGTGCATTGTCTTCCCACATTTAAGCTTGCAATTTAGAACTCTGTTGCTATGACAATCAGAAGAAAAGCGGTCTGATTTTGATCAGAGTACATTAATATCCTCTAAACAAAGCAAAGAGATCTGAAGACTTGGTTTCATAAAAGCCACATGTTGCATTTCTTTGGGCGAATAAATATGTTGATCTGGTAATAAATATGTTGATCTGGTCAGCAACTCTTTCATGACAATAACTTGGGGGTTTCACCCTGCACATGACCTATATGTAAAACCAATAACAGATAAAGTGAAGAAAAAGAGTTGAGCCGGAAGGCAAAAAGCCAATCACAAGCTTCCGCGGAAGCTTGTGATTGGCTGAGCCGGAAGTAGGGAGTGCTCTGTTTTGTTCACCTGGACCGCGCAGAGGTGCCGAAAGTCGATTTACTATTCTAGTTTTTAGCCCTGACCTTTGACCTCTGTTGACCTCTTGCACCCTAGCATCCCTCTATAGCCGATCTACAAGCTCTACAAGCAGTAGGTGACTGTAGAGAATGTAGATCTCCAAGCAGTAGGTAACTGTAGAGAATGTCCAGAACATCATCTTGTCACCATGCCAGCCATTTCCAGCGTTTTTAAGATCCAAAGTGTTTTCTTTTTCTTCTTTTTTTAAACCACGCATCATGTAAACGTGATGTTGGAAAGACTCGTCTCTCTTCTTTCCACCGGAAAAATAAAATGATATCCGTGATCATCCGGCCTTTAGCTTGAGTCTGTAGAAAAAAGCCGATCATAGCGGTGCACCAACCAAAACCCCAGTGCACGTAATGGGAGAAGAAGTCGATCAGACCACTTTGCTTGGCCCGGTAGATTGGAAATTTACAAAATGTGTTTTACTTGAAAAGAAAAAGCTTCTCGCGTAAAATATTTAGAAGTGATTAAACATGCAATTGCCTCTGATTAATTAGATTATTCTTTTTAATCGCTCTGACATCACTGTGATGTCATGGGAACCAAATCCCTTTTATTGCCATATATGGAGATCCCTGTTGTCATCAATATTAAGCCCATATCTGTGAATCCCTCTCTCTCTCTCTCTTGTTATCTTAATACTGTTTTCGATCTATGCTGTTTATTGGAGCATGGATGATGCTCTCCTAAATACCAAGAACCAAGATGGGTAGTATAAAAGGACTTAAAATAATACATCTGAACGTAAGGAGTCTCATTCCTAAAATTGACAGACTGAGGGCATTGGTTGAACAGCACAAACCTAAGGTAATTACACTTTCAGAAACCTGGCTTAACGATAAAACGTCCAACAACGACATTAAGCTAACCAACTATGTAACTTACAGAACTGACAGGGGTTCGAGATGTGGTGGTGTAGTCACGTATGTGTCAGCAGATCTAGCTTCTGAATTAATTGTGCCTACAGTTGAACCTGTTCATTTTGAAGGCATTTTTGTTAAGGTCATATTACATGAGAACAAATATCTAACGATTGGTAATATCTATAGACCTCCTTCAAGTCCTGCTGAATCCTTTGATAATATAGTCTCCACTATAAATTCTATTAATGATAAAAATGAACTTGTAATATTAGGAGATTTTAACCGTTGCTGGTTGGACAATGCTTCCAAGAATGCTAAAAACATTATTGGAAACTTGAACCTTACACAGCTAATAAGAGAGCACACTCGGGTCACACCCACATGTCAATCATTACTGGATTGGATCCTGGTCTCTCATCCTAATCGAATTATGAGTTCAGGTATTACTTCCGATTGCCTTAGTGATCATTGCATGGTGTTCTGCATCTGGAAAATTAGATTACCCAAACTTCCCCCAAAATTAGACAAGATAAAAAAATCAATATTGATGAATTCATTTATGATCTAATCTCAGTTAACTGGGATCGATTTCAAATCATATCAAATGTTCACGATGCCTGGAATTTCTTTCACTCTGAACTTACTAGAATTATTGATAAGCATGCACCATTCAAAACCATCAAGGTCAAGGGAAGTCACCTTCCATGGATCACATCAGACCTAATTTACACTTTTAGACAGAGGGATAAGGCATGGGCCCTATATCGGAAGACAAGGGATCCTGCAAAGTGGGAAATCTACAGACAGTTGAGAAATAAAAGTAAATTAATGACTAGAAACGCAAAATCAAATTATTATAAACAATCTCTCAATCATGATTTCAAAAATTCTAAACAATTTTGGAAACGAATTAAAACAATAAATAATTCATCTGATAAAAATGCTCAATGCAATCAATTAAAAGTCAATAACACCATTTTACATAATCCTCTTCTAATTGCCCAAGCCTTTAACGAACACTTCTCCTCAGTCTGTACCCCCACAATGCCTGACCCGTATGTTATCTGCAACAATGCACCACCTTGCCACAGTTCCTTCTCTTTCAGGAAAATTACTCCTCTTGAGGTTATGAAGGCCATAAAAGACCTCAAGGTGAGTAGTAGCCCTGGCTTAGATGGCATTGAGAGCAAATTTCTTAAACTGGCTCCACATGTTTTTATGTACCCCCTTTGTGATCTTTTTAATTTGTCTTTATTAACTCATGATATACCATCTATCTGGAAGTATTCACAAATCACTCCAATTCACAAAGCGGGCAATGTGTTAGAACCCAATAACTATAGACCAATATCAATTATCTGTTCCATTGCAAAAATATTTGAAAAATTAATTTATAATCAACTGTCCAATTATCTCAACACTAACAACATTTTATCACCTTTTCAATCTGGTTTTCGCTCTAATCATTCCACAACTACTGCTTTATTAAAACTCACAAATGACATATATTCTTCCTCAGGTAACGGCAATCTCAAAGGTGCAATTTTTATTGATTTAACTAAAGCCTTTGATCTGGTCAATCACTATATTCTCCTTGATAAACTATATGCTATTGGTCTCTCACGCAATGCCCTACTCTGGTTTAACTCCTATCTCCACAACAGAAAACACTGTGTTGTTATCCAGGGCAGTAAATCAGGCTTAGCAGTACAGGAACGAGGTGTGCCTCAAGGATCAACATTAGGCCCACTACTGTTCTCTATTTTCATCAACGATCTTCCCTCAATTTTCTCAGGTTGCAATATTCAGCTCTATGCCGACGACACAGTAATATATACATCTCAAACTACTTTAACTCAAATTCAATCAACACTGCAAACAAATTTCAATCACCTAGAATCATGGCTATTGGCTAATAAATTACTCATCAACAAAACAAAAACTAACATTATGCTTTTTGGTACCAACCAAAAGCTATCATCCATAACAATAAACCAACCATATCATATTGCTTGTCTCGACGGCACACAACTGAAAAGAGTTGATTGCATAAAATATCTTGGACTTTGGCTAGACTCTGAGCTCTCATTCAAATGTCATATTGACAATATTATTAGAAAAATGAATTTTAGTAGTGGTGTTCTCTACCGCAACAGAGAATGTTTCACACTCACAGTCAGAAAAAAACTAGTTCTGCAACTCATTTTACCCATCATGGATTATGCTGACGTAGTTTATCAGACCGCACCAAAAAACAATCTTTTACCACTTAACACAATATTCAACCGCCTATGTAGATTTGCACTTGACTGCCCGTATAGAACACATCACTGTACCATGTATGAAAACCTTAATTTGAGATCTCCCACAATGAGAAGACAGCAACACTGGTTTCAATTCATTTTTAAATGTATTAACTTTAATTACCCACAATATCTCAAACAGTATATGGACCCCTTCACATCTTCTCATCAACTGAGACATTGCTCACAAATTTATTTCAAAGTTCCAACTAAAGTTCCCACCTCAGTTGGAAAAAAATCCTTTAGTTTTAAAGCTCCTTCGGACTGGAACAATCTGCCTGCTTATATCCGGTCAATATCATCCTTTCATTTATTCAAAACATCGCTGTCCTCTCATTTTGAGACTACCGGTACTTGCTCATGTTTTCGTTAACAGTATAATAGATCTCTGAGACAATGATTCATATACATGCTCTGTGTTTTTTGTTCGTCCTATGTTTTTTTTTTTTTTTTTAGTTGTTTATTTTCTCCTATGTGTTGTTGTAGTGTTATGTTCTGTGTGTTATGTATGTACCTATACAGTATGTACTCTGTAAGCATTCTGTAAAGTGCGGAGCTCCTCTAAAACGAGATGGTTCATCTCAAGGGGTAATTCCTAATAAAGAAATTTCAATATAATGCCAATATATAATCACTGTGATGTCAGGGGAACCAAATCCCTTTTTTTTTGCCATATATGGCGATCCCTGTGCTGCCAGGGGAACCAAATATTTGGCCAGATGGCCAAGACATGGCCCTTTATGGCGAGGTCGCTTGTCGCCCTGAGGCGTCTTACTGGTCATATAGGCCTTTTCTTGTCGTTGGCGGTGTGGACAAAGGACAAATTGACAAGATTTATTTTTGTTGACATTGAATGAGTTGTTAAAGGAGTTCACCACTTTTCAACCTGTCTTCATATAATAGCACAATTTTTTTCTATTCAGTCTGGGTCTCATAGGAGAGCTGTCAAATCCTTCTACCGGTGACATCATCGTTTGACAAAAAATATACATATATATTATCATGAGAACAATGGCTTCCACTTTAACATTGCAACTTTTTCAGGAATAGAAAGCCTGCAGTTTCTATTAGCTTGCATTTCCCATTGATGATGTCACCGGTAGAAGGATTTGACCCACCCACAGCTCTCCTATGAGACCCAAACTGAGTAGAAAAAAATTGTGATATTTTATCATGAACATTAGTGAGGACCTATTATATGAAGATAGGTTGAAAAGTGGTGGAGTGCCCCTTAAGCATTGCCTTATAATAATAATAATACATGGCAGAAAGAGACTACGTTTTGCACATCCGTGTGTCTGTGCGCGTGTCCGTGTTTTTGCATAAACACGTTTGTTTATATTACTCCTACAGGTTTTGTCGAAACATATAGTCATGTGATCAACACAGATCTGTGACCAAAGGCGTAGGATATACACATCCCCACAATTAATACGGTGCTGGATCCAGGAACAAACAAGTGAATAAAAAAGGCAATGTCCGCCCACTATAATAATGCTCCCCCGTCTTTTCTTTTATTATTTTGTTTGGTTGAGAAATAATAAAAGTAAGCCATTTACCATGAGAGGGAGTGGGTTGTTGGCTGATTTACCACTGTTTCAGGGTTGTGCCACGAGCCGCAGGCGAGTGGTAAACAACTTCCACTTTTACCATATAAATGAAAGAAAACACAGTTGTAACTTGCAAGGATCTTTAGTTACAATCATTAATTGTTTCAGTGGGCGGGGTCCATGAACCAACTCAAGGTTATTGGCCTATTTACCACTGTTTTAAACCAATCAGAATCCAGTATTTGAACATGTGACTAGAAAAAGTGGTAGAAGAAAATATATTGTGTGCGGACAACACAGATCTGTCCCATTTTTCATATTCCATCCTGATTGGCTAAGATTGGCATCTAAAGTTTGCAGGAGCGGCTCATTTTGAACAGAATGCCTCAAATCATCAACGCAGCGTCCGATTGCTGTGAAAGTTTGCACGCACGTTTCCACTATAGGAAGTGGAAGAAATTACACCCTTTTCACATTGGCCTGTAAAAGTAGCCTGGCGGGGCCCGACGTCATACTGCGTTCACTCACTCATTCCTTCCCCAGTATAATGTCTGGCCTTCCGGGTATAGGCAGCGAGTATCCTGATTATTTTCTGATCGGGGCCAATCAGTGACTGCTGTCCGCACAACAAACGTAGTCTTCCTGACAACAAGTGAAAAGCTTCCCCTGATTGGTCCATGTGTAGATGGTGACGTAGATGCTTGCTGCAGCATTTTCAAAACAACAATGGCTGCCCTCGATGCAACAAGTGTAACAGTTAACGCTGAAACGATAAAACGAGCAATAAGTGAAGTTATTTCAGAGTTGGACTCAATTACAACAATTAAAAAGGAACAGGAGTATGCGCTAGCGGAGTTCATCGGCCGAAAAGACGTGTTTGTTTGCTGTTCTTCCGACTGGCTGAGAGATGTTTTGCTACGCTGATTGGTTAGAGGAGTCTGTCTGTCAAGGCAAGTACTCCCGCCCACATTTCAAGCTGCCAATAGGCCGAAGGCCAGACGTTATACTGGGGAAGGAATGAGTGAGTGAACGCAGTATGACGTCGGGCCCCGCCAGGCTACTGTTAAAGGGGAAGACCACCCATTTTCAATATTGAACTATGTCATTAATATACCTTAGAGGAGTTGTGTGGAAATAGAAAAAAAGTACAATGTGTGATGTCATCAAGTTGTACTTTACAATACAAACCCCAAAATCAATCCTCCAGTTCTAGGCAACACAGAAGGGGGGGAACTTTTTTTCTATTTCCACAAAACTCCTCTAAGGTATATTAATGATATAGTTCAATATTGAAAATGGGTGGTCTTCCCCTTTAAAGCACCGCCGGCAGGCCAATCTTGCTAAACTATTACTCCTACAATGTCCAACACAACTTAGTGTCGCCCCGGGGAATCAGGTCAACTAAGTACAGGTGAGCCATGAGAATAGGGTGGATCAAGTATAGGGTTTAGGTGGTTGAAAGACCCTAGTCTAGAGGGCGGGGGGGATTAGCACCTAATTATACCATGTCCACTGCTGTGTTCTGTTTGGAGCGGAGTGCAGGGACGTGCTGGCCATTGGGAAAAGCGGGACAACTCCCGAACGGCCGGTTCATTCCTGGCCGGTCCAGGCCGGCCATTAGGAAAAAAATAAAAATAAAATGTCGGCCTTCGTTCCATGTTGGGGGCTGGGTGGCCAACAAAGTAAATCGTCATTGTCGGGCAGAAACCTTGTATCTCCAAGTTTCAAATTTGTCAAATTTTTCGCAAAGCAAAGCCCTGTTCATCATACAAGGCAGTCGCACAAAAAACTATTCGAATATTCGAATAATCGAATATCAAAGTCACTATTCGACGTTGTTAACCGAAGTCGAATGTTTCTCTTTAAAAATATATAGTTTATAAAGCTTGGCTAGATATGAACTTGGAAGTCATAGAATGAGTTGTCAATGGTTCTCAAACCTTTTTAGGCCTTGACCCCCAAAATAAACATATTTGAACTGGGGACCCCCACCCTGACAAGCACTTGGAATTGTAGGTATTACATTTAATGTGACTCGGTTCCGCAGATAAATATTGTGAAAATAGCAGATCTACATGCTCACAACGCCTCGCAAAACGCGAGGCGTTGTGAGCATGTAGATCTGCTATTTTCACAATGTTAGCCTCTTGCTGACTTAATATTTGACAGTTTGGCCAGTCCTGTCGAATATTCGACTATTCGAAATTAGGGATGGTCCGATCAGGTTTTTTGGAACCGATCACCGAGCACCGATCACAAAAGTTTGATCACCCGATCCCGATCAATCACCGATCCGATCAAGTTATTATTTATATTTTCTAAATGTTAATGTTTTAACTTTATTTCATTAATTCACTCATGAATTCATTTAATATTTGCCTTATAGTTATTTACCAGCATTACTATGTATTTATTATCATAGCAGTAACTAATTATTCCTTCAGCACTTTGGAAATCAATACCCCAAAATGGCCTCAAGTGGGCATACTGAACGGCTGGTTGATCAGATGCACCGATCGGATCGGTGAATTTACCTTTTGATCTAAACCACCGATTATCGCCGATCATGCTTTGATCGGCCCGATCCGATCCATTGCCGATTGATCGGTAACATCTCTAATTCGAATACTTTGAGGTCGAATAATTCGAATACTAAAAATCACTATTCGTGAATGCCCTATAGCAGGCACGGAACTACGTTAGGCCAGGGCGGGCACTCGCCTGCCCTCGCGTAACGACTGCCTCTCCTCTGCGAGGCAGACTCTGTTGATGATTGTCATTTCGCCTGGATTTGGTATCAAACTCCCAAAACTCACCAGAACACAGGAAATTACATCTACTGTTGAATTGTTTGAACATAGTAGGGTAGGGGGTGTGGGAAGTGCATGCAGTAATATTGATACAGTGATATTCACTTAAGTGAATGGTTATTAGAACACATGGGTCTTACTAGGGCTGTCACAATTATGACAATCGTCTAATCGCAATTATTTGACATAATCGCGATTATTTTTCATAATCGTCATAATAGTTTCCATGTTAAAAAAGAAATCATAAGAAAAAGTCAAAAATTGTGGAAATAGCAGATCTACAAGCTCACAACGCATCACGACGCGTTGTGAGCTTGTAGATTGTCTATTTCCACTATCAATGTTCTTTTTTAAGTATAAAGTTGTCAAATATGTCATTTCTTTGTATATGTAGGTTACGTGTCATATCTGCCATGTGCAACTTCAAAGCCTCCAAGCCAAACAGAAATGTAATTGTCAACGACAAAAACACAATTAAATCGTGACAGCCCTAATGGTCTTACGTGGTCGTGTTATACGACCGCCATGTTTCAGGGCTAGGTCTTACATTGCTCCAGTTATCAAAGTGATTTCTGTATTCCATACTTTTTGTGTTTTAACCCCGCGGGTTGCTTTATACTCCTAAAGACTGTCTGCGCCTGCTATCCAGGCCATGGAGGGCAGACAGACTTCAAAATATCTGTTTTGGGTCTGGAGCTGTAAGTGTGTCATCTGCTCAAACACTTGCTGCTGTTCCACCATCATGCTGTTTGCTGTGTGTGTGTGTGTGTGTGTGTGTGTGTGTGTGTGTGTGTGTGTGTGTGTGTGTGTGTGTGTGTGTGTGTGTGTGTGTGCGTGCGTGCGTGCGTGCGTGCGTGCGTGCGTGCGTGCGTGCGTGCGTGCGTGCGTGCGTGCGTGCGCGTGCGTGTGCGTGCTGCTGAAGGGAACACCATGCAGAGCCCACAGACCAACCAAAACAAAACTCTCTAAGAGACCCCAAAAGGAATTCATGCTATCTTTCTCTTTCTCTTTTTTCTTGAATGAATTCCACTCCCTAATGATTAGTAAAGTTTGATATTGTTAGAGCGCACGCACGCACGCACACACACACACACACACACACACTCCCCCTCATGTGGAATTCGGAGAGAGAGAGAGCACTGCTCTCTCTATCTCTCTCCTTTTCTTGAACCCAGAGCTGCAAGCACTGTTGCCATGTCCGTTTATTATAAGCAACTTTGAGCTTGTAAATATTGGTAGTTGCGGATTCTTTTTTCAATATGGACCCCCAAATTAATATATGCAGCCTATTTGTCCCTAATCCCCATGAAGAGCAGGATATTAAACTTAACTAGAGATACTGTTCCTAAGAAACAGTGTGGGCTCGCATGAAACACCATGTATAGTGTGTGCCAGCGGCTACGTCATTGTAGTCCTTAGCGGCCATTTCTTGGGTCAAAAAGGTGTTTCAATTTTTTGATTGCATAGAACTAATGCTTTACTCCAATCAGAACACCTGTGTAAGGCTGTGTTTACCCAAGAAATGGCCGCTCTTAGAACTACATTTGGCACACCCTATGGGCACACAGATCTACCATTGGCTGCTCCTCATTGGCTAAGGGCCCTGCCTTTGTACTATCTGTCATTTTTTTGAGGAGAATAAACTTGACATATAAAGTTTTGGTATAACAAACTGGTCTCAGCTTTCAGCGAGCCCACAATAAAGCCATAAAAACAGGTCACGGCTCATAAAGGTTGGGAGACAGTGCTCTGTAGAGACAGTGTGTTTGATGTGTGATGTCTGACACCTGTCGGGACTCGTCAGCCAGGTGAGATGATTGGTTCGTCCGGCCTCCCATTGTTTAGTCAGCTGACCAACACACACACACACACACACACACACACACACACACACAAACACACACACACACACACACAGGGGGAATTAGAACACAGCCAACCCGCTCTTTTTTTCCTACGGTTGGATTGCTGTTGTGGCTCCGAATCTCCTCCCCTCCCCTCCCTGTGGCTATCCCTCCCCCCTCCCACTCCATCTCTGTCTGTCTGTCTGGCCCTGTGTGTGTGAGTGCGTGCGTGCGTGCACGCGTGTCTTGCCTGAAGTCTTGCATGTGTCTGGGTCTCCCAGCAGAAGGCTGTGGCTTATCGGGTCTCTCTGCACACACAGCACAGCGCTGAAGTGAAGCTCCCAGACAGACAGAGCCTCCCTGCAGGAGAGAAGAGAAGAGAAGAGGTGTGGACGCACATGGCAGCAAGCAGCAACGACTGACTCTCTACAGACCCTCTACAGACCTCTGTCTGTTCTGCAACGACTGACTCTACAGACCCTCTACAGCAAGAAGAGCTGAAGCAGAACTACTACTACTATTACAACTTCTACAACAATTACTACTACTACAACTACAAGAACTACTTCTTCTACTACTACTACTACTACGGAGTAAAGTGGGACCTGACACTGGATTGGTGATCTGTAACAGCTGCAGCCACAGTCAGCAGCCAAGATAGATTGAATTGAGAGAGAGAGAGAGAGAGAGAGAGAGAGAGAGAGAGAGAGAGGGGAAAAAACAAAAACCCTGGTTTGGAACAAAAGCAGCAGCGGCAGAGACGGCAGTGGTCTGCGTTGGATTGGGTCGGGTTGGGTTTGGAGATCAGATATCAGATCTCAGTGCAGGATGAGGACTGTCCTGCTGGCCCTGCTGTGCTGCACCGTGCTGCTGTTGCCCAGAGGAGGGCACAGCGCCCCCGGGGGGCTGCTCTCCTCGCTGCAGGCTGGAGGGGCTCAGGGAGAGGCCGGAGCCAGAGACCCCCACCAGGGAGAGGAGGAGGGGGACGCGGTGGCTCAGGACGTCCCGGCCGGAGGTGATGGATCGTGGCTGGACGCAGACTCTCTCCTGGTAAAGGAGGAGGAGGTGGAGGGGGCTTCCCCCCTGGCAGGTAAAGACAGGACACACATGACATGAGGAAGGTGTTTGGTTGGTTGGTTGATGTAAACCAGGGGTCTTCAAGAGGGGGTCCGGGACACCTAGGGGGTCCTCAGAGTTACTACAGGAGGTCCTCCAAATCTTTGTGACTTTTTTATATTAAGCACTTATATAAAAAAGCGTCCAAGTTTTGCGGTTCAAGTGGTTAAATATCTGAAAACACGAATTGACATGAATCCAAAATACACTGATGATTGTGCTGTCAAACGATTAAACTATACAAGTATGAGTAACTGGAGTCAGTCTGCTGCGCAGATGGGCGCAGATGGGTCTTCGAATGGGCGTAGCGTGATGGGCGTGGGAAAAGCTGCCACGAGCCTATAGCCAGCAGCTCGCCGTTCGGCTCCCACTCCCACTCTCGCAGTTTCTACCGTAATTACACTACTTAATGCGCAGCGAATTTTGGACGGGGGTCGGGGGCTCATTTTACCGGGGGTCCGCTCACTATCCCGACGGGCCGCTGTTCCGACTAGCGTCGGCAGGTTAGTTACTGAGGTACGGTTACTGAGGTTAAGTTTAGGGTTAGGGATAGAGTTAGGGGGTTAGTTTTAGTGTCGGCGACGAGTGGCACGCGTGCCGTGGACCACCTCCAGGGACCCCTGGCTATATAACAGGGGGACATGCGGATATATAGAGAGAGAACCAGGGACACGGGACGGCCGCCGTTCCACTCCTATCCGAAGTGGGCTGCAGAGGCGGCGGTCCTCCGCAGCGGCGCGACCACATTTGCGTCCCCCGGAGCGATGGTCCCCGGGCGCCGTCCGTGAGCCACCCCGTTAGAAGGGTCTTTTTTACGGCTACACAGGGTGTAGCGCGGCGCCGCCAGGGGGTACCCGGAGCTCCGCGATACCGCCAGGTGTCCCCGGAGGGCGGAGGTGGTCCGCGATACGTGCCACTCAGCCGTCCCACTCCGATGCTCCAAAGTCGGATAGTAGTGGAACGGCTGCCGCCCCGTGCCCCTGGTTCTCTACTCTCTATATATCCCCATATCCCCTGCCCTCGCCAGGGCAGGGGTACCTGGAGGCAGTCCGCGGCCGAGACCCCAAACCCAAAGACGGATGCGAGTGGAGCGGCGAGCCGCTGGTTCTCTCTCTCTCCCAACACTATCGAAGACCTTTCCCACACAAGTAACTCCCATTCGACACAAGTAACTCCCTCTCCCACACGTAACTCCCAATCTGCGCAGCAGCACAGAATCCGCCGCCATCTTTAACCTCCAGTTACTCCTGTCTCAAACTATATGGAATCTATGAAAAGGTTGTGGGGGTCCCTGCTTCCTTTCTCTCAACTAAGGGGTCTGTGGGCTGAAAACGTTGAAGACCCCTGTGTTAGAGTGTCATTATTTACATGATGTTCTGGATTTAATGTTTGTAAGTACAGTACATTTTGTTGTATGAGAGAGAGGTAGAGGGGGAGAGAGAGAAACACACTCATACACACGTACACACACACTCACACACAACACACACACACACACACACACACACACACACACACACACACACACACACACAAACACATTTACTTAGCAGATTTTAGGGTTTTTACATTGACTCATCTGAGTGACTCATGAAACTCAGCTCAATTCAAGTCATATACAGCATTCATGACATCATGCCATACGAGAGGTTAGAGTGGCCTAGGTCAGACACACACTCATTCATTCTCTGACAAGACCAGAAAGGATTAGTCAGTCCAGATGTTGACCTGTGTGTCTATACCAGTGGCGTCCGTTCAGAAAAAGCTAAGGTATGGCAACATGGGAAGGCGTGCGTGCAAGACACCAGTCATGTTGCCATATAGACAACATGCCTGGCCACGCCCCCTACTTCCGACCGGAAGCCCTTTTTTGGGCTTGATCATAGCGCGATTTCCTGTTTACGTTCATCTGATCTGATTCTCCTCTTAACTAATGAGACGGGATTGTTTTACTTTGTAATTTTACTTTGTAACTTATGTTAACAATGTCACTTAATGGCAACACTCATCCACTCTGCTGATAAATAAATGAGTTGTGACGATACACACCCGTTCTGCCGTCATTCAATGTTATGAGTTGGAGGGAAAAAAAAGAGATCTCAATTGAAACAATGCCATAGGCTTTCTTGGGCGTATGCTTTTAGTTGACCTTGTACTAGTGTACTGTCATGAAACTACCTTTTTTCATATGCAAACTTCTTAAAAAATAACGCTATTTAAATTGTTTCAAAAGCTTTATACCCTGTATATATATATAAAATGTCACAATGCGACATAGCTTTTTACACAATGCTGTACTCCCTCCAACTGCAGAACGCTGGTTGATCATGTCAAACGTCATCTTCTCCATTCTCCACTCTTCTGGGATGTCACCATGAAGTCACAGTTGGCTTGTGTTGTGTGATATGCATTAATGTTTTTACAAATAGGCCTGTCAACAACTCAACCCACTCCAGAATAGACATAATACACATTAGCCCACCTATTATGTGCATCCTATGCTGTGTTCATTTCACTATATCACTGTAAATCATCGATTTAATCCTAATCAAGGCAATATAAATATCCATTCATATTTAATGCTCATTTAATCATTAAATCCTAAACTGTCACGTCAAAACAATGAATACATTTGGCTTTAATAGATACAAAAACAAACTGGATTAATTGAAAATGACAAGTGTTTAAAAGCATTCCTTCAAAGCATCATTGGGAACATTCCTTATCTCAATAACACAATATACAGTACAACATTTGAAACCCTCAACAGTTAAAAAAAAAGGCATGGACAAGTCAAAGAAAAGTGTGTATAAATATTTTATTGCAATAAATATGATGAGGAGATCTCGACCCTCACATCTGGCTTCATTGGTCCTGCATGGACGTACAGTACAGGTCTGAAAGACAGAAAACAATTGCATTCACAGATACAACACAACAGCGAAGAGCTTTTATTTCAATTATAATCAATGTTGTGTTGTCACAAGTGAAAATAACTTTTACTTAGTTGTAACAAGAGTAGTAGTCACCATACAGTAAAAGATCGTAGCTAACAATGCTAATTAGCTAGCATGAGAGTTTTACCTTGTTGTTGTTGTTGTTGTTGTTGTTGTTGTTGTTGTTGTGAGTCGTGCTGCTTCTCTGGGGAGTTTGCTGAGTTTAGGATATGTTAAGGATGTCATCAATACTATTAACTGGTGTAGATAGAATAAAAACATCGAAGATAGCGGTGGCTTGCATATCAAGAGACCATGACCGCACCGCACCATCTAGCTGACAGCTGGAAAAAAAAAACTCCGTTGGTTTAACCCTTTCAGTTCATTGTCATAATCTTTTACTGCAGCGCTGGGCAGTGTTGCCAAAATTTGTGAGAGAAATAAGCGAAACAAGCCAACTCTTGCAATATAAATAAGCAAAAAAACAAGATAGTTTAGGTAAATAAATTGACTTGGCAACACGTTTATATGCATGCCTGACAGAGAGAACCCGGAAGTTCTCTTTCGACTTGGGGGCGGGGCCTCCCTCCTGCAATCGGCCAGGAATGTTGTCTATACTTTAGCAACAGGCATGATACATTTATTTTAAGAAGTATTTTTTCCCAGTTTCTTGGGCTGGATATGGCAGCCTAGAATGGTTGTTCAAGTGCAGCTAAACTTGACATGTTAGTAAACCTGCCACAATAATGCATTGCACCTGTGCAGCTGACCTGTGGAACCTGGGAATAAACCATTCTGTCAAGATGGGGAGAATACAAGTGTGGAGAATATAATTATAATACCTTGTTATTACCATTTTGTAAAATTTTGCTGTAATTTAACAACATAATAACCAGCACAGATAGACAAAGAGACATTCATGGATTTATATTTAAAAGGCAGCTGCATACCCCTGCCATACCCAATTGACGCCCCTGGTCTATACGCTGCCACATCTGGGGGCCAACAGGTGAGGGGAGGGAGGTTGGCACGGGTCACAGAAACGCACGCACGCACGCACGCACGCACGCACGCACGCACACACACACACACACACACACACACACACACACACACACACACACACACACACACACACTCTGCAATGGAAACACAGTCTTTCACCAGACGTCACAGTCTGCTAGAAGGCTAGTATGTCACTTTTCACAGTAAAAGCTTGTATGTCACTTTTCACAGTAAAGTAGTTATCATTTAGACAGATCTACAAGCTCACAACACGTCGCGATACCAAGCGGCGTGAGCTCGTAGATCGGCTATTTCCGCTGAACTTTTGTGCGACGCTGCTCTGCGACCATGTATGGGCGTTCATTTATGACAGGAGAAACAATCAAAAGTTTGAATGTGGAGATACAAGGTTTCTGCCCGACAGCTGTGGAGAGAGTGATCTTCCAGACTTTTCCATTGAGTGTGTGTGTGTGTGTGTGTGTGTGTGTGTGTGTGTGTGCGTGTGCGTGTGCGTGTGCGTGCGTGTGTGTGTGTGTGTGTGTGTGTGTGTGTGTGCGTGCTGATTCCAGCCTACATTCACTGCACTGGAATGGACTAGTGGAAGAAGCTGATCATTATTAACCACATGGACCCACTGTTCCATTTGTTTAAAAAAAAGAAAAAGCGATTATGTTTATTTACCCCCGTGCTGGAAAACTCATCAATAATGTTATAAAAAAGATGTATGTTTTATTAAGATAAAGCTCTGTAGGAGTGTCTGTCTGACTGCCTGTCTGATTGTCTGATTGTCTGTTTTTCCGGAGCCAATCTCATAAACCGCCAAATGTCTACTAGTAGACCTGACTTTGGTCACTGCTAGGCAGGTTTGTGAACTGTCCACAGCCCTCCTCTGAGACACAGAGGGGCCTTTTCCACAGGGGTTGAACCGGTTCACTTCTTTTTTCCCACCTAATTATATTTCCACTGAAAATGAACTGCTTCAGAGCCCTGACAGTTGGTTCTGAACTGGAACCAAACGGTTCCGTGTAAGCACCAAGGTTCCATGAATCTAGAACGCAACCAGTTCTAGAACCAAAGTTGTTTTGGTGGAAAGGGGGCTCAGAGTGAGTAGACGGAAATGAATATTATAATGAGCATTATAATGAAGTAGGAATGAAATAGTGAATATTATAACGAGCATTATTGCGACCGAAGGTCGCAGTATACCGTGAGAAATGACGCAGCTTGTCTCCGTCTCTGTCTGTCAGTCAGTCAGTACAGATTTTTACAGTCTATGGTTCTATGGGTTTGTCGCTCTGACATCATGCTCTGATGTCACTGTTCAGGGCAACCACACTTAACAGAATGGGTTTGCCGCTCTGACATCACGCTCTGGCTTGATGTCCCTTTTATGCCCATATATTTTATGCCCATATATAGTCGACAATGTGATGTCAGAACATGGCATTCCCAGATCACACTTGCAAATGAATTACGTCCTTGTCCGTTTTATGCCCAATATGGAGATCCCTGTCCCAATGTCATCAATATCAAGGGCATATCTGGGAATGCCCATTTGGTAATGCCCATATATGGGCATGTTCTGACATCACATTGTTGGCCAGATGGTCAAGAGTTGGCCGCATGTCGCCCTGAGGCGTCTTACTAGTAATGAAGTAGGAATGAAATAGAGAATATTATAATGAGCATTATACTGAAATAGTGAATATCATAATGAGCATTATAATGAAGTAGGAATGAACGCAGCCAGACCAGACACTTCTCATTTTCATGCTGCGTTGCGGTGAAAGGCATTATGGGTAATTTGCTGTGAAAAGTCTCTGAAAGTCGGCTCCATAGTAGACTTGGTAAAGTGGGAGGATCGGTGTTGATCAAGTTCACAAGTATTTGGTCTCTACTTGGTCAGATGCCAACTTGAGGATTGGAACTAGCCTTACATTAAGACATCTCACCGAGACTTCCGCATTGTGAGGTTGGGGCGACGGTAGGAGAGTCTTACAGACATTGTCATACACCCCTGCTGGATGGTCGGCAAAACTGGAATAGCGGCTCTACGCATGCACAAATGCGAAATATAGGACATCGGAGTAGTTCTGCCAACTGTTTGCGATTAAGTTGGAAGCCTTGTTGTTGCGGAAGTCTCGGTAGGGATATCTTAATGCAAGGCTAGATTGGAACAGTATTTTGTCATTCTGTCCTGTTTCTTAGATTACTATTTCTATGCATTTGATGTATTGACGATATTACCTTAATTATTGTAAGTCGCTCTGGATTCAGAGAGTCTGCTAAATGTTTAAATTGTAAATTGTACTTGGTCACCGACTGATGACGTTCACAAGTTGGCGAGGACGGGACTCGGGAGTACAGACAGGAACGGGTGTTGAGAATCGTCTTAAGCCCCTATCAGAGTCCAAGGTGAAGAGCATATCACCGCAAATGTTAGGTGTAAAGCTATCCACCTAAAGTGAGAAAATAAGTGGAGGCCATCATAGTCAGTCACGGTGAAGTCCTATTCACCGTGACTGACTGGTCTAGATCGACCAATCAGTGAACGGGGTGATGGGCCGTTCTGTCTGAAAGTAAAAACAGAGAGATGTGTCGGGACTCGTGGTGGATATCTCTTCACTGCGAGTAATGACGTAATGTTGTAGTTTTATGACTTAAAAAGACTACACCGCGGTGGATAGCTTATCACCGTGGTGCCGACTCTGATAGGGGCTTCAACGTGTCTCCTCTGTCTCCCAGGCAGGGTGAGGAGAGCGCCGGAGGAAGAAGGCAAGAAGAAGAAGAAGGACAAGAAGAAGAACAAAGAGCCCAAAGACCCCAACGCCACCAAGAAGCCCAAGACCGACAAGAAGAACAAGAAGAACAAGGAGAAGACGAGGACCACCACCTCACCTCCCACCACCACAGGTAGGATTAGTGACGGAGCTTGTTAATTTCTATTGATAATGAGCACCTCATCGATCCTGCTTATTGAGCTGGGCTTTTATCCAGCCCACCAGGGGCGTCACAAGGGGTAGGAAAGTGGGACTGAGTTACTGGGGCCCAAGGTGGAGAGGGGCCCTAATAACTTTGTCTATTGAAAAATAGCAGATATACAAGCTCGCAGCGCGGCACCGAGTGCCGCGCTGCGAGCTTGTAGATCTGCTATTTTTGAAAAGTTGTGAAAATGTGTGAAAATCTTTGAATATATGTATTTTTTTAAGCGAACATTTCGAACTCAAATTTTGCTTCTGGGGGTCCCTGGAACTAAATATTTTGAGATCGGGGTCCGTGGCCAAATACATATCATCTTGGGGGTCCTTGACATAGGTTTCTTGCACACATTTTCACGATTTTCCAAAAATAGCAGATCTACAAGCTCGCAGCGCGGCACTCGGTGCCGCGCTGTGAGCTTGTATATCTGCTATTTTTCAATAGTTAACATTCATGGGGGGCCCGCAGTGAATCCTTGTACCCAGGGCCCAGAATTTGGTGTGACGCCCCTGCAGCCCACTATTGAGTGTTTTCTAATGTTTTGTGGAAAGATGTGAGATGGCAAATTCAGAACAGAACTGGTATATTTTTTAATGGCCAGTTGTTGTGACTGTGACTTTGTGGCTGACCACCATCTATGAAGATGACAACTGACAAAAGTAACAAATATAATCATTAAATATCATCATTAAAACAATTATTCATTAGTGTGCAATAAGAGTTAAATGGCTTTATATTATGAATAGTACTGTAAACATTTCTTGATCGCCTCTTGTCTTGATTGTTTAAACATGACATCATGGGCCGCTATGTTCGATAACAGGCTTGATAAGCCCAAAGCTTATTGATACCAGTTACTCAATCAATCTGTTATCGGGTTATCGAGCTACCCTTGTTTAGGGCTCCATCCATCGGTAGAACCACCACCCACTTCCACTACACCTCCTACTACCACAGATAAAAACCTTCTTCAGGGAGAGGCTCTGAGCCACTCTGCTACTGACCTTCTGTCTGTCTGTCTGTCTGTCTGTCTGTCTGTCTGTCTGTCTGTCTGTCTGTCTGTCTGTCTGTCTGTCTCTTCAGAGCCCCCCACGGAACCCCCCACTGAACCTGAGCCCTATCCAGACTACCCTTACCCTGAGGGTGGTGGTGAGTGACACACACACACACACACACACACACACACACACACACACACACACACACACACACACACACACACACACACACAAAGACATGCACATGTCACGCACACACGCACACTCCAGTGTTCTGCAGTGATGATCTTGCGTGAGTTACAGTGATGTAGGCTATATTGTATTAGAGCTCGACCCATGCCAGATTTTTGGGTTCGATCCAGATTCCAGATCCACCAATTACTGTTATGTTTTGACCCATATGTGGTTCTAATCAATTTGAAAAAAATGAAAATAAAATACATTTCAATAGACTTCATATTTGAAAATATTTCATGTATCAGCAAATATCAAACAAATAGCCGATCTATAAGCAGATCTGCTATTTTCAGAGTGCAACGACTGAGCGCAACCAAACATAAAATTACTTGTCTTTTATTTCTAATGGATCTCTTCTCCACTGGTCCCTCCCTAACAGTCTAGTTCTTATTTAATGAGGAAATTGTCAATATATTGGTCTTATAGTTTTAGCCACCGTTGCTTAGTTTTTATTCTGTTTTCGTCAGCGAAGAAAGGGCAGTCGACAAACATCTTTCGTTGTAGTTTTAGTCGACGGAATCGACACTAATCCTCCGCCTCCAGGCACGTATACACATAGACATCAAAGGGGGCTTGAGCCGCTGCCCTTTTATCCGTCTGTAAAAAGTGCCCTCTCCAGACCATGAATGTAGTTTTTACTATGGTGAAAGAAATGCAAATGCCCCCTTTCCATGCCATACCTGAAGCCTGAAGGCAGAATTAAAGAGAATTGCCTTGTCCAAACTCTCCCTCTCTGCCCTCTCTGTGTAGAAATCCATGCCGTTACGCCACATCTCCAGTATTGACTTGATAACCCTTAGTTCAGTGTGGTATCAAGCACCGGAAATAGCCGACGACCAAGCTCACACCGCGTCTCAGCGCGACGCGTGAGGTCTTGGAGGTCTGCTATTTTCAATATTTTCACCAGAAGGCCCTTTTCTAAATGTCAGCCCCTGCCTCTCCAACATTCTCTGTCTCCTCTTTATCGTGTACAGAGGATGACTACTGGAAGCCAGAGGAGGAGGAAGGGGCGGGGCCTCAGCCGGGGGCGGACGACGACTACTGGAAGGGCTACGACTATGAGTCACCAACAGAGGCTCCGCCCAGATCCACCTCCACCACACCTCCACCCACCAAGGTTAGAACCTCCACCACACCTCCACCCACCAAGGTTAGAACAGTTTGAGTTTTTTAGTTTTAGCTAAAGGCCATTCCATACCAGGGGTGGATCTAGGTTTCTACTAGCCTCGCACGGCCATCCCGAGTATCACCAATGTGCTTCCTTTCTCTGGGTGTCCCTCCCATCGAGTCTCTTTATGAGAACTTAGGTTCTCAATTTCCAATCAAATGGCTGCATTTGGAGCGACCCGCCTCACACTACTCCTGATTGGTCGAGTGGCTGCCGCAGCTCTCACATTTTGAAAACAAACATGGCGGCCCCCATGCCCTGACGTGAGTTTACAAATCGCAAATAAAAGCTGTATTAAGCGAAATCTTATCTGAAATGAACGGCATCTCATAACTTAAAAATTAACAACAGTTTGCACCTTTGGAATTTCTGTCTGGAAAAGACGTATTTGCTGTTCTGCCGACGATGTTTTGATGCGCTGATGACTACGGACTGGACCTGTCAGTCAAAGTGAGTAACTACGTCATTGTAAAGCGTTGTCTATGGAGGACTCCCAGACTCTCCCCTGGGACTCGGAGAGTCTGGCTGTTGCGAGGCTAGGTTTCTACTACATTGGGGGCTTAGCCCATGCTCCCTCCTGAGGCTGCTTTGGGCGAATTCTGTGACATATGCTCACCAATTATCCACTCCTGGCTCCTCAGTCCAGTTTTCTTTCCAAAATCCCATTTTCATGTAAAAGCTCTAGAAATATTGCTATTGCACAGAACATTCTCCTTAAAGTAGGACTGTCATCTAAAGGGGTACTGTCACTTTAAAAAGTCATCTTAAAATATTAGTTAATATGCTTATGATGTCATTGTGAGAATGCGCTAATTATAAGATAAAACATTGGTAGCTATACACCTCCACATCATCAGCGCTCACACCCTAGGTGGGGTTGGCGATAGGGCCTTTCTGTGTGGAGTTTGCATGTTCTCCCCGTGTCTCCTAGGGTAGATACCCCTCACAAAAACATGCAGTAATCCTGGTCTCTATACTGCCTCCCCCTGGCCAGCCGGGGCGCCTGATGGAGGGGAAAGGAACTGGTTGGAATAACGTGTTCCTTCCACGCGCTACGTCCATACCAGGGAAATCCCTCCTGTCAGGTGAAAAGAAACAACTTGGACTACTCATGCATTGAAGGAAGCATGAGGTCAGTCCGTTGTCTCCCCAGGCGCAGCAGAGGGAGAGCAGAGCCCAGGATTACAAAGCTTAGGCAACTGGCACTGGGTGAAAAAATGGGTTACAAAATCGTGGGATAAAAATTATAGGTAAAAAAAAAAAAAGAACCGGACCTTTCCGACAAAAGGTTCGTTTTCGGAGAGAGTATGGACAGGCCTTTCGTTTTAGTTGTTTTCTTCTAATTTGGTTAGTTTTAATTCGCCCCCCCCCCCCCCCCAGGCCCCGGACACCGAGGCCCCCCCCTACGATGACTACAACTGGACCCCGGAGGGGGAGGGGCCACGGCCCGCCGCCCCCGTGACCGACGCCCCCAGCTACGACGACTATTACGACCAGCAGAAGAGCACGGAGCCCCCGCCCAGCTCCCCCCCGCCCAGCTCCCCCCCGGCCCCGGGAGCCACCGACTACGACGACTACTGGAGGGGGGTGGAGCCCACGCCGCCGGCCCCCGAGGTGGACGGGAAGGCCGACACGGACGATGGAGAATACTGGGACGCCAAATGTACGTATGACGCCATGTTAGAGATTACTGGGACGCCAAATGTACGTATGACGCCATGTTAGAGATTACTGGGACGCCAAATGTATGTATGACGCCATGTTAGAGATTACTGGGATGCCAAATGTACGTATGACTCCATGTTAGAGATTACTGGGACGCCAAATGTGCGTATGACTCCATGTTAGAGATTACTGGGACGCCAAATGTATGTATGACTCCATGTTAGAGATTACTGGGACGCCAAATGTGCGTATGACTCCATGTTAGAGATTACTGGGACGCCAAATGTGCGTATGACTCCATGTTAGCAGATTACTGGGACGCCAAATGTGCGTATGACACCATGTTAGGAGATTACTGGGACGCCAAATGTACGTATAACGCCATGTTAGGAGATTACTGGGACGCCAAATGTACGTATAACGCCATGTTAGGAGATTACTGGGACGCCAAATGTATGTATAACACCCTACAGAAACAGGATATAGGCTCCTTCCTGCCGCAATCAATCAATCAATGAATCAATCAATGAATCAATCAATCAATCAATCAATCAATCAATCTGTTCTCTCCATTCCTGTAGATGAAGTGCCAGAAAACCTTCCCTTTCCCGACGGTAAAGAGGTCACAGAGGTCAAAGAGGTCAGCCCTGAAATAGAAATAGAGACTGTAACAGGTAAGTAACTACTCTATACTAATAATAATAATGTAATGTAATGTTATAATAGAAACCATAACAGGCACTCTGAACCTGCTCCCCGAGCGCCGTAGAATCCATTGGCTGCTCACTGCTCCTAGTTGTTATAGGATGGGTAAATGACATCACTGCTCCTAGTTGTTATAGGATGGGTAAATGCACCCTATTCACGCCCCGCCGACTCAGCAACTTCCTGGTGCTGACGTCACGCTTTGAAGGGGAAACCCTGCTCAAAGCCCATAGAGTTAACACAGAAATCCCAAATGTAATGCAATTTCAGAATAGTACGGCTAGCATGATCAAGAACACAAGATAATGGCAAAAAAAGGCAAAAAGCATTATAATTTACTTTACCGTTCGAAATAATGATTTGTTGGCTTTAAGTCCAGCGATTTATGTGTTAACTCTATGGGCTTTTAGCAGGGTTTCCCCTTCAAAGCTGACCAGGAAGTTGCTGTGAAATTTGCTGAGTGGGCGGGGCGTGAATAGAGTCGATTACATCACAGCTCCTTGTTGTTATAGGATGGGTAAATTACATCACAGCTGCTAGTTGTTATAGGATGGTTAAATGACATCACTGCTTGTTATAGGATGGGTAAATTACATCACTTCTGCTTCTGTGGCATAGTTTTCTACTTTTTCTGTTTTGTATGCATCTATGGAGTTAACATTACTCTAATTGACCCCCAGGCGTGCTTATAATGTTTTGTAATGTGTCTATGGAGTCAACATTACTCTAATAGAACCCCAGGCGTGGCTATAATATGCAAATATGTCTTCCCTGTGTATTTTTGGTTTCTTCCATGTTTTCGTGGGGGAAAGAATCGCGGCACCCCGTCATTAACAACTGCTAAAAGCTGTTTTCCCTATAGACTCATACTGTACGCTACTGTGCATAATGAAATATCCATCTGAGGGTGGAACTGTACGAGTAGAGTTCATATTTAATCACTTCAGCAGCAGCACATGGAACACAGTAAATGTTTCTATGAGCTAAGCTGCCCTAGTTTTTAACTAGCGTGGCTGAGCCTGCTCCCACACACCGTCAACACAGACAGCCGTCGCGGTTTCACTCTGAGAGCATAATTTAACCCCCCCCCCCCCTCCCCCCCTGTCATCAGGGCAACCTAAACCCTGTTATAATAAGCGTATAACTTCTTGTAAATGTGAATTAAAACATTTAACTGCCGTACATTTAGTGACACTGCTGCTGCATGCGACGGCAGAGTTTATGTACGCCGCTCGGCTAAACAGCGGTCGTCCGTCGGGGCCACGGTCGCTGGAAGAATGGAGGCGGCGCTAACGCGTTGTTGGAGCGTTATTTGGACAGCTTGGATGAGTTCAAGACCTATAATCTCCCTAAACGTCTGCAGAGAGAGAGAGAGAGATCTGGGGGGGGGGGGGGGGGGGGGGCAGAGCGTTTGAGGAGGGGGGGGGGGGGGGGGGGGCAGAGTGTTTGAGGAGTGCATGCATGAGTCACCTAACTTTGATTGTGTGTGTGTGTGTGTGTGTGTGTGTGTGTGTGTGTGTGTGTGTGTGTGTGTGTGTGTGTGTGTGTGTGTGTGTGTGTGTGTGTGTGTGTGTGTGTGTGTGTGTGTGTGTGTGTGCGTGCGTGCGTGCGTGCGTGCGTGCGTGCGTGCGTGCGTGCGTGCGTGCGTGCGTGCGTGCGTGCGTGCGTGCGTGTGCATGCGTGTTTTTCCGTTTTACTTTTGCAGACCGGTCTAATTTTTCATTTTCGCCGCTGATGTTTGCCATTCGGAAGGAATGCTCCTCGGTCGCGCTCAAGATGTTACGAAAGAAAAGACCCCATCTGATTCTGATCAGAGGAGTTTAGTTATTAGCATCCAAAGTAGATATCTTTATCTGGTGTTATGCAAGCCTGCGTCGTCTCAGGCCAAAGAAAACTCCAAAGGACAAATACGTTTTTATTTCCCCCCCCCCTTTTTTTTTTACAGTATGCATTTGTCAGTGATGGGAGACGTAGCGGTACTCAAAATATTAAAATGACAAAACTAAAAGTACTCTATGCTGAATGTCCCATTTCACATGTTCTTTCAAAACGTTGAAAGGATTCGTCAATCTTTTGAAAATAGCAGATCTGCAAGCTCACGACAATGCTGTATGTTGTGATGCGACGGGTTGTAGGCTATGTTTGTAGATTGGCTGGATACAGCATGAAGGCCTTTAATGGGTTAATGTATGTTGTGTACTAGTAATAATTTAAATCTACAAACTAGTAAAGTTTTCAAATAAATAATTAAAGTGGAGTCAAAAGTACCATATTTGCCTACATTTGAGGTATAGAGCAGTAGAAGTATTGAAGAATGGAAGTAGGCCTGCTCAAGTTAAGTAAAAAGGACCTAAAAATGGCATTGTAGCCTACTTACTTTCCACCATACCGTACATGACTGTTGGTGAGTAGACTTTGGGGTGATCTAAACCAGTGAGCTTAGAAAACTTTAGTGACTTTAGAAATGCTTGTTTAATATATAGCCTAAATGCCTTGATGGGCTGGCTCCCCCTCCTCTTATGGAATTCATCCATAAGTGGAGGAACATGGACGTGGTACCAGATCAGTATCCAGGGGAGACTGTGAAATTGATTTCAGAAAGACTACCTTTAGTCAAAACGTACTCTCTATGGATGCCAATACTGGAAGCACCTCCCTCCCGCTATTAGAGAGATCCCCACATATGGTGCTTTCAAAGGGCAGTTGAATCAGTGGCTAAAACACTCACATAAGTATGTAAAGGGCAGATTTTTTAGGGAATTAATCGTCCAGGTTAGTCTTTTCAGTGTTGTTTTTAACTTCCATGACTCTTGCACAAAGCATTTGTTTGTTTTTAGTTTTATGTCCTGAGGACAACGGATGGAATTATCCTTAGCTAACTCCTGCTGGTTTACACTGAGATCTTGTGTTTATGTTCTTGTGCAACACATCAATATTTCTGTCTGTGTTCATGAACTGGCACTGTCCTGTCTAAATAAACGAATAAAGTAAAGTAAAGTGGGTCTCAAACTCTTTCAGGTCAACGACCCCCACATTGCCCATGGACCCCCATAAGAGATTTGTACAGCCATGGCAGCGATTCTCTACCATTTTAATATCAAGGACCCCCAGTCTGATTGCATCAGCCCAGGGACCCCCATTTGATACCATTCTGATCTCTGGGACTCACAATCTACACTGTAGAATCATCAGTGTTTATTTAACTCTTATGGAACCAAATAGACCCTAACGGGTCTCTTTGGTTCCATGACTCATGGTTGTGAGCAGTGACTCATCATGTGTTGTGTTCTTTTCTCCAGACATGGCCACGCCCCCTCCTCCTGATGAGAACACCTGGTATGATGACTATGACTATGAGCAGAGTACGTATGTGCGCGCGTGCACACACACACACACACACACACACACACACACACACACACACACACACACACACACACACACACGCACAGGATCATTTTCACTAGATCTACTCAGCCTATCTGCAAGCTCACAACTTGTGACGAGTCGTGCACTTGCATTTTGCAACTTGCAGTTTCAGCCATATGTGATCAGATCAGGGCTTCATGTTAGGGCTATATGGACAACATTTTTCAATATCGATACGATATACGATATTACCGTACACATTTCATATTTAATATTTTAAGTGAAAACTAAGCATTATTCAAAAAGCAGCATAATACCAAGTCAATATCACTCTAGATTTGAATTGCTATTGGGTTCCCAGTCCCACACTTTTCAAAGTGTAGCAAAATGCAACGATATGGCCGACGCATCACCCATATCTTGCCTTTTGCGATACTGCTATTGATAACGATACGATACTGATATATTACAGCACTAGTTCATGTGGTTGAGATTCTTCTTTTGGCTAATCCCCATTGATTGATTGATTGATTGATTGATTGATGGATGGTTTCCGCAGGGAGGAAAGAAGATGAGGAGGAGAGACAGAGACTGGAGAAAGAACGACAGGCAAAAACAGAGAGGGACGAGAGAGGTGAGATGAGACGTCATGACGTCATCATGGCTTCTATGCTTCATGTGTTTTAGGTCACGGAACCACAACATCTAAAAAGATGTTGTTACAAGGAGGATTTGTGTGTTTTCAGAATTATTTGAATTTGAAAATATACAAGTTGTGTATTAACTAAAGCCCTTTGCACACAGACACGTTTTTCTCGCACGGAAAAAACGGACGATTCCATTTTTTTGAGCGGTGGTAAACCGCTCCATAGAGTGGCTGTGCGTGTGTCTTTAGCCACTTTTCCTCAGCGTTGTGCCATAGCAATGTGTTTTCCTCAGCGTTTTGCCATAGCAATATGTGTGTGTGTGTGTAGCCATATTACATCACCAATTACATCCTAGACCTATATCCTAGTCTTTTTCCTCAGCGTTTTGCCATATCAATGTTTGTGTGTGTGTAGCCTGTATTACATCACCAATTACCAATTGAAGACGTTATGCAAGCACGACCACCGCTCACTTCACATTGGGTGTGATTTTTTAAAGAAAACAATTATTCTCTATATGACCAGCTCCGAATTTGCCATGCGGCAGGTGGCTGCGGCCGTGCGTTTTTTTCCCGATCGAACCCAGTTCGATTCGTGCGTCTTGTCGCATGCGGTAAAAACTCATCGACTCCTTTTATGACTCCTCTTGGGATCCGCAGCATGGATTCCTCACAGCCTTGCACACCAAATACAATGTGTTTTAATCATGCAGCAAACGGAACGAAACGCAACGGTCCTGTGTGCAAAGCCCTTAATTTCAAGTAGAAGATAAAATAATTCAAACGTTAATAACTGTGTATTTTTAAACTGTTCCTCGTTTTACTGGGGACATAAATCTACAAAAGTTATCAAACAATTGTAGTGGAGTAAAAAGTATAATATTTGCTTCTGAGATGTAATGGAGTAGAAATAAAAGTACTGAAGATTGGAAGTACTCCAGTAAAGTAAAAATCACACCTAGTGTGAAGTGAGCAATGCTATTTATGAGTTCATTTCATTAAGCGTCCCGCTGGCCAATCACAGCGCGTCCTGTGAAACTTGGACAAATGGAACCCTGGGCATACGATAAACTTTGAGCCTTTTGTGCCAAGATGTAGGCCAGATGTAGGCCATATCTAGGCCAGATGTAGGCCATATCTAGGCCAGATGTAGGCCACATCTAGGCCATATCTAGGCCAGATGTAGGCCATATCTAGGCCAGATGTAGGCCATATCTAGGCCAGATGTAGGCCATATCTAGGCCAGATGTAGGCCACATCTAGGCCATATCTAGGCCAGATGTAGGCCATATCTAGGCCAGATGTAGGCCATATCTAGGTCATATCTAGACCAGATGTAGGCCAGATGTAGGCCATATCTAGGCCTGATGTAGGCCATATCTAGGCCAGATGTAGGCCATATCTAGGCCAGATGTAGGCCATATCTAGGCCGGATGTAGGCCATATCTAGGCCGGATGTAGGCCATATCTAGGCCGGATGATATCTAGGCAGGATGTAGGCCATATCTAGGCCAGATGTAGGCCATATCTAGGCCAGATGTAGGCCATATCTAGGCCAGCTGTAGGCCAGATGTAGGCCATATCTAGGCCAGATGTAGGCCACATTTCAGGGCCCAGACATTTTTTGGGTACCGGACGAAGCCAAACGTTGGAGCTTAGTTCCAGGAGCACCGCTCAGAAATACTTAAGTACAGTACTTAATTAAATGTACTTAGTTACTTTCCTCTACTCTGCTGTCAGGAGTATCAGATTACTCTGTTAAAGATTACTTATACTTTCCTCTACTCTGTCAGGAGTATCAGATTACTCTGGTAAGGAGACACAGATGTGTGTCGACTCACTACCACTGTTGCCAGATCTGCTTATTATAAGCAACCTTGGGCTTGTTTTTTTTCTGTAAAGTTGCTTCTAAATATTGGTAGTGGGTTTTGTTTCTAAAGTATTGCTTCCTAAATGTTGTAAGTATTGCTTCCTAAATGTTGTTTAAACCAGTGGTTCTCAAACATTTGCATGTCAAGGACCCCCAAATTAATATATTTGTCCACCCCCAAATATTATTCGCCAGGGACCCCCGTACCGTACCACTTGTTTGTCAGGATATAGTCAGAGGTGTAGGACCCAGACAGAGGATGAGACAGACACATGCAGGGCAGCTCCAATGCAAGGTGGTTTATTCACCACAAAACAGTGGAACAGGCAGGGACATGTTGGGCCCCTGATTCAGCCCGGGAAAAAGAGTTGGAGAGGCCCTCATTGCGCGCTATAGAGAGATCTCTCTCTATTTACAAATTTGAAACTTGGAGATACGAGGTTTCTGCCCGACAGTGACAATTTACTTTGTTGGCCGCCCAGCCCCCAAAATGGAACGAAGGCTGACATTTTATTTTTAATTTTTTTCCTAATGGCCGGCCTGGACCGGCCAGGAATGAACCGGCCGTTCGGGAGTTGTCCCGCTTTTCCCAATGGCCAGCACGTCCCTGGCTACAACACTAGGGATGACCACAAGGGCATATAAATAGACTACTAGACACAGGTGAGCACAACTGACAATCAACGCAGGGATAGGCTGGAGACTAACACTACACAGGTGGAGGAAAGGAAACTAACAATCATAGAGACGTGAGACAAGAGGGGAAACAATAACTACAGAGCAGTAACTACAGAGGACACCAAGGTACAGGAGTTTAATGCAAAACCCAACAAGGAAACAAGGATTAATGCAACGTTACTTCAGCTAGAATAAAAGGAACACAACTTGAAAAGTAAAACACTAACTAGAAGGCAGCTGAACCTGAACGCCACATTGGCTCAGAACATAATAATGCAGACAGAATCATATTCATTACAACAATGTGAGAATACAATAACTCGAAGACAACAAATACAAGAAAACACTGCAGGGAGACAGAACGAGTCACGGACCGTGACATTGTTTTGTTCAAATATATTTTTAAAGAGATTAAACTTGCAAAGTTTTTTTCAAAATGTGTTTCTAAAAATAGGCGATCTACAAGCTCACAACGCGTTGCATCAGGACACTTTGTGAACTTGCAGATCGGCTATTTTCAAATCCGATGCATAAGTTCAGGTTCAAAGTGCTCCTGTGGTCTAACTGTATCTGTCGTTTCTTTTTGGCTTGTTTTTCATTGACCTGGTTGCTTATATCTCTCGCAAACTCTGGCAACACCGCTTATGCAAACATGACTGTGGTAGAGTGGGCCTGTGTGTGTGTGTGTGTGTGTGTGTGTGTGTGTGTGTGTGTGTGTGTGTGTGTGTGTGTGTGTGTGTGTGTGTGTGTGTGTGTGTGTGTGTGTGTGTGTGTGTGTGTGTGTGTGTGTGTGTGCGCGCGCACACGTGTGCGTGTATGTGCATGTGTGTGTATGTGCATGTGTGGAGAGGGTAGTCTTCTGCAGCGAGGACAAAAGGTCATCCTCTAAAAGCAGAATAAATCACTGTAATCCAGGGGTCTTCAACGTTTTCAGGCCAAGGACCCCTTAGTTGAGAGAGAGATGAAGCACCCGCAACCTTATCATAGATTCCATATAGTTTCATTGTTTGACAGCACAATCATCAGTGTATTTTGGATTCATGACAATTTGTGTTTTCAGATATTTAACCACTTGAACCGTCAATACTTAATAAACTTGACCTTTTACTCTGTACTTAGTCTGCTCTTTTCCTCTACACCAAACCTCATGCCGAAAATAGCTGATCCACAAGCTCACAACGCCTCGCCCTGTAAGGCGTTGTGAGCTTGTAGATCAGCTATTTTCGCTATTCTGCTATTTTTGGCTAAAGTTCTCCCAATATGGGCAAGTGGTTAATATAAAAAAAGGAGAAAAAAAAGGTTGCTATCACGCAAAGATTTGGAGGACCCCCTGTAGTAACTCTGAGGACCCCCTGTAGTAACTATGAGGACCCCCTGTAGTAACTCTGAGGACCCCCTGTTGAAGACCCCTGGTTTATATGTTGGCTGGAGAAAAGAGGCTTGTTGAACATTAAGGGCTCTATTTTGATTGTCTTATAAGTACCAGCTCTTATGCCTTAAAGGGATATTCCACTTTCAACAGGGTGTTCAACCTTATGGGCACTCTTCACACACACACCCATTGTAACTACAAACTCCATTTTAACCATGATAGATTCATTAAAAACACCCATTATCTTTTCTGGTGACTCATACTACCCTCCTAATACGTGAGCAGGCCGTGTTTTTTCGATAACTTTTTTAATTTTTTTAATAATTATTTGGGAAAATGAAAAAAAAATAATAAAAAAAGTAATTATTAAAAATAAATGAAAAAAGTTATGGAAAAAACAGCCTGAGTCACAAGATAATGGGTGTTTTTTAATGAATCTATCATGGTTAAAATGAAGTTTGAAGTTACAATGGGTGTGTATGGGGAGAGGCCCTGGGCCTGGGGGGCTTGGTAACATTTACATCAAATATCTAAATATTGAATCAAGCAAATTAAAAACTGTTCAGGGTGTTCATAAAAGCCTGATTAGACGATAAAATTACCCAAAGTTTTTTTGAAAGTGAAATATCCCTTTAACTTTAAAGGAGTAGTTCACCACCAAAATGACCTTTTTTCTATTGATTACTCACACCATGGAGACTTGAGTTCAATAGTATTTTATTTTTTTATTGTTGTCACATTCCTAACACACAAAAACAATTATAGATTAAAGATAATAGTAAATTTACCCCCATTGATTCCGGATGGGGACCCAAATACAAGGCCCTGGATGGGGAAACAATGGGGGTACATTTACTATAATCAAATTTTTGTCTTAGGAATGCAACAAATACAAAACACTATTATTGAACTCAAGTCTCCATGGCATGACTAATAAATAGCAAAAAAGAAAAAAATAATAATCTTTGTCAGAAAGGTCTGGTTTAACTACAAAACTCTTCTGAAAATCATTAACCCAAATTAAAATTCGGAACGCTGAACGTCCGAAAGTCGGAACTCTCCGGCGAAAAGTGTTTAATGTGTGGTTGATCCGGGCCACTAGGGGGCGGTGTGAAGGAGACATCATGGTAGATGGTGAACGCTGGTGTCTGGAGACCTCTGGGTGTAAAAACATCTGAAGTATTCACATCACAGCCAGAGCTTTGGTTTTCTGTTTGCCACGTGTCTCTCCTCTCCTCTCCTCTCCTCTCCTCTCCTCTCCTCTCCTCTCCTCTCCTCTCCTCTCCTCTCCTCTCCTCTCCTCTCCTCAGTGAGGTTAGCCGCATGGTTCACACCAGGCTTTTAGAGCCAAATAATGATATATGTGACGTTGTCAAGACCAGTGTCAACAGAGCCTATACTTCATCCACGCTTCAACAGAGAGGGGAGGGGGGTTAAACAGCCTTAGAACTCAAGGTTAAATCTTTCTGTCACAGCAGCTACGATCCAACTGTGATCTTTCAATATGAAAGTACATGCATGACATTGTGTTTCTCTCTCCTCAGTGGTGTGTGTTAAGCCCCTTTTCGACTGCAGCTTTAGCACCACACCACACTACACCACACACACCGCACCGTATAAAATATCTACATTTTCCTTCTCTAGATTGGATACTTTTTAGCACCACGTTTAGTACCACTTTCACACCACTCTACCCAGGTCCTTGTAGTGGAAAGCTTGGCACAAGTGGGCGGTGTGGTGTGGAGTGGAGTGGTGTGGTGTTGGGCCAGTGGAAAAGGGGCTTTAGTTCTCAAATTCTGCCCCAACCTGACCATACCCGAACCCGACCCGACATTTAGGGTAGGGTAGGGCCTAAAATGTATGCTTTTTTCTATATTTATTATTTTATTACTTTTACTCTGTGATAGTTCTCAAATTCTTCCCAAACCCGACCATACGCGACCGACCCGACGTTTTAAAAATGATTCAAAATAGTGAAAATAGCCAATCTACAAGCATCATGCTATTTTCACTAGTTTTGTGTCGACAGTTTTGTTTGATGAAGCAGGGCTTTACTTTACAAAGAACATACCTCCATAGAACCTCAATAGTAAACTTGACCTTTGGCTCTTTGCACTTGGTCCGCTCTTTCTTCCCACTACAACAAATGGCTTTGATGAAAATTGCCGATCTGCAAGCTTCTAGAGTCGATCTACAAGCTGCTATGGTGGAAAAAGCAGTGGTTCCCTATGGAGACACAAAGAGCCTGCTCTAATTATTGTCTTAGGAATGCGAGAAAAACTACAAAATATCCACAAACTCAAGTCTCCATGGTGTGAGTAATCGATAGGGTACAAACTAAAGTCATTATAGTTACTTTACTTTACATCAGGGGTTTTCAAAGTGGGTGACGGGGCACCCCGGGGTGCCGTGGCGGCAGTCCAGGGGTGCCGCGAGATCATTTGATGATATTTGGAATTGGAATTCATTTGGAGACTTGAAAAAATATTTAGTATCATTTTAAACTTGAAGTACAAAGTCATTTTCAGTCAGTTCTAACCAAAATGGCTGTTATCTCAACATTTTCCTCGCAACATAATCACTAAAATAGTGTCATTGTCGGGTAAAAACCTCGTATCTCCAAGTTTCAAATGTGTACGTCTTTTTGTAAAGCAAAGTCCTGCTTCATCATACAAGACTGTCGCACAAAACTAGTGAAAACAGACGATCTACAGCACACAATGCGAGGCGTTGTGTGTGCTGTAGATCTGCTGTTTTCACTAGTTTAGTACATTTTATAGATGATAAATACAAAACGAACAGTTTTGGACATACAAGGTTTCCACCTGACAACGACGATATGCTATAAATATAAGGTGCGGGGAGTGAAAATTATAATGTAGGGGTGCCTCGGATTAAAAAAAAGATATTCATGGGGTGCCCTGAGACAAAAAAAGTTTAGGAACCCCTGCTTTACACCACTGTCAGTGACTGCGTTCACAGAGTCGTTGCCGTGCCGCTGCGTTGGCTAGCAGTCCTCATGTGGTCTGTCTTCCATTCAGCGTGTCAACACAGCAGCAGAGTGATTGATGTCTGCCCCAGAGAGAGACTCAAACACATCTTACTGCCATCTGGTCCTGTAGGGCCGGGCGCTCGCTCTGTTTGCTGTTGTTATGTTAGCAGCCGGGGTCTTCCACAAACGTGTCCGTGGGAAAGACTCGGCCTTGTCTGTGGAAAAAGTTTAGATGTTCTGTTTTATACACAACATTATAATGTTCTTATTTTGATCATAAGGCCCAGTTACTGGATCTCCAAGTTTTCTTCACAATATGTATGACACTGATTTACTACGACGCAGTGTATGGCACATTAGGAGTCCACTAGTAGTAGTGGTTCAAATGTTTTATTTGCAAGAACCACCGTAACTCTGAGAGTGTACAAATGGAACCAGATTCGGTTCCAATTGTACACTCTAGAGTTAGAGACCTGTTGGTCATTCAGGGCTATTTCTTTATGTGTTTCTGATATTGTCCGGTCATCGTGTCAAACATGGAATTTTCAGAATCAGAATCACTTTAGTTGTCTCTTCCTTCATATACATGCATACATAAAGAAAATGAAGTAACGTTCCCCCTCAGTCCCTTGCAGTGCAACATAAAAACATCAAGCCTGTCTAAAAACATAAAAGGTCCTAAAACTAAAACAGCATACACGACATTTAGGAAGAAGTATATATATAATATGAAACGAGCAATTTATCCAAAACTTAATCCATCTTAAAAAGTTACCAAAACACTCCTATATTGTAGGTAAAGCTGCCATGGTGCAATTCTCTAAAACGTCTCCAGCACAGTAAAGTGCTGTTGTGCATTTTAAAAGTGTCCAGACCATCACAAGCCAAACAATTTAAAAGGTATTTCGGTGATTGTATTTCATTCAAATAAAAATATAATTGGTACATTTTCCATTCATTCTCCTCACTAGAATGTGTGCTGACCATATAAGGACTTCCACCATGGCCGTGTTACGAGCATATAGCTAGATTCTGTTTTCAGAGGTGGCCAGCCAGTCCTCGACCAATCAGGGTAGAGTATGGCCGTAGTTATGTTATGATGTTTAGTTATGATGGTCAAAATAAAAGTTTTGAGAACCACAGTCGCTCTGAATTAAGAACGTCTGCTAAATGCCTAGATTGTAAACTACTGAATCCATAAAATGCCACAGTCTCGTAGTAAATCAGTATCATACATATCCTGAAGCTGGAGACGTAGGCCTAGCGATTTTCAGTGATTGGGTCTAATGATCAAAACGAGAACATTATAATGGTGTAAAAAATCTATAAAAAAATAAACATTTCCATGCTGTAAGGCCAGTAAGGGACAAGATGACCCCCGGCCACTTTCATTATCACTGAATACACCTTTAAGTCAGTTGGCCTGGGAGGGGGGGATAGGCAGGGGGCGCAGCGCATTGACAGTCCTCACTACGCTTGGGAAGAAGCTATCCCGCATCCTGCTGGTACTGGCCTTAATGCTCCTGTACCTCTTCCCGGAGGGCAGGAGGTCAAAAAGGCCATGGGAGGGGTGATGGAGGTCCCTTATGATGCTGGTAGCTCTTCGGGTACAGCGCTCTTTTGACATAAATGTCAGCTTAGGTGGTTCGGGGATCTAGTATGGATGCCCCCCCGAGCACCTCCTTAATGCACGTCCCACTGGGAGGAGACCCTGTGGCAGACCAAAGACCAGATGGAAGGATTATATCTCCAAACTGGCCTGGGAACGCCTCGGTATACTCCCTGAGGGAGTGGAGAAAGTTGCTCAGGATAGGGAACTGTGGAAATCTCAGTTGGAACGGTTTCCCCCGCGTCCCGATTCCGGATAAGCGGTTGACGATGGATGGATGGATGGATAGATATTGTGCAGTAGAAATATTTAAGAATGGGTACTAAAGTAAAGTAAAAAGGACCTCAAAATTGTGCTTAAAGAGGCGGTGCCATAGTTTTGTACTTTTTCAGGTTTCCATGTGTCTAGGAGGTTGACCACCTGGTGTGGTTGTTATGAGCAATTATGTATTCCCTTTGTATTTTGGGTTTCTTCCTCAAGGCTGCCACCTTGTGGGTCAAAAGTGCCAATCCAAAAACACAGATAGATTGACATCAAATAATCATCCCCTCCCCTTTTTACCATTCACCCAACACTGTGGGTGTGGCTAACTTCAGCTGGGTCACCACCCACCATGACAACCAGGCATACTTAATGAACTGGTGGGTGTGGCCACATAAAAACATACTTTTAACTCTTTCTGTACACTTTTTTGGAAAAAGAATATTCCTCCTAGTATAATCATAAAACCTGATAATCATGTTTAAGTAAATGTAACCCACTTAGTTTCTTTCCACCAGCGCATACAGACTGTTGGATGATCTAAACCAGTGGGACTCACACTTTAACTGCCAACATGTTTGTTAGACAGCATCAAGAATCTTTTATTTGTCACTAACTTAAATACAAGTACAAGCACCGAAATGTTGTTGGGACAAAATTGTGCTTACGTCCTAAGTAATGGTATGTTAAAAGCAACAAAACAAAATAAAACTATATATTGTAAACACCATGAATAATATATACGAGTTTTAGATAAGTTGTCTATTTGGTCAGTTTTACAATAAGTTGTTTTATTTGGTTAGTTCTATTTAACTGTAATAATTGTTTTCCCCAGAGAGAGCTCAGAGGTTGAAGGAGGCAGAGGAGCGAGCCAGGAACAGACCACGAGTCTTCAAAGAACCAAAGAGTTAGTTCTGATCAAAGGCCTTTTCATTCATTATTCATTATTTGTATTTATTTTATATTCAGT
>NC_137832.1:5176511-5279011 GCF_963921795.1 Nannobrachium achirus
GGAACGTATATACAGTTGGAGGGGCTACAGCATTGTGTGACATTGTGTCGATTGTTCTTTTATCTCAATACGATTTAAATAGTATTAAAAAAAAGCCTCCGATTTAAAATGCATTTAAAATGCATTTAAAGGTAGCAGCTCTGTTTCATACTGTATGTGCAGTAGGTCTAGATGTCAGTCAATGGTTTGTAGTCCTTAGGGTGGTTGTGTTCCAGTCTCTAGCCTTCTTTTATCACAACAGTTCACACATCTTGCTGATGTGTTTTTCATCATTGGTCATGATTTCAAACTCACCTCGGGTGTGACATCACACTTCATTATGTGACAGCATTGTGACATCACATTTCAGGAGTGGGAGTGACTATGTGACATCATACTTCCTGGCCTTCAGTAATGACAGCAGAGAGTGGAGAACCATCCATGACGGATACTCAGACTGGGTGGGTGCACACACGTGCGCACACACACACACACACACACACACACACACACACACACACACGCGCACACACACACACACACGCACATGCGTGCGCGCGCGCACACAACCCGAAGGGTAAGTCTGTTTTATATACAGACATAAACACAAACATCTCTCTCTCTCTCTCTCTCTCTCTCTCTCTCTCTCTCTCTCTCTCTCTCTATCTATCTAAAGCCCATTCTCCACTACAGGGTTGAACCAGAACTTAGAACGAAGAACTTTCCAGAACCTGTTAAGTTCCGAGACCAAGCTCTGCTTAAGTTCATATAAAAACTGTCGCCTGCTGTGGTGGAATTCAGATCAATCAATAATCATGAGAAATGAGGAGACAAGACAATGTATATTAGGTGGTGGTGTGGTCAAGTTTATATATAACATGATATCATGGACAGAAGTACAATTAACACTCTGGGCAGTGGTAAAAGAGTTCTGCCCAGAAGAATGGTCAAACACTAGAGTTATACTGTGGCTTCAAGGCCTCTGGAACAAGCTGTACCATAACAAGATAGGCTTTAACAAAACAATAGTTACTGAGGCCTACTGAAGGCCTCTCGACTCCTAACTATCAAGTATTGGTATCATCATACAGACGTCACCTAGATATTAATATAATCAATGAATACATGATCTACTCTATAACGTCACAAATAATCAATCATGATAAACTCTAATCTACTGCAATTCCTCCCTTTTTTTACTTGTATTTTTTTTTTTTTTTGATAATTAAATACAATCTTTCTAAAACATCTAATGAAAAATAATAAATGAATGTCATCTAATGGAAAAAAATACCTCATCAAAGTCATCATTGGGAAAAATTGGTACATGAACTATTCAAACAAAGCACAAAACACTAATCACAACAAAACAAATTAATAAAAACTGAATGTCAATTGATCGTGGTTCAATAATGATCGACGCATTTGTGGATGAGGTCTAAACCTGCTTTATCTTGCAGGGAAAAGTCACCCATCACCCTCGTTATACCACCATTTTAATCGAGCCGTGACCTGCTAGTCAGGTACACAAGAGTGTCTATTATCATTGATTGCTATCAATTGACAAACATCAGCCTTCAAACAACAACATGTATGTGTATGTGTGAATGTTTCAAAAAATAAAAAACATAATGGGAACTGGGACAGGGCCGGGGTGTGTGTGTGTGTGTGTGTGTGTAAGTGGGAAGGGAAGGGGGGGGGGGGGGGGGGGGGAAGGGACACCACCTTTCTGTTTTCTTTGTGTTTGTGTGTGTGTGTGTGTATAGAAGAGTTTTTTTTTTAACAAGATCAGAGTCCATGCATGTTATGACTGTCCGTCACAACATATTCCGTTTCGGGCGGAAAAGAACAAGAAGGTATCTCCATTTTGACCGATATATTCCAACGATATCTCCCATGCGCGTTTTGGAAACAGAGGCAAGGGTGACATCACCCTTCCTTGCACTTCTCAGGAAAGAGACCGGAAAACCGGGGCGAGGTTTAATAACCTGCAGCCCCCCTTTTCCTCAAAATCTCACTGCCCGGTTAAACAACGGTTGTTTCTCCTTTGTCTTCAAACAAGCCAGCAAGAGGAATAACAGGTACCCAACGATATATTCCGCACGAAAACAACGCTCGAGACTGCAAGGCACATTCAACTGCATCCAGCCCAGACGATTCATATCTCTGGTGACTGATGTGCCATTTCAAACTTCCCACGTCATGTGGAAAACATGTATTTCCATTGGATTGGTAGAAGATTCACAATGATAGCCTTATCCATATTTGAAGCTCTAATCAGTACTGATCCTTATTTTCCAGCCATTTACTGCACACTTTAACATGCAGAGTGTTGTTTTGCTCTGCTGGGCCCTCGCTGTGAAACAAACCGATGAACATGGCACACAAAGCCACTTTTGCATGCATACTGTATATAATCATTTTTCAGAATTAATATGATTGGGTTTGTTTAGTTAGGTTAGTAAGCTGGTTAATTCATTTGCATTATTCAATTAGCACACACAAGATGTAATTGGAAACAACAACAACAACCACAACAACACAAAACTTCCTGTGTTTGTCACAGGACAATATCCATGATTCAGCTTTCTCTGTGAAAGAAATTGAGATTAAAAGGCATACAAAATGCTGGACTGCTCAGCGTCCTCTGTCAAATCCCCTGTAAATCAAAATTCAAAAGACACTTGAGTCCTTCGGACCTCCATAAGGCGCAGTATATGGTTATTAATTTGATCATTGCCCCGTAGTGGTCACTGGGAATAAAAGTAAAGTTCAGGTTAATGATTGAATCCATGATATATCAAACAGGAAAAGGCATTATTACAAGAAGAAAATATATTATTATAACCTTTAAATATGTCAGTTTCCCTACCTGCCTGCTCAGTCGTTCGAGTAGCGAATAAGGTAAAAATGAGTCTGAGTCAAAGTCAAATGAAAGTCACTAACCCATGGGCTGATTGGAAAAAGAACAAATGCATATCATTCACTGTATATTATTTCAAAGTCGCAAAATGTGCGCTTGTCGGCACACTGAAAAGCTCCCATCTAAATGTACAAATGTATGTACTTATGGACTTAATTAAACATGCCCACTTTCTCTTAAATAAAAATAAAATAATAAGTCATATCTTATTAGCCGTGGGACAGAAAACCTCTCCAAATGTACTTATTTGAGTAAAAAATATCAGCAGTTACATTTCAACCACTGCAGGCCTCTATCTTGTTTAGAATTCCATTCCAAGAACACATAACAATAATAACACTTGAGCTGTTGGTCCCTATGTAACAATGGAAAAAGAAATGGGTACTATTTCATGAAAAGAGTAACTCAAACTAAACAACATAATTCTACCGCTGCTAAATGGTGTTAGATAAATATGCCCTGAACTATGTTTATTATTGATTTTCAGTTATTACAAATTACGTTTTCACTTAATCACTTTATAATCATTTAACTTTATAGGTAGTATGACCTTTGCCGGTCACTTCACATTTCAGACTTCCATAGATATCAACATTTCCTGTAGAAATCTAAAGTATTTTTTTTTTCTACTGACATCTTATTTTATAAAAAAAATACTATTTTGGCATAATGTCAACACTTAAATTAAAGTTCAATTAAAGTTTGTTTCACTTGTGTCACAAATGTAAATTCAGTTTTATTTTATTTCTGTTTTTATCTGAGTACCAACACCAGCACACACCACTAAATTTCAAATTATTTGTGCTCTGAAAACACTTTCTTTGCTCCTTTTAATTTGTCTCTTTTAAGAAATATATATTATATCGGATAGATTATTCTGATAATGACATTCTATTTCACACCACACATTACAATTTCTCCCATGTATTTGGTTGTCTATTTGATTAAGCTATGATGAGATGTCACTCTAATATTCTGACTTCTCAAACAACTTAAAATGTACGGAGAGAAAAAAATGTTTAAAATTATATACTGTATATATGTTCGCTCTTTATGTGTGTGAGTCTAAAATTGTGTTATGTTCGCCCAGCGCGATAAAAATGTATTTTGTTTTCACATGCGAAAACTCTACAAAATGATTAGGCAAGAAATCAATCTTATCTTGATAGTCCTGTGCTGAACAATGAGCTGGTGGTCATGTGTCCTTGACCGTGGCACGAAAAGAACAGTTCCAGTGTGTCTGTAACAGATTAGAATGTTGTCAAAACAAGCTCCCCCAAAAACTTGCACTCAGAAAATGAAATGTCTCTTGATAGGTCCTTGACTGTCATACAGACAGTGTTGAAATGTTGTGGCTTCTGTAGTGTCCATCAAAACAATGCAAAATGTGCTCCACTCCATAGTCACAGTTCGTAATTTCATAAAATTTCAGCCCTTCCAGTGATATAATTGACTCTTTGTCATGAGCGTCTGTTCCTGCTGCAGGATCGACTTCCACCCACACAATCTATAAATCTTTCAGATGTGAAAGAAAGATACAACTCTAAAGTCTGGGCGTGACTGTGTAATTGACTTACAATTGTAGTGTATGTGATAATTTGGATGCAAAATGTATATTATTGTGCCCTATACATAATACCTCCACATTCTAAATAGTGTGCATCCACTTGTGTTGATGGTTTGATACCAATAAGATTACCCACCGATATAAGTCTCTCCACACTTAATACAGTATCTGGCTTAAAGTCCTGTTCGCAATTTGGTGTTAGGGGAGTTTCTCACCTGAACTGAGTCAGTGGGTCCCTAGACATGAAAAATCACCGAGGTGCTCGTCCGCCATAGTGCCAGGAATGGCGCAATGGCCATATCAAATATGGCTGCCATCGGCTATCATGAAAATCCAACTTTTCTGTTTCTGGGTGTATATGCACATGTAATACCTCTATTTGGACTAATTGTGGTGTGGGGAATTCATTTCTGATATTGTTTTGACCATTTTGGGTGATTTGGACCTCAAAAGGTCATGGTCAAGGTCATTTTGCTATTCGAAGACCGTGGGCCATAACTTGGCCATTGTTAGGAGTAAAAACAGGTGCAGTAGGTCTAAATCAACTAATGCTGACATGTATAATTCATTTCTGACATTGTTTTGACCATTAAGGATCATCTTGTCTTTGAAATATCAATGTCAATGCCATTTTACAAAAACGATTTTGTTCATTACTTACTTACTTCTTGCACTTTTATAGTATTTTTTGTAAGTTTGTTACTATTTTATAGTAAGTTTGTTTTGTTTATAACAAAAGACATACTAGTGAGAAATACAACAAGTAAACATCAACATTTAACTTTAAAGGGGGGTTTTAAATGGGTGTTTAAATGAGCAAATAAGACTATTTACGAATAAAAGTAACAAATACAATTACACAACAAAATCACTCACAAAATTAAATAACAATTTCCCTCAAAGTGCACCATATTGTGATTGTGTGCATGCAAGTATAGTATGAGGTGTTTTTACAGGATGGATTTGTCATTGTTCCATGGCAAAATATGATGCACAGAACTCCATCAGTGTCGAGTGTCTTGCTTCAGACATGGCAGGAGTGTACTAAAGTCAAAGTGCTCCTTCCATCCATCAGAGCTTGACATTGACTTTTTGAGGCAGTTGTCCTTTGGACAAGTATATTTCCCATTCACTTGTCTGGGGACAAAAGTCACTTGTCCGGATAAAAATGTCATACATTGAAATAATAACAAAAGGACGGCTAATGACCCCCTTGCTCCCTCCACTCCATAGTATGGGCACTTGTCCCGGACAACAGGACAAGCCTTTATGTCATGTCCTGTTCCATGTTCCATTGGTTCTAGTCTTTCCTCAGGTTCCTTGGCTGTTGCAAGCAGGTGGCAAGAAATGCGCTAGAAAGGTGCCTTGTTGGTCTCAGCAGTTGTACTTCTCTGCTACCAATACTGTGTCTTGTTCTGTCAAGGTCTTTGCCTCTCCAAAGTTTGTTATATATTGTACTTGGTCAGAAGCCATAACTACATGTTTAATCCTCACCTGGCCCATGCAGTCATCTCCTGTCTCCAAGGCATACAGTATGTACCTTGATCACTGTCTTGGCTAGTGGTGCTCCAAGATGAGACTGCTTGATGCAGTGGAAGTGAGTCTCACCAGTGCCATACTGCTGCCAGATCTCCTTCATCCCCAGTGCTTGGAAATATGGGGTGTAGTATAGCAGTAATGTGAAGGAGACTGGGGTCCGCTCATAGTTCCGACATCCCATTATTCTGACCATTAGGTTAGTGAAGGTTAGGGATAGGCTTAGTTATAATGGAGGCTGTACATGATCAAGGTGTCAGCCTCCTCAATCCTATTCAAGATGTCTGGGATCTCTTCTCCACTAGCGACATCATCAACAGAGACAACAGAGCTGATAATGGTAAATGGACTGCATTTACAGTATATAGCACTCTTCTCCAAAGCGCTGTACAATGTATTTCACATTCGCCCATTAACACACACATTCAAACATACATTCACACCATGAAACCATGCAAGGTGCTCATCGGGAGCAGTTAGGGGTTCGACAAATAAGCAGGAGGCAGCCGTTCTACCTACATCGCCACAAGCTTGAATGGACACCATATTCCGAACACACAGCTGGAGAGATGTTTGTTCTCCTCAGACACCCAGAATTTGTAAAGTTGATGAGGGATGGGTCTGTCGACTCTGTTATCTCTGATGATGAGTGGCTCCCTGCAAAAGGGGCTGGAGGTGAAGAGATCCCAAAGATTGAACTAGATTGAGGAGGCTGTCACCAAGCTGCTGGTACATGTGGAGTCAACTGGCCCTATTATAACTAAACCTACCCATAACCCTAACCTAATGGAGGGCATAATGGGTCGCCAGGATTATGAGTGGACCCCAGAGAGTTGTCGTAGTGATACTTCCAAGCACTGGGGATTAAGTAGATCTGGTAGCAGTATGGCACTAGGTGTGCAGCGGCACATGCTTCTACAGCATCAAGCAGTCTCTCATCTTGGAGCACCACTAGCCAAGACAGTGATCAGGGGACATATGCCTTGGAAACTGGAGATGACTGCATGGGCCAGGTGGGGACTAAGCATGCAGCTATGGCTTCTGACCGAATACAATATCTAACAAACTTTGGAGAGGCAAAGACCTTGACAGAACAAGACACAGCATTGGTAGCAGAGAAGTACAACTGCTGAGACCAACAAGGCACCTTTCTAGTGCATGTCTTGCTACCTGCTTGCAACAGCCAAGGAACCCGAGGAAAGACTAGAACCAATGGAACATGGATGGATGCAAGGAACACTTCGACTCTCGAGGATATGGCTGCCTTGCTGATGGATAAATGGTAAATGGTGCATATATATAGCGCTTTTATCCAAAGCGCTTTACAGAAATTGTGCATTACATTCACCCACACATTCATACACCGGTGGCGGAGGAAACCATGCAAGGCACCAACCAGCTCACCGGGAGCAATGTGGGGTTCAGAGTCTTGCCCAAGGACCCTTCGACATTAACTCAGGGGGAGCCCGGATTCGAACTGGGAACCCTTCGGGAACCCTTCGTGCTCTAATAACGGTTTCTCTACCCCTGAGCTATGCCGCCCCAATATCGGTGCATATTTTGCCATGGAACAATGGCAAATACATCCTGTAAAAACACATCATACAGTACTAACTTGGATGCACACAATCACAATATGGTACACTTTGAGGGAAATTGTTATTTAATTTTGTGTGTGCTTTTGTGTGTGATTTTTATTTGTCACTTTTATTCGTAAATAGTCTTATTTGCTCATTTAAACACCCATTTTAAACCCCCCTTTAAAGTTAAATGTGGATGTTCACTTGTTGTATTTCTCACTAGTATGTCTTTTGTTATAAACAAAACAAACTTACTATAAAATAGTAACAAACTTACAAAAAATACTATAAAAGTGCAAGTAATGAACAAAATCGTTTTTGTAAAATGGCATTGACATTGATATTTCAAAGACAAGATGATCCTTAATGGTCAAAACTATGTCAGAAATGAATTATACATGTCAGCATTAGTTGATTTAGACCTACTGCACCTGTTTTTACTCCTAACAATGGCCAAGTTATGGCCCACGGTCTTCGGAATAGCAAAATGACCTTGACCATGACCTTTTGAGGTCCAAATCACCCAAAATGGTCAAAACAATATCAGAAATGAATTCCCCACACCACAATTAGTCCAAATAGAGGTATTACATGTGCATATACACCCAGAAACAGAAAAGTTGGATTTTCATGATAGCCGATGGCAGCCATATTTGATATGGCCATTGCGCCATTCCTGGCACTATGGCGGACGAGCACCTCGGTGATTTTTCATGTCTAGGGACCCACTGACTCAGTTCAGGTGAGAAACTCCCCTAACACCAAATTGCGAACAGGACTTTAAGCCAGATACTGGATTAACTATTGAATATTGGCCTTGGTTAGTTTTGAGCCATTGGCTCCATGTTTTCCTGAAACTAAAGAACACACCCTAAAATGTGTCTTCCAAAACGTTGAGTCGGCCTTGCTTTTCAAAACATGTTTGGATGATTTAATCGTTTGGAGCCATTGAGCTCTATTTTATCTGAAACATATTTTGTTGACAACTAGAATTATACTTATCTTATTTTTCCGATCCCGTGTGATGTTCTGTTTTTGTTTTGTGCGGCCTCGGTTGGTACTCCTGTTAAGCATAACTCCCAAATATTTAGTTAGTTTCCTATACTCACAATTAAAGTATTATTCAATGCAATGCATATTATTCAATGTAAAAATCACAATATAATTGACACTTCTAATAAGTAGAATTTATGTTTATTTGTTATTGACGCTTCATATTTCAACAACATTTTATGTTCTATGTTTATTGCCATTTCTATTTGCCTATTCTTCACTAATGTCATAATTGTAACTACTTTTGTTTACAGTATCCGGGACAGTCTATCTCGACCTTTTCCCTACTACAGAATTCACTGGGCCTCTAGTTTATCTTCTTTTGCACTAAACTGTCTCATTAGTTGACCTTGAATGTCTTGGATGGCACTGTTGAAACTACATATGTTATTGCTTAACACAACATAGTCACTACTTCTCGCTTGTATTTTAGTATTCCCACACATTTGATCATCTATGAAAATCATAATCATTTACCAGCTATTCTCTGCTATGTTCCTTCTCAATGAATTTATTTTGTGGTTGTAATCGGCCCTTACTGAGTTGAAGTACACTTCTGCCATCAATTACTGAAAATTATGCACTTAATATTAACATACTATATAACAGCAAAAAGATTTGCAATTACAGACTTAAATGTGTGTATAGATGTTAAACATGCTCAATATTGTCATGACACTTAAGACTTCCTGTCTTTCTTTCTCCCTCTCTTCAACATGTGAAAGAAAATAGCAGATCTACAAGCTCAAATAATGTAGTCTCATTCTGTTCCCCATGATTCTAGCGGAAATACCAGTCCAATATCTGTCTTAAAATCTTGTAGAATAGAAATAAAAATACTGAAACTTGGAACTACTCAAAAAAACAAAGAATATACCTCAAAACCATACTTGATTACAGAACCCAAGTAAATGTACTCAGTTACTCTCCAGTGAACTATACTATTATACATTATTGATTCACTATAATAAAGACACCAAATCAATTTACAAGAAACCCCACTTCACACACTTTGTCTAAAATATTTTCAAAATAATCCAACTCGCGACACGGCATACGGTATGGCCTTGACTCTGCTGCCTGCATCTATCTCTTATCAGTCACTTTGCTCACTACCCCAGGCAGGCCTTTGTCCACTAAAGAAAACCCGTATGTCTCTCATTACACATGTTTCACATACTGTATGTCCATTAATTCTTAAAGTGAGGCATTCACACAACTGGCATGTTGACCATGGTTAGGCGTTAAACAAGTTATAGGATGCACTATTTAGCTAAAAATCTATGTTTACACTTTTCATTTTGTAATTTCTGACAACCATAATAATTTCAATGAGCCAGTCAACAACCTAAATGTTAGTTACAGATCATAGTGTAGTCTAATCACATCATACAATTATTTAGAATATAGGTAGCTCATTACTTTGTGTTTACTTATCATTTTATTTCTTTATTATGGGCCTGTTCTAAGGCTCGGCCTGCCCATTCTGGACAATTCTTAATGAAATGTCCTCCTCTGTGGTTGCATTTGTAACAAACATAATTCGGAGGTACGCACCCACCCTGTCCAGATCGGCATTCACTGGCCAGGTGTCCTGACTTTCTACAGGAATAGCAAAGTTTGTTACCCTGACCTCTAGTCCTTTTCTTACCTCTTGACTTTGTAGGTTCTCCTCTGGTACCTTGATAAAACATGCTGACCTCCTGTGCTTCGTTTTGCGGTCTATTGAAATGAATCTGTCTCTCTGCCTGAATTGCAACATTCACTATAGCGGGCATTGTTTGTGATTCCCACCCCAATACTACATAGTGTGGTACGATGCGTCCAAAAAACAGCTCCCGTAGGATTTTTGTGCTAAAATTGATTTTTTTGCAGATCCTGGTGCTATAGAGTCCAAACTATGAGAAAATGATGGGTGTCAACTTTTCCGGCCCCCCACCCCCTTTCTGGGGGTCATCTAGTTTGGGACCTCCCAGAACAGTACGCCAGCCAATTAATGTCCAATTTTCGTAATATTAGGGTTGTTTTGTAGGTTTTAAAACATTCTGAGTTCATTTATTACACTTTTGAAGCAGCCAGAATAAGCTTTCTGACTTTTAGTTGGGGTCTTTCCTCACATGGGACCCCCCAGATGGACCCCTGAGCCTATCTCAGTACTCGCTCTGCTCCTGCTCCAGAACAATGTCATATTAGATCATAATTGAAGCATAAAGGTTTTTTTTCTGAAAACAAAAAAAAGTAGTAACAAATACCAGGGGTCTTTCACAGGGGCTTCGGGACCCCTGGGGGTCCTCAGAGTTACTACCTAGTGTGATAAGAAGTGTACTTCTTTGCTAAAATGTATTTTTTCACTGCTTTGGCTTTTATAGGGACCAAACTGTCAGAAAATGATGGGTGTCAGATTTTCCTGAGCCCTGCCCCCTTTCTGGGGGGGTCATCTATTTTAGGACCTCGCAGAACAGTATGTCAGCCAGTTAATGTCCGATTTTCATAATATTAGAGTTGTTTTGAAGGTTTTAAAACATTCTAAGTTCATATATTGCACTTTTGAAGCAGCCAGAATAACCTTTATGACTTTTGATGGGGGTCTCTCCTCACCTGGGACCCCCGGAATGACCCCTGAGCCTATCTCAGTACAGTCCTTGCTCTGCTCCTGCTTCAGAAAAGTGTCAAATTAGATCATAATTGAAGCATAAAAGCTTTTGTACCTGTACCTGGGCTCTGTACCTGACAACAAAAATGAGTAGCTAATACCAGGGGTCTTCCACAGGGTCCGGGACCCCCAGGTGTCCTCAGAGTTACTACAGGGGGCCATCCAAACGGCTGTTTCAGTTTTGGCCCTATTCTTGCAAGAATACTATTAGAAACTGTTAGTTTTATGTATCCTGGGTTTATTTATGTAGTGTACTTGATCGTTTATTAGTATTCTCAGTATTATTTACTAGTAAGATGCCTCAGGGCGCCAATTCTTTGCCATCTGACCAGTGATGTATATCGGACCTGTTACCCATATATGGAGACCCCTGGTACATATGGAGATCCATGTACTGTATATGGAGATATGCTGTGAGTGTGAGAGCCCAAACATGCTTACTCAGTTATTTGTTATGTGAAAGTCCTATGATGTCCATGACAACTGACAACATACCCTTTTATACCCATACATGGAGATCCCTGTCTGTAGAACCAGTCACACAGATATGTGCTGTCTTGGCCATATATGGATTCTGTTAGTGTGGTATGTGGCCGATGTGGCCTCCATATATGGGCATTCCCATATGAAGTCCTGTTAGATATGGGCTTAATATTGAAGACATCAGGGACCTCCATATATGGACCTTGTCATACATCTCAAGGCTGGATTGGGGTATGTCCCTGTGACAAACTATTATCATGTCCACTGTCCAGGGGTACTTAACTCATTTTGTGCCAATGACGGCTTATGACGTTTTTTTTCCAATAGCCCTGTGTGCCAATGACGGCTTATGACGGTTTTTGTGTTTTTTACATAGAAAAAAAATATGTATATATTTTTTCATTTTTTTTTTTTTTTTTTAAAGATGTCAAAATGACCTGAGATCAGAGAGATGCTTTTCTCTGTTTGTGTGTTCGCTCCCTCGTTTAGCTGATTGAGAAAATGTGTGTTCATGTGTGTCCATTCTAGTGGATGGACACTTTTTTTCATTCAAACAGCTCTATCTCTGGAACCATTTGTCCGATTGACAAAATTCTTTTTGCCACTGAATCACAACAACTGTGTCTGTTTCTGTGGGGGAAAAAAAACATAAAAAAAAAAACATTTTTTTTTCATTGCATAGTAAAGAAAAACATACAAAATCTCGGCACAGCTACCTTGGAGCCATTTTGGCATCTGGCACAGAATGTACCTCAAGCAGCCTCACAGAAACAGGACATAGACTCCTGCCCTATGAGCCTCAGGGCTGGGCAAGGCTTACTTATTTCCATCAACATTGGAGTCATTGTAACACTTTGGTCCAACAATCCTGCATCTGTGATAATGCAGGGTAATGGGATGGGATTTCAGTCAAAGAACTTGGAGCTGCACTGCTACCACATATCCTCCATGCCAACTACGTCACAATACAGTATAATTGATACCTGACAAATTGCCCTGAGCTTCCACCAATTGAAGAAGATTTATGGAATTCAGAGAGTGGATTGTATTTTCCAGTCAGATGTCTTGGCTGACTGGGAGGTTGGGGTGACCAGAGATTTGTCTGGTCCCCTTTAGTAACTCTGAGGACACCTGGGGGTCCCAGACCCCCTGTGGAAGACCCCTGGTATTAGCTACTCATTTTTGTTGTCAGAGCCCAGCTACAAAAAAAGCTTTTATGCTTCAATTATGATCTAATTGTCTAACACTGTTCTGGAGCAGGAGCAGAGCAAGGACTGTAATGAGTACTGAGATAGGCTCAGGGGTCATTCCGGGGGTCCCAGGAGAGGAAAGACACCCACCAAAAGGTTATTCTGGCTGCTTCAAAAGTGCAATATATGGACTTTTAAAACCTTCAAAACAACTCTAATATTAAGAAAATTTGACATTATCTGAGGTCCTAAAATAGATGACCCCCCAGAAAAGGTGCAGGGGTCAGGAAAATCTGACACCCATCATTTTCTGACAGTTTGGTCCTTATATGCCAAAGCAGTAAAACAAAATTAAGTTCAGCTAAAAAAATCATTAGAAGTACACTATGTAGTAACTCTGAGGACCCCCTAGGGGTCCCGAAGCCCCTGTGGAAGACCCCCGGTGTTTGCTACTACTCATTTTTGTTTTCAAAGCCCAGCTACAAAAACATGTATTCAATTATGATCTAATATGACATTGTTCTGGCGCAGGAGCAGAGCGATTACTGAGATAGGCTCAGGGGTCCCTCTGGGGGGTCCCATGTGAGGAAAGACCCCAACCAAAAGTCAGAAAGCTTATTCTGGCTGCTTCAAAAGTGTAATAAATGAACTCAGAATGTTTTAAAACCTAGAAAACAACCCTAATATTAAGAAAACTGGACATTAACTGGTTGGCGTACTGTTCTGGGAGGTCCCAAACTAGATGACCCCCAGAAAGGGGGTGGGGGTCCGGAAAAGTTGACACCCATCATTTTCTCATAGTTTGGACTCTATAGAACCAGGATCTGCAAAAAAATCAATTTTAGCACAAAAATCCTACGGAAGTACACATCGTACCACACTATACAGTCTGTAAATGATTCTTAATATCTGGTTTAAGACCATTGACAAAATACTGAACTTGAAACGGCTCTGCTTCGTTCTTTTCCATCCCACTATTGGTTTCCCATAATGATTTGAATCTTGTGGCCCAGTCACTAACATCCTCATTGGTCTTCTGATAGGCTGTTGTGATGTTGTTAATGTTAGCAAACTTCCTTGTATATGCTTTTAACACATTTTTAATGGTTCTCATACTTGTGTCAATTGTTTGACCTCCCTCCCATTTAGTGCCTTCTGGTATTGCCATTTCATGTTCCAAATCCCTAAATGCACCAGGTCCCAATGCACATTCCATAATCTGTGTTAGGTCACATGGAACTATGTCATAAACTTTTGTAATTGTTTCTAATTTATCCATAAATGAACTTGGACACATCTTAGGGTCAGGAAAGCTATTCTCGAAAATCAGTGAGTTCAGTTCGTTTGGTCCCCATGGTCTAAATATTTTAGCTCTATGCCCTTCATCTGCTCCAAAAGCAACAACTCTCATGGGCATTTGAGACGCTGCTCCTGCCCCTAAATTTGAGGGGTCAGTACTTTTGTTGTGGGAAGGCCGTTTATGTGACAATACATTTTGCACTTCTATGACTTCATTTTGTTTATATATAGTTTCCTGTAGTATAAGCTTTTCTGCTTCAATTTGTTTAAGTTTTAAATCCTGTAATTTAAGCATTTCTGCGTCCTCCCTTTTGTCCTTCTCAAGTTTTTCTCTTTTGCCTTTCTCATCTCTGAATTGAATTTCAAGTTCCCAAATGGACAGTGCCACATGACACTTATCTCTATCCTTCGTGCTCAATTTCTTAATGTGTTCTTCTCCCACAAGCCTCACATTTTTCAGATCTTGCTCATTAAAGCTACCTGTGGCAGGCCACTGGCCCCTTGACCATTTAACCCAGGCATCCTGATATTTCACAGCTGAATTGCCATGTTTGTTCTTCATTACATCAATGGGGCTATCTGTAGGCGGACTGGGATCTCTGCTGGCTTTATTGCTCATGTTTGAAACTAGATACTGTATGCTATTGTTTACTACCACAAATTCAGATCACTTACTTCAAATAAAACTGACCAAAATGTACCTACAGTATATGGAATGACAATCGGCTCAAATCTGACCTAATGAGGCACAATTAGCTCAACTTAGCCTTTAAGGAAACACACCTATATTAACAACAATAACAACAGATTTTATTTAAGAAATATTCTCCACTACTGTGTCAATTGATAGACTATATTCTTCCACTCCCTATCTTGCTGTCCTAGACAATCACTGAGTGTGTGCTTTATATGTGTGTCTGAGTGTGTGCTCCTTCCTTAATCTTTAATGTCTCTGCTTTTGTCACACTGCTGCAAATATTTATTCAATAATAACTACAGTATTTACTTCAACAAAGTTCTAGGATGAATACACTGATTGTTTCTAACAATTGAGCTCAATATTGTATCACTATTTCAACTCACTTAACTATTCTATTCATATTTAGTTTTACAACGGTTCAAACTCTATTATGCCTAATGATAGCATAATTACTTTTCACTCTTATTGACCTTATCTTTAATCAAAAATGTGTTTCTTTAGTTGTTTTACAATAAGTCCAAACTACAAAATGTTCCACACCGTAACCGTATCGGGATCTGTCAAAAATGTAACTTGTAGGGATCTCTACGATCAACTCATTTTCACCGCATGAGCCTACTATTGGTTTCTCTCTCTTATTTAAGTACACACTTCAATTAGGACCCACATAAACTACCATAGACTTGGGAATCACATTAGACTCCACCACAAACCTGGGAACCACATTAGACTCCACCATAAACCTAGGAACCACATTAGACTCTACCATAAACCTAGGAACCACATTAGACTCTACCATAAACCTAGGACCTACCGTACTTTACCAATCATCCACATAACAGTTCAAACGACATGTGTATCAAACTACAACAATTACTGAAAATAATTCTCAAAGATCAACAACGATCAACTAAACCTATACCGATCTTCAAAAGATTTCTCTTCAGAACCAACAATAGTGGACTATTGTAAAACAACTTCTGTAAACAACACCTGTTCAAGCTATTATTTCAAAACCAACAATAATAGTGGATTATTGTAAAACAACTTCTATAAAACCACTTGTTCAAGGTATTATTTCAAAACCAACAATAATAGTGGACTATTGTAAAACAACGTCTATAAAACAACACCGGTTCAAACTATTATTTCAACACATTTCTATTTGTCTGACTCCTCTCATCAATACAAATTTGGCAAGGTTTAGAATTCCCCTCTCAAGACAGTTCTAACTTAAATAAATATTCCGTACCGTTGTACAGAGTCCAACCACACAGAGACAGGAGGGAAGGCCAATGCCTTACCTTAACTGCAGCTGCGACTCCTTCTCTGTGTCCATGGATCTGTCAACGGGTTTGGAATCCTGTTCCGTGACGCCAACTGTGGTGGAATTCAGATCAATCAATAATCATGAGAAATGAGGAGACAAGACAATGTATATTAGGTGGTGGTGTGGTCAAGTTTATATATAACATGATATCATGGACAGAAGTACAATTAACACTCTGCCCAGAAGAATGGTCAAACACTAGAGTTATACTGTGGCTTCAAGGCCTCTGGAACAAGCTGTACCATAACAAGATAGGCTTTAGCAAAACAATAGTTACTGAGGCCTACTGAAGGCCTCTCGACTCCTAACTATCAAGTATTGGTATCATCATACAGACGTCACCTAGATATTAATATAATCAATGAATACATGATCTACTCTATAACGTCACAAATAATCAATCATGATAAACTCTAATCTACTGCACCTGCGCACCACTTAAAGGGGAGAACCTTTGAGTTGTTGTGTGAAAATAAGAAAAAAGGTCCCCCATTCTGTGTTGCCTAGAACTGGACGATTGACATGGGTTTGGCTTGCAAAGTACACCGTGATGATGTCATCACTGTGTACTTTGCAAGCCAAACCCCAAAATCATGTGACAATCATGCAACAAACAAACAGAATGTCAGAGTGCACCAGAGACCAGAAATCACTTGTTTTAAAACTATTGAATTTGAATGTGCTATTATCAGATATTGAGAGCTTTTAACAGAAACATCCACAGAACTGGCACAATGGAAGACACGGTCACGCAAATATTAGTTTTGATAATGCTTTATGCTGTCGTGGATGCAACCCACACCGCTCAACGTCAGTGGAGAGACGGGCAGAATATGAACGGTCATCTCAGCTCGACCAGTCGAGGGCAGCAGCACTCCCAGAAAACATTAGTACTACCTAAAAAGCACTAGCCTGGGATCGCTTTCAATTTCCGGTTTCTGATCCGGTCGGGAGCGGATGGCGTACTTGGGCATTTTGTAGTGAAAACGGACTACACTTTGGCCGGAACTACCATACCGGAATCAGTTTTAACCCAAAACAATTCCCTGCGTTCAAGGACGTCATTTTAGGACCTCCCCAATAAAATGCAGCTTTTTGAAAAGTTTTTTTTTTTACACATTCATCTTTTAGTCCAACTCGCAGCGAAAAAACGAATACCAGGCTTTCCTCCGAGGTGGAAAAACTGGTGATGCGAGGTGACAAGAGCAGGACCGGTGAACAAAACCAGAACCAAAAAATAAATAGTTTCAGGTTCTAGAAAGTTCTGGTTCCACCTTGTAGTGGAAAGGAGGCTTATGCTTTGTTGTCCTTGTTTCTTCCTGCGGTCATGGTATAAATCGTGTGTGCTTGTGTGTGTGTGTGTGTGTGTGTGTGTGTGTGTGTGTGTGCGTGTGCGTGTGCGTGTGCGTGTGCGTGCGCGTGTGCGCGTGTGCGTGTGTGTGTGCGTGTGTGCGTGTATGTGTGTGCGTGCAGCTGTTCTTCGCTAACAGTGACAGGGACACTCCGGTCATGAACCAGCTGGCTGAGCCGATCCTGGCTCGCTACATCAGGATCATCCCTCAGAGCTGGAATGGAAGTCTGTGTATGAGACTGGAGGTCCTGGGATGTCCCTTACCTGGTGGGTCTCTGTCTGTCTCTCAGTGTGTCTCTAACTCAGGGTGACGGTGCACCCTGGGGTGCCGTGACGGCAGTCCAGGGGTGCTTGAAAAACACCACTTGAAAAAATATTTAGTATCATTTTAAACGTACAAAGTTATTTTCAGTCAGTTCTAACCAAAATGGCTGTTATCTCAACGTTTTCCTCGTAACATAATCACTAAAATATTGTCACTGTCGGGTAGAAACCTTGTATCTCCAAGTTTCGAATGTGTACCTCTTTTGGTAAAGCAAAGCCCTGCTTCATCATACAAGACTGTTGCACAAAACTAGTGAAAACAGCCGATCTACAAGCACACAACGCCTCGCATCGCGAGGCGTTGTGCTTGTAGACCGTTGTCTATGCGTTGTGCTTGTAGACCTTGTTAGAGATAGAGTGAGAAGTTCAGTCACCCGAGAGAGAACCGCTGCTCCTTCACTTGGAAAGGAGTCATCTTAGGTGGTTAAGGGCATCTACAGTAGTACGGATGCCCCCCGAGTGCCTTCCTAGGAAGGTCCTCGATGCACGTCCACTGGGAGGAGACCCCGTGGCAGACCAAAGACCAGATGGAAGGATTATATCTCCAAACTGTCCTGGGAACGCCTTGGTATACTCCCTGAGGGAGTGGAGGAAGTTGCTCAGGATAAGGAAATCTGGAAATCTCAGTTGGAACTGTTACACCCGTGACCTGATGCTGGATAAGTGGTTGAAGATGGATGGAGTTATTTGTGTTTTGTTCAGAGCACACACCTGACAAAAGACCATTGATATTAAATATTGATGATGATAATAGAATCGTTTATATGTGATGCATATGTTTGCAAGTTTGTTATATCCGACCTAAAAGTACATTATGTCAGGAGATGTAGTCGGCCCTTGGGTGTTTTAATATTTTCTAATGTTTGGACACTTCTGCTGTATTGTGTTGTTATCCTCGCTGTCCAAATGAACAGGAAGTGTTTTTTTTAGGAGTTTGTGTGGTTGTGTTTGTCCCTCTCAGACCCAGCCAGCAGCGCCCACCACAGGCAGAACGAGGTAACGCCAGTGGACTACCTGGAGTTCAAACACCACAGCTACACCGACATGGTGATGGTGAGTATAGGACACTTGTAGATCTGCTGTTTTCCAGTAGGACACTTTGTAGATCTGCTGTTTTCCTAAAGCCAAAGTATGATAATAGGGTTGATCTGATTGTTGATGCTATCTTTAATGTAGGGTAAGTGATATATTTTGGTTAAAAGTTAACGTTTTTAACTTGTAACTTGTCACTATTATTCATCATGACTGTCTACTACTGTCCACTCTGTTCTCCTCCCAGCTGATGAAGGCGGTGAATGAGGAGTGTCCGAACATCACCAGTATCTACAGTCTGGGACGCAGCTCCAAGGGGCTGGACATCATCGCTATGGTGGTCTCTGGAAACCCCACCCAACATGAGATAGGTGGGTGTCTGTCTGTCTGTCTGTCTGTCTGTCTGTCTGTCAGTCTGTCTCACAGAACATGAGATAGGTGGGTGTCTGTCTGTCTGTCTGTCAGTCTGTCTCACAGAACATGAGATAGGTGGGTGTCTGTCTTTGAGTGTCCGGATCTCCCATTTTTTATCATACATATTTTATCCTGTTTGATCCAGGAGCACCTTTTACCACTTTTAACTTTAGCTACATTGTTGCGTCTCCGGTGATGACCACCTGGTTCTCTCTTTCTCTCTGCCAGGAGAAAGGCTGGACTTTATTGTTATAATAACCTTGAAGTGTGTTTTAACCTGCGTTACATCCTCAAATTGTTTTAACTTGCGTTATATCCTCATGAGGCTCATGTGTACAAGTGGCTAAATATGTCTTTTTAGACACAATGGGCTCTATTTTGATTGTCTTAAGTACAAGCTAGAGGTCTTCACGGGTCCAATTTTAACTACCCGTACCCAAAAGGACCCGGGGAAAATGGAGTCGGACCCATTTGGCCCCGTCTATAATTTGGAATTTCAGAACCGTTACCCGTCTCGCCCCGAAACGTGACGGACCCGGTCCGACGGCTCCGTACTATTAATAGGCAAATTAGATCCGATACCCGCGCAGAACGAGAGGTCCGAGAACCAAACCTGTGGCCCCGAAATGACGGAATACCAACGTTATTATTAAGAATTGTATGAGACTTCTTTCTTACCTAAACGTCGCCATGGTTGCAGCTGCTGCTGCTGCTGTCAGCGGCGCTGCGTCTCTCGTCACAACATGATCTTTTCCCAGACCAGTAAGTCAATCAATGCGGACAGTTTGTAAATACAAATAAATCCATGTTTTCTTTATTCCTTCTTCTTTGGCTTGCCAATGATGCTAATGCTATCATTTTCTGTCACTGTTGATAATAGTCTGCTTTGAAGTTTCCATTATGCTTTGCAGAGCATGACAAAACGTGATGACAACTCCATTGTGAACGACTAACCAACACGTTACGTTAATATCAAATCTTTGATAATAATAATATAACTGCCCCAGACACGGCAGACAGTGTCCTCCTCCTGAGGCTGAGTTCTAAACAACTTTATTTCACTATCTAGGCTTAAGATTACATGCTGTATCATTTAGGGCCATCTTGTGGCGAAATTGTTGTAGTGCACCTTTACGCATCTTTTTTCAATCTCTGCTGACTCGGTTCCCCTCGGGTATCAGGAACCGGCGATTTCACTATCAAATACCCAGGACCCGGGACATACGGCGGCGGCTCCGACTCGGCCCCGACCTCACTGCGCATAAACGTCCCTGTTACCCAGCTCGGGGCGGGTCGGTCCGCGGGTAATTTCGGGCAGGTCCTCTAGTACAAGCTCTTATGCCTTAACTTAAAGGCCTGTCCATACTGTCTCCGACCACTGAACTTTTTGTCAGAAAAGTCTGGTTCAACTATTTTCTGATTGGGCGTGTCTGAACGGTATTCTTTTGAAATCGGGGCGTGGTTTATGTCACAGGCCCTTGTTTATGTCACAAAGGGGCTAATTTCCTATTGGGCCCCCTCGAGAAGGGGGCGGTACTTTTTGGGAGGCTATATTCTATTGAGACTATTATGCTGTATATATGAGGTGGAACCATGAGGTAAAGTGGTACTTAAATTGGCTTGAATGGATTGACTCTACATGGTTCTCATCATGGTACCATGCTAATCTTCTCTGTATCATTCAAAGTCCAAAGACACTGACCCGTAGGCAACAAAGGGCTTTTTGGTATTGCATCTGAAATGGCTTGGAATTAGAGACAGACAGAACATGAAAATTAAATATAAAACCTGTATAAAACCGCTAACCGTATTATGGACCAATGTTTATATAAAATATATATATTTTGAAAAGCATGGTGGGGCCCTTTGTTTTAACTCTGCCTCATGACGTTTCAAACTAAACGCCCCACACCGCGGTGCGTCTTCTTTCTTCTTCTTCTTCTCTCCTCCTCCTCAGGCGAGCCGGAGTTCCGCTTCACGGCGGGTCTCCATGGTAATGAGGCGGTGGGCCGCGAGATGCTCCTCCTCCTCATGCAGTTCCTGTGTAAGGAGTACAAGGACCGCAACCCCCGCGTCACCCGCCTGGTGGAGGGGGTCCGCATGCACCTGGTGCCCTCGCTCAACCCCGACGGGCACGAGAGGGCCTTCCAAATGGTCTCTGTGTGTGTGTGTGTGTGTGTGTGTGTGTGTGTGTGTGTGTGTGTGTGTGTGTGTAAGGCTGTCACGAATATGACATTTTATACAACGATTAATTGTCACAAAAATAATTGCGATTAACGATTTAATTGTGTTTTTTGTCGTTGACAATTACATTTCTGTTTGGCTTGTAGGCTTTGAAGTTGCACATGGCAGATATGACACATAACCTAAATAATATACAAAGAAATGACTGACAAATTTGACAACTTCATATTTAAAAAAGAACATCGAGAGTTGAAATAGCCGATCTACAAGCTTACAACGCGTATTTCCACTATTTTTGAAAATGTTTTGAAAATATATGAACATTTTCCAACATGGAAACGATTATGACGATTATGCCAAAATAATGTCAAATAACTGTGATTAGACAATTACGTAATAATTGTGACAGGCCTGTGTGTGTGTGTGTGTGTGCGTGTGCGTGCGTGCGTGCGTGCGTGCGTGCGTGCGTGCGTGCGTGCGTGCGTGCGTGTGTGTGTAAGCTTTGGGCTTATCAAGCCTGTTATCGAGCATCAAGAAATGATTACAGTACTATAATTCATAATAAGCCACTTAACACTTATTGCACATTAACGAATGGTTGTTTTAATGACAGGCAAAATATGTTTTACTTTTGTTATTATCATCTTCATAGACGGTGGTCAGCCACAAACTCACAGTCACAACAACTGGCCAATAAAAAGATATACCAGTTCTGTTCGATAAAAGCCCGGCTCAATAAGCAGGATCGATAAGGTGCTCATTATCAATCAAATTAACGAGCTCCAATCCCATGTGTCCACCAGGGGTCAGAGTTGAGTGGGTGGTCCATGGGTCACTTCACCGAGGAGGGCTTCGACATCTTCCAGAACTTCCCTGACCTGAGCAGTGCCCTGTGGGACGCCGAGGACAAGGGCATGGTGCCCAAACTCCATGCCAACCACCATGTGCCCGTTCCTCTGGACATGGAGACCAACAGCTCTGTAAGCCAAGAGAGAGTGTATGTGTGTGTGTGTGTGTGTGTGTGTTTGTGTGTGTGTGCGTGCGTGTGTGTTTGTGCGTGGGATTAGGCAATGATGTAATAATTGTTGACAGATTCCGATAGGGCAGATTCTGAAGGCTCATAGGGGTGGATTCTGAAGCGGAGGTGGATTCTGAAGGTTCATACTACCCAATAGAATCATGGCACTAATGTCACGTGCACGCTCCAGGTAGGGAGCGCTCCGTTGTGTTCACTTGGACCGCGCGTAGGTGCCAAAAGTCGTGGGGGCAAAGATTTACTATTCTGGCACCATGGTTTACAACTTCTAACGGTGTTGAGTCGGCTCATGCGACCTTCGCACTGCTCGACGCGGCGACTCGCTCGCTTCCGCTCGCTCGGCGGTGGCTCACGGGGCTCAAGATCGCCTGAGACGGCGCGCCTCCGTCATGGTCAATAGAAAACGAGCGCTCCTTTACAAGAACCTAACCGTACCGTTTTTTGGGGGGGATTCTTTAGAATCCTTCTCCCCCTGTACAGTACAGGGGAGGGAGATTCTAAAGAATCAACAGTCTGCCTCCAAGAATCCGCCTCATGGGTTTCTGTGGTCTGCATTCAGACCCCGTTGAAGCCAGCGGCCATTCATACTTTCTCTTGAAGTCTCTTCCTATATCGCTTCAACTTGCAAGCCTGATACTCTGCACTTGAGGCTGACCTGTGATGGATGGTTGTGATGTGATGTGAGTTAGTGGAGGCTGAGCTGTCAGTGGTGTTCCATCCGTCCAGATCGCTGTGGAGACCAGAGCCATCATGGCGTGGATGGAGAGCCACCCCTTCGTCCTGGGAGCCAACCTGCAGGGAGGGGAGAGGCTGGTGGCCTATCCCTACGACAACCACCGCCTCAGCCAAGCCATCGCCGCCAGCGGGGCGCCACACAGCCGCAAGAAGAGACAGTATGTCTGTCTGTCTGTCTGTCTCTCTGTATGTCTGTCTGTGCGATGTTTGTAGCCTCTCGGGTATACTGTATTTAACTTTCCCTGAACCTCGCAAGCCACGTATCATTTAATATTTTAAAGTGGTCAAACTAGCTATATGTTTCAGAAGCATCTTTCATAAAAAAGCAAAGCCTCAGTCTATGATTCTTCACCTGGTTGGCAGCATGGAGAACAGCAGCAACAATATTACTTTAAACATCATCAGATTAATTTGACACATTGTGTAGTGGAGATTCTTTAGGAATCAGCGCTACACTGTTTCGCCATACAGCGTTTTTCAGTCGTGATTGCGACCCTAGGTGCAAGTTAGTATGTGAACGGTCACAGCCTGTCCGTATGTATGTATCTCTGTCACGCCTGACACTGTGGTTCTATGGGTTTGTGCTCTGATGTCACTGTGATGTCAGGGGAACCACTCTTAACATAATGGGTTTGCCACTCTGACATCACGCTCTGGCTTCACTGTGATGTCACACTAACAGAATCCCTTTTATGCCCATATATGGAGTTCCCTGATGTCATCAATATTAAGCCCATATCTAACAGGACTTCATATGGGAATGCCCATATATGGAGGCCACATCGGCCACATACTACACTAACGGCTGGTTCTACAGACTACAGACATCTCCATGTATGGGCAATTGGGCATAAAAAGGTATGATGTCAGATGTCATAGATGTCATAGGACTTTCTTCACATAACGAATAACTGAGTAAGCATGTTTGGGCTCTCACAGCATATCTCCATATACTGTACATGGATCTCCCTATATGCGTACCAGGGGTCTCCATATATGGGTAACTGGTCCAATACATCACTGGCTAGATGGGGCGAGGTTGCATGTCGCCCTGAGGTGTCTTACTAGTATTTAAGGGTGATACACCATGACATTTCACTTTTCCTATTTTAAAACCTTTTTTTGGGGTCCCACTAGCACCTTCTATCCTCACAAAGTCCCATTTCTGACCGTTGTGTCTTTATCTGGTTTTGGGAAGGCGAACCCTAGCAACCCTATTCTGATCATGTTTGTCATAATAAGCAAACATTAACCCATTCAGAACGGGTACACATTATTATGTATCATTATTTTATGCTTTAACTATTGAAAAATAGCAGATATACAAGCTTACAGCGCGGCACCGAGTGCAGCGCTGCAAGCTTGTAGATCTACTATTTTTTTTAAATCGTGAAAATTAGAATTTTGACCCGAAGTGTCTTTTGAATCCTTCTAAGATTTTTTGAAAAACCTATGTTTCTGTGTCAGCAATCTGGCTAGCCATCGTCAAAGAAAAGGTCCTTTTCACTTAAATGGAGCTCAGTTAAGCCCGTATCAGAGTGTACGGTGGAGAGCTATCCACCGCAAATTTGCGGTGGAAAGCTTTCCACCTCAAGTCAGAAAATAAGTGCAGGCCATCATAGTACGCCACGGTGGAGTCCTATTCACCGTGACTGACTAGTCTAGATTGACCAATCAGTGAACGGGGTGTAGAGCCTGTCTGTCTGATAGTAAAAACAAAGAGATGTGTTGGGACTTGCGGTGGAAAGCTCTCCACCGCGAGGAATGATGTAACGTTGTAGTTTCATGACTCAAAAAGACTCGAAAAGACTACACCGCGGTGTAAAGCCTTCCACCGCCCAGGCGACTATGATGCCGGCTTTAGTCTGTTCTTGAGAGACTACTGTGTCAGTGGTTCTCATACCTTTTCCTGTGAAGGACCCCCAAAATGATATTTATTTGGCCACGGACCCCCATCTCAAAATATTTAGTTCCAGGGACCCCCCCAGAAGCAAAATTTGAGTTACAAACGTTCGCTTTGAAAATACATGTATTCAAAGATTTGCACACATTTTCATGACTTTTTCAAAAATAGCGGATCTACAAGCTCGCAGCGCGGCACTCGGTGCCGCGCTGTGAGCTTGTAGATCTGCTATTTTTCACTGGTTAAAGCATTCAATAATTCTAGGCCTAGGCAACAGCACCTGCACAGGGGGGGAGGAGGGGTCCAAGTACCGTACTGGGCGACTCCCCGCGTTTACGGCGGTCGCTGGCTTCTCTTCTCCGCAGGTACGAGGAGGAGGACGGGGGCTTCGACGTGACGGAGTGGGGGCGGGGCTACGACCAGGAGCGTCCCGAGGAGGACTGGAGGAGCCGCGGCTACGTGGACCCCGAGCAGGAGTGGCGGGAGCGCTCCTACGACCGAGGCTACGAGCGCGGCTACGACCCCGCCTACGAACACCGACGCAACAACCAGGGGGGGCGGGGCTACGACCAGGACCACGGATATGACCAGGGACACGGGTACCATCAAGGACAGGGGTATGGACAGGTTGTTGTTTTTTCTTGTGTGTGTGTGTGTGGGGGGGGGGGGGGGGGGGGGAGAAAAAAAACAATGCATGACACTTAATAAGGACTGTTGTCAACATGTTTGACATTTATGTAATAAAATGAAATAGTTTTGGCCCTACAGCTTTTGAAACATCAGCTGTCACCGATTTTCTAGATTAGCAGTTTTCCGGTAATTTGGGACACCTTGTAGCAACTCATAATGTAATAACGGCTCATAATGTAATAAGGGCTCATAATGTAATAAGAAAAATGTAATAAAAACTCATAATGTAATAATCAGCTCATAATGTAATAAAAAAAACGAGCACATAACGTAATAATGGATTTTTCAATAATGTAATAATGTAATAATGTGTTACATTAAGAACCTCCACATAGGAGGCTCATAATGTAATAAAACTTCATAATGTAATAATGTATTATTTATTACATTATGAGCTGATTATTACATTATGAGCTTTTATTACATTTTAATTATTACATTATGCGCTTGTTTTTTTATTACATTATGAGCTGATTATTACATTATGAGTTTTTATTACATGTTTTTATTACATTATGAGCCCTTATTACATTATGAGTTGCTACACACCCTGCCAACTTTGTTGATGAAGAATGGAGCTGCTAAACATGCAGCAAATTAATACATATGGGGATCATTCAGCTGTACAAAGAGCATCCACAATGTTCAACATACAGTTCGTGATTGTATCGACACTGGGTGTTGATGCAACATCGATAATATTCCCATGTGGTCAGTATGACGACAGTCTGCCATTGCTAGTTCTGGGCCACTTTGCCGAAGGTCATTATGTAAGCCTTGATGGACCAGTCACACACTTGATTCAAAGAGCGCACCACTTCGATCTGTCCAGACTTAGGGCCAGAGTGAGGTACCGGGTCAGGGCCAGAGTGAGGGCCTTACAGCGAGAGTGAGGGCCCCCCCCCCCAAAAGCAATGCGCACGTTATCGCGCACGTGCGTGCACATTCTCTAATGTTCGTGCAAGCGCACATACACCGCAGGGTTGCAAACAGGCAGTGAGTGATTGACAAACAGTCTCAGTGTTGAATTCAGACGCGCAATGAATTTGTACATGTTTTCTGATTGGTTAGGTGAGCATGTTTTCGTGAAAAGAACATGATAAATGTATGCAACCACTGAAAACAGATACTATTATTGGCACAATTTTGTGGTGAATGTTGAAAAGCGGGACATATTAGTGTTTTAGAGATATTTGTCGGGACACCGGGACACGCAGCTTGAAAACGAACAGTCCCGGCCAAACCGGGACGTCTGGTCACCCTACTTAATAGTGTGGTCTCAGTTGTTATATATGGGATACATGAAGGTTTCCTGTGCAAATAAGCCAAAAAGCTTACTAGGATCTCCCTTTAGTTGACCTTGTACCAGTGAACTGTACTGTCATGAACCTATGCAAACTTCTAATAAAGTCTTCAATCAATCAATCAATCAGGGATAGATAGCACCTTAACTCTGCAGCCGCACTGAGGCGCTTCAACACAATTGTGCACCAGTTCTTTTAGAGTTGTGCATACTAGTATCCACCTAACGTTTCTTCAAAACCCTTAAGTGTAACCAGTCATTACAGACAGCAACGTTAGCTTAGCTTAGCTTAGCTCATGTGAATATTTGTTTACAGTTGATCCTCTGGTGCCCCCCTGTGATTGTTGCCCTGTGCTTCAGCACATCAAGCCCTATTATAAATCCGGCCCTGGGCCAGAGTGAGGGACCGAGTCAGGGCCAGAGTGAGGTACCGAGTCAGGGCCAGAGTGAGGGCTAGACTTATGAGTGAGGGACAGATCGAAGTGGTGGGCTCTCCTCTGCTTCCTGGACTAGTCCATCAAGGCTTACATAATGGACCCCATGACCTTCGGCAAAGTGGCCCAAAACTAGCAATGGGGATATTATCGATGTTGCATCAACACCCAGTGTCGATACAATCACGAACTGTATGTTGAGCATTGTGGATGCTCTTTGTACAGCTAAATGATCCCCATATGTATTCATTTGCTGCATGTTTAGCAGCTCCATTCTTCATCAACAAAGTTGGCAGGGTGTGAAGCAACTCATAATGTAATAAGGGCTCATAATGTAATAAAAACATGTAATAAAAACTCATAATGTAATAATCAGCTCATAATGTAATAAAAAACAAGCGCATAATGTAATAATTAAAATGTAATAAAAGCTCATAATGTAATAATCAGCTCATAATGTAATAAAAAATACATTATTACATTATGAAGTTTTATTACATTATGAGCCTCCTATGTGGAGGTTCTTAATGTAACACATTATTACATTATTACATTATTGAAAAATCCATTATTACGTTATGCGCTCATTTTTTTATTACATTATGAGCTGATTATTACATTATGAGTTTTTATTACATTTTTCTTATTACATTATGAGCCCTTATTACATTATGAGCCCTTATTACATTATGAGTTGCTACACATCTTATCAGCTAAAACGGGCCACTTTAGGGTTGAGCCAATATGTGTTTAATACATTATATTATATTGTTATTGATGTATCATCCTTATCATTGACAAGTAAGATTTGTTTGCACAGGACCCGACCTAGTGTTCTCCACTGGCAGTCTGGATTTGAGGCTTTGCTCCTCCCACCAAATAAAATATTGATCAATCAGATCAATCGTTTTATGTCAAGTACAGCTGTGGCAAGAAACATGTGTAGCCATTGGCTGCTTCGGACGTTCCCGTTCGCCCCAATTTTGACCCAAGCGCGCTGCCAATACGGCTCGTTCTTTTTACCTTGTCTGATGCCTGTAAGCTGATGAGGGGTCGCGCCGCCGTGTACAGTAAAAACATCTCCCGTAACGCTGCTCTCAAAAATCCACCGCACGTAAGCAATAATGTCCCAAATCACTTCCTGGCTGTTCTAGAAAATGCATTTCTATGCTCTGGCAAGCGGAGCGGCCCAATTCACATTAATTCTTTGCATAAGGCTGCCCTCTGCCGCCAGCTTGGCTAAAGTACACATATGAGTGTCCATTGTAAAAAGAATTAGTTTGGAAATAATCAATAGATCATTTTCTATAACATCGCAAAGGTAGCTGCTTTTTGCTGGCACCAGCCCCAATAAATAAATAATAAATCTGGCAGTAGAACTGTTAAAACTTGGAGGGCTAGGAGCTAGGAGGCTGAAATCTTAAGTGGCTCAATTTACCTGACGGCCCACTTTACCCGACATCACCCTATTTATTTTCATTTTTATTGAACCCTATTCTAGCTACGAGCACCACGGGCAGGGCTATGAGCATCCCGGACAGGGCTACCACGAGCAGGACCCAGGCCAGGGCTACGGATACGACCAGGAACAGGGACAGGGACAGGGCTACGAACACGAACAGGGCTACGGACACCGAGAGGAAGAGGAGGACGACCGGGGCAGAGGGAGAGGGGGGGGCGGCCCCTCGGAGGCCGAGGACGAAGCCAGAGCCGTCCCCGACGAGTCGCTGTTCAGGTGAGCAGTGGTAGGGCCGTCACGATTATGAAATTTTACATGATGATCACTCACTCAAATAATTGCGATTAACGATTTAATTGTGTTTTTGTCGTTGACAATTAGATTTCTGTTTGGCTTGTAGGCTTTGAATTTGCACAAGGCAGATATGACACATAACTTAAATATACAAAGAAATGACTGACATATTTGACAACTTTATACTTAAAAAAGAACATTGATAGTGGAAATAGCCGATCTACAAGCTCACAACGTGTTGCGATGCGACGCGTTGTGAGCTTGTAGATCTGCTATTTTCACAATAGAACCGTGTTATACAAAATATAATGCCTCAACTCTTAGTGCTCGTCAGGGTGTGGGGGTCACCAGTTAAAATATGATTATGTTGGGGGTCGCGGCCTGAAAAGGTTGAGAACCACTGCAGTAGAGTACAGTAGAGTACAGTAGAGATGCTGCGTGACGTCATCAACAATATTAGTCAAACAAATAGCCTGATTAACCTTGATTAACCAGCTTTAAAGGGTTTAGTTCACCCCCAAGCATTACCGTGGGAAGTAGGGGTGCAGTCCCCAGGTCCCGGCGGATATATATATCGCCCATATCGTTGCCTTTTGCAATACTGATATTGTGCATGGTCATATCTCGATGGCGATATATTGTGCAGCACTAACACCTACCTAACCCTGACCCTAACCCTTCCCCCAGCTCTGTTCCAGAACCACACCTATATCTAAGCCTAACCCTAACCTAGTCTGGGATCACTTCACTTTTTGAGGTTTGATCCGGTCGGGAGAGGAAACCACTTTATGTCATGTTTGCCGGAACTATCAAACCGGATTCAGTTTTAACCCAAAATAATTCCCCTGCGCTCAAGGACATACATTTAGGGCCTACCTAATAAACTCCTTGATGCGGCGTAGTTTAGCTTTTGAAAAAATTGTTTGGGATATGCATCTTTTAGTCCAACTCGTAGTGACTGGCAAGACTACACTAGGCTACTGGAGCATTTTAATAGGGATTGGGGAAACAAACGGGGGGAACCAAAACAAAGCGACGCCGCTTCTTCGGCTTGTGGTTTCCGATCAGATCAAACCGCCCGTTGTTAACGATCGCCTGGTGGGCGAGTGATGAATATATTATTTGTAAACAACAACACCTTCTTATTCCCCTATGAGATACAATAATCCATCACAAAGCAATACGACAGGAGAGTGATTCAGAGTAAGAATGGAATGTTTACTATGGAGACTGGAGAGAGAGAATTCAAGACAGGTACAGTACAGAAATAATGGTTCAATGGTTCGTGCTCTCTGACAAGTGATGTTTTGACATGAGTATAAGTATGGTCAGTACATAGGATGTTTCTTGTCCACAAGTGGGTTCCATATACGTGGCAAAGAGTTCATAGGTTGCTGAAGGGATGTCCTTCCAGGCTGAGCTGAACCAAAACAATTCTCATTGTTTTTGTTACAGGCTCCATGGCAGTAGATAAGGCTTCATTTCTACCAGACAGAAGCCTGGCCTTGTAAATGCTGCACATGGCATTATGGCTGTGCCTTAGGGTCAGGTGGTCAGTTGGTCATCAAAAGATGATATGAACCACAACAAAATACCTAACAACGAGGTTAACCCTAACCTAACCCTTCCCGGCTGTGTTCCAGGTGGCTGGCCATCTCCTACGCCTCCACCCACCTGACCATGACCCACACCTACCACGGCTCCTGCCACGGGGACAACGCCGCCGGAGGCCTGGGCATCGTGCAGCGCGCCAAGTGGAAGCCAGTCAGCGGCAGTAAGTGTCAGGGGGTGGGGCAGCCTGTGCCCTTTAGACCAGTGGTTCTCAACCTGTGGGTCGGGACCCCCAGAGGGGTCCTCAAATTATTTTGGGGGGGTCCCCAGATGAATAGCTTAATGTGAAACACTGTTTTCTCACTCAACAGTAAACAAACCAACATAAAGTATAAGTGTATAGAGGGTCCACACATTTCTAAAGTGACAATTTAAGGACTTTTATGACCCCTTTAATACCTCTAAAATAAAAAATTAAACATTGGCCATGTTGTCAAATATTAGAGGCAGAAACTTTGAAAATAGCAGATCTACATGCTTGCGAGGCGTTGTGAGCATGTAGATCTGCTATTTTCACAATAGAACCGTGTTATAGACGGGTTTCTTGTTTACAAACATTGAGACTAAATGCACAGCTGACTGTATCATGTAATCAATTCCGTCCAATCCCCAAACCTGTTGTTTCGGGGAGCGCTGTTTTCATTGGCTAATTTTGGTACGGACCCTGCGCACGCATCTAGTTTTATCAGTGTAACGTGGACCAGAAACCCGTCTATACAAAATGGAATGCCTCAACTCTTAGTGTTCGTCAGGATGGGGGTCCCCAGTTAAAATACGATTATTTTGGGGGTCGCGGCCTGAAAAGGTTGAGAACCACTGCTTTAGACAAGACACACACACACACACACACACACACACACACACACACACACACACACACACACACACACACACACACACACACACACACACACGGCTGCTTCCAATAGAAACCACTATCATCCACCCGGCTGGGAAGTTGTTTAGTCGTGCTGTGTTACATGTTTTTCTACATTAAGGGTCTTCAACAGGGGGTCCGGGAGCCCTAGGGGGTCCTCAGAGTCACTACAGGGGGTCCTCCAAATCTTTGGGTGATAGAGACCTCTTTTCTCCTTTTTTATATTAACCACTTGAACCCTAGCGTCCATATTCGGAGAACTTTAGCCCAAAATAGCAGATCTACCGCGAGGCGTTGTGAGCTTGTAGATCAGCTATTTTTGGCAAAAGAGCAGACCAAGTACAGAGTGAAAGCAAGGTCAACTTTATCAAGTATTGACGGTTCAAGTGGTTAAATATCTGAAAACACAAATTGACATGAATCCAAAATACACTGATGATTGTGCTGTCAAACAATGCAACTATATGGAATCTATGAAAAGGTTGTGGGGGTCCCTGCTTCATCTCTCTCTCAACTAAGGGGTCCTTGGCCTGAAAACGTTGAAGACCCCTGTTCTACAGTGTACATCTGACGACTGACGTTTAACACAAGTGTTTTAAATGTTTATTGGTTTATTTAGTGACACTGTGGGGAAGTTCACCTGTTTCTCCTCTGCAGTGCTGGCAACCAGTGGTGGAAAAAGTACTCAAATTCATTACTTAAGTAAAAGTATCAATACCGCAATGCAGAAATTACAAGTAAAAGTTCGGAATTCGAAATTTACTTGAGTAAAAGTACAAAAGTATTGGTGTCAAAATGTACTTAAAGTACCAAAAAGTACTCATTATGCAGAATGTCCCATTTCACAAGTTTTCCAATCAATACAATGTATAAAAATCTTTTGAAAATAGACGATCTACAAGCTCACAATGCATTGTGAGCTTGTAGATCGTCTATTTTTAAATGGCCAAAATGTATACAGGGTTGAAGTGATTTTTAATTATAATCTAAATCTACAAAGTAACTAGTAACTAAAGTTGTCATACATTGTTGTGGAGTAAAATACAATATTTGTTTGGGGTAGATGTAAAAGTATAGAAAATTGGAAATATTCAATTAAAGTACAAATACCAGCAGTGGTGTAAAGCAGTGGTTCTCAACCTTTTCAGGCCGTGACCCCCAAAATAATCATATTTTAACTGGGGACCCCTCCCTGACGAACACTAAGAGTCAAGGCATTACATTTTGTATAACACTGCAACGCGTTGTGAGCATGTAGATCGGCTATTTTCACAATTTCTGGCTCTAATATTTAGCAATTTGGCCAATGTTTAATTGTCATTTTAGAGGTATTAAAAAATCCTTAAATTGTCACTTAAGAAATGTGCACATACCCTCTATACACTTAAACTTTATGTTGGTTTGTTTACTGTTGAGAGAGAAAACAATGTTTCACATTAGGTTAATCATCTGGGGACCCCCCAAAATAATTTGGAGACCCCCCTGGGGGTCCCGACCCACAGGTTGAGAACCACTGGTGTAAAGTAACTAAGTAAATGTACTTACTTTACACCACTGCTGGTAACCCTGTTGATTGAAAGGGTCCAAGCACTGTAAAGGAGGAGGGGTGTTTGTTCATGTTTTGCAATATTTGTATAATTTGTGAATGATTTGGGCTTGTAAAATATAATTGAATCATTTTGGGAAGAAATCTTATATTTAAGAGTAATTAGGCAAGATAACTCATGGGCCTTAGTTGGCCATAGTTGAGCTGAGGAGTTGCCAATAATTAGTGATTGCTGGTATGGTTTGTCCCACCTGTTTAAAAGGCAGCCATGATTCAGTTGAGGAGAGCTCAGTATGGTTTGAGACAGAGAAGGGACAACATTAGGGTTAAACTGCAAGCCAGGGCCTTTGGCAGAGACAGTGTTTTCTTTTTGATGTTTCATGTGGGCTGAACACACGCAGTCAATGAGCAATAGCAAGAAGGAATGAACACTAAATAAAAACTAAGCTATGATGTCTAAAACTATGACTAAATATATTGTACATTTTCGTCAACAAATAAAAACTGGACTAAAATGTCAGGGAGGGACTAGTGGAGAAGAGAGCCTGTAGAACTAAAAGACGAGTATTTTTTTTTATGCGCTCTGAAAATAGATCTGTTCACAGGTTTCCTGTGTCCAATGATGAGCCATCAAGGCCCACCAAAACACCAAAAATAGTAGCAAAATGTTGTCTTAGTCGACTAAAATCTTATGATATTTAGTTTACTTTTGACTAGACTAAAACTACAACTTTCTGATTTCTGATTCAAAAGCTATGATTTCAAGGTTTTCTTGTAGTTTCATGCAGGCTGAAAGAGTAACATTGATACATCCCATTTATATAGTGTTTCTTCCCTGGGTAGCGTTCAGAGATTGTGGAATAGTTGTCAGGCTACAGAGACTACTCTCAAACAAACAAAAAGATAAATAGTAATAATGGCACCCCCTGGTGGAACAGTTAGTGCAGTGCAAATTCTGAAGCTAGGATGTCTCTGTCTGTGTAAGTAAATAAGCAAGTATGTAATTAAGTACATTTTACTTATAAAGCACCTTTCAAAACAATGTTAAAGTGCTGTACAATGGACAGCAATAAAAACAAACCATATAACAATCAGTTAAAGGACAACTTAGTTTTTTTACAAGGGTTCATATTTTAGATTGTAATTAGAGAAAAGAAAAAGTGGTGTTAAAATGTTTTCATTTACTTCGTTCTATCGTTTTAGCACGTTTAGCGTGCTAAAATGTGGGGGCATGCGTACGCATGGAGGCATGTGTACAAGTGGCTAAATATGTCTTTTTAGACACAATAAGCCTGCAATTTCTTTATTGCTATTTACAGTAACCCCTGAAGTCACATCTGCCCAAGAAAGGTTGCGTTGTATCTTGGGAATGGGATTATTCTGTGTAAAAAGACATATTTAGTCACTTGTACGCATGCCCCCAACCACTGAAATCTAAATCATTAAAATCTCTAAAACAATAGAAAGGAGTAAATGAAAACATTTTAACACTCATCTTTTATATTCTTTAATTACTATCTAAAATATGAACCCTTGTTGTAAAAAAACAAAGTTGTCCTTTAAAACAAGATAAAACAGGGCCCATAAGACAGGTCAAAAGTAACTTCATAACATAAAATGCATACGAAACAAACACGTTTTCAGCAAGTTCTTAAAAACATCAATTGACTCAGCATTCTTTTTTTTTTTTTTTTTACCAACAATGGGAGGTCGTTCCATAGTGTAGGAGCAGCAACTGCAAACGCCCGCTCACCCTGGGGTCTTAGTTTGGACACAGGGATTGTTAGAGGACCTGAGGATCTAACATTAGGTTTTGCGAGTAGCAATTCTGAAATATACAGTGGGTCCAGTCCTAGTAATGCTTTGTACTGTATGTTATTAAAAGGATTTTAAATTAATTTCTGGATTTGATGGGAAACCATTGAAGTGCAGCCAAATTATTTGGGGGGGTCCCCAGACAATTAACTTAATGTGCAACATTGTTTTCTCACTCAGCAGTAAACACACCAACATAAAGTTTAAGTCTATAGAAGGTATCTGCACATTTCTAAAGTGACAATTGAAGGACTTTTTAATACCTCTAAAATGACAAATGAAACATTGGCCAAATTGTCAAATATTAGAGGCAGATTTGAAAATAGCAGATCTACATGCTCACAACGCCTCGCAACAAACCGTGTTATACAAAATGTCTCATCTCTTAGCGCTCGTCAGGGTGGGGGGTCCCCAGTTAATATATGATTATTTTGGGGGGTCAACAGCCTGAAAAGGTTGAGTACCACTGAACTAAAGTATGTATCTCTGTCTGTCTGTCTGTCTGTCTGTCTGTCTGTCTGACCAGGTATGAATGACTTCAGCTACCTGCACACCAACTGCTTTGAGCTGTCTGTGTTCCTGGGCTGTGATAAGTTTCCTCACCAGAGTGAGCTGTCCTACGAGTGGACCAAGAACCGAGAGGCCATGCTGACCTTCATAGAACAGGTGGGTCAGCTGCAGTTATCCTCTAATGACCTTCATAGAACAGGTGGGTCAGCTGCAGTTATCCTCTAATGACCTTCATAGAACAGGTGGGTCAGCTGCAGTTATCCTCTAATGACCTTCATAGAACAGGTGGGTCAGCAGCAGTTATCCTCTAATGACCTTCATAGAACAGGTGGGTCAGCAGCAGTTATCCTCTTAATGACCTTCATAGAACAGGTGGGTCAGCTGCAGTTATCCTCTAATGACCTTCATAGAACAGGTGGGTCAGCAGCAATTATCCTCTAATGACCTTCATAGAACAGGTGGGTCAGCTGCAGTTATCCTCTAATGACCTTCATAGAACAGGTGGGTCAGCAGCAGTTATCCTCTAATGACCTTCATAGAACAGGTGGGTCAGCTGCAGTTATCCTCTTAATGACCTTCATAGAACAGGTGGGTCAGCTGCAGTTATCCTCTTAATGACCTTCATAGAACAGGTGGGTCAGCTGCAGTTATCCTCTAATGACCTTCATAGAACAGGTGGGTCAGCTGCAGTTATCCTCTTAATGACCTTCATAGAACAGGTGGGTCAGCTGCAGTTATCCTCTTAATGACCTTCATAGAACAGGTGGGTCAGCTGCAGTTATCCTCTTAATGACCTTCATAGAACAGGTGGGTCAGCAGCAGTTATCCTCTAATGACCTTCATAGAACAGGTGGGTCAGCTGCAGTTATCCTCTAATGACCTTCATAGAACAGGTGGGTCAGCAGCAATTATCCTCTAATGACCTTCATAGAACAGGTGGGTCAGCAGCAGTTATCCTCTTAATGACCTTCATAGAACAGGTGGGTCAGCTGCAGTTATCCTCTAATGACCTTCATAGAACAGGTGGGTCAGCAGCAATTATCCTCTAATGACCTTCATAGAACAGGTGGGTCAGCTGCAGTTATCCTCTTAATGACCTTCATAGAACAGGTGGGTCAGCTGCAGTTATCCTCTAATGACCTTCATAGAACAGGTGGGTCAGCTGCAGTTATCCTCTTAATGACCTTCATAGAACAGGTGGGTCAGCTGCAGTTATCCTCTAATGACCTTCATAGAACAGGTGGGTCAGCAGCAATTATCCTCTAATGACCTTCATAGAACAGGTGGGTCAGCAGCAGTTATCCTCTAATGACCTTCATAGAACAGGTGGGTCAGCTGCAGTTATCCTCTAATGACCTTCATAGAACAGGTGGGTCAGCAGCAGTTATCCTCTTAATGACCTTCATAGAACAGGTGGGTCAGCAGCAATTATCCTCTAATGACCTTCATAGAACAGGTGGGTCAGCAGCAGTTATCCTCTTAATGACCTTCATAGAACAGGTGGGTCAGCTGCAGTTATCCTCTTAATGACCTTCATAGAACAGGTGGGTCAGCTGCAGTTATCCTCTAATGACCTTCATAGAACAGGTGGGTCAGCAGCAGTTATCCTCTAATGACCTTCATAGAACAGGTGGGTCAGCAGCAATTATCCTCTAATGACCTTCATAGAACAGGTGGGTCAGCAGCAATTATCCTCTAATGACCTTCATAGAACAGGTGGGTCAGCAGCAATTATCCTCTAATGACCTTCATAGAACAGGTGGGTCAGCAGCAATTATCCTCTTAATGACCTTCATAGAACAGGTGGGTCAGCAGCAGTTATCCTCTTAATGACCTTCATAGAACAGGTGGGTCAGCAGCAGTTATCCTCTTAATGACCTTCATAGAACAGGTGCGTCAGCAGTGGTTTCTCAAAGTGGGTGCCGTGGCACCAGTCCAGGGGTGCCGCAGAATAATCTGATAACATTTGGAATTCATCAATATCACTACATAAATATCACTTCACTATGCTTAGTAAAACAGACCTGATTTGCACTGGACTTGATGAGTTCTTTTTCCATCTACGGTAGGGTGGGGGGATAAACAGCCTAAAATTAAAAACTTTGGAAATTACGCCCATTTCAGTGATGGTGCATTGGGTCATTTGGGAGATATTTTGTATTGGGAGTTGGTACCTAGGATGAAATAAACCCCCCACCCCACCCAAAAAACTAAATTGGACATGTTTTTTCCCACTTTCCCCCCCAATTTTCATTAATTTTTTTAATAAAAAATCTTAAGAGAGGACTTTGGTTCACCTGGTAGATGTTGCAAAGTTATAATGTAATAAAGTACATTTACATAATGCATTATGGCTCCTGGTAGACTGCAAGTGTAGCCCCCATAGTTAGTAAAGTCAAGATTCGGCGCACAAACAGCCCTGCCAATTGGCTCAGCCATATAGGCAGTGGCACGCAGGGCTGTGCAGAGGGCACTGAGTGGTCAGGTGTTCGAACCACACAGATGGGCCCTTCTGTGGGTGCGCAGCACGTGTCGATTTTGGGGGTGGTCTTTTTGTGGGGTCCCTCGTGCCATTTCACACCAGAAATGTACAGTAGCTAGCATATATATAACTTAGTTTTTAGCATCCAAAAGTGCACTTTGAGGCAAAGGGCAGGTGCCCAAGCAACTCCACCCCACTCTGCATGTGCCTGTGATATCCTTGCATGAGGGACATGGAGGGACGTTGTGTGCAGCGGTCTGCAGTGTGAAGACGCGCTTCACACTTCGGGGGGGTCGGGAGGGGTGATTGTAACCCCCATAGTTAGTACAGCCAAGACCCGGCACACAACAGCCCTGCCAATCTGACTCAGCCCTATTGGCATGACAGGTTGTGCATCGGTATGGCGAGTGGGAGCCTTGGGTTCACATGGAACCCTTTGAACATGTGCTACTACCACCAAGATCTGCATCCGCGGCTTCTGTGTCACCACGGCTGCCCTCCTACTCATCGCGTATCATCATAGTGGCATTTCGTGGCCAACGACGGCCGGGTCCATCGCTCCAGCGCCATCCATTTTCAGGGCTGGTTGATTCGGCAGGTTGTTACACACTCCTTAACGGATTCCAACTTCCATGGCCACGGTCCTGCTGTTTATATCAACCAACACCTTTAATGAGGTGTGATGAGCGATTAGTTAGAGAGTTTGATTCATCTTTTGCCCCTATACTCAGGTCGGACGACCGAGTTGCACGTCAGGACTCCACCAAAGTTTCCTCTGGCTTTGCCCAGCCAGCCATAGTTCACCATCTTTCGGGTCCCATCGTGTGGAGCGTGCACAATCCCACCTGGGGCAGCCTGGGCCATCCTTCACTTTAATTGCGCCACAGGGTTTCGACTTTCGAGTGAGCACTACGACTCACACACAAGTTAGACTCCTTGGTCCGTGTTTCAAGACAGGTCTGGTGGGTAGCCAAAATTGTCGCCAACCCCTCACGCCCGCTGTACGAGGGCCAGTCCCTGCCCGGGCAGCACAACGTGGTCAGGACGCACTGGGGGCAGGAGGAGTTCGACAGTCGCACCAAGGGCGGGAGGAGAACCCTGTCCAGTGACGGGGCACCCATAGACACCAGAGTCTCACCCAGTACTCTAAGTAGCCCTCAAGGACTCAAGGTGTCGGCTGCGGTCTCATGAGAATCGCTGGGTGCCCCAGTCATTGGGGGTTCTTGCAGGCTTAATTGGCCGTCCTCACAGGAGGCCAAGGAAGCTACTGCAGGGACATCCACGTGAGGAAGTCCAACAGAGCACGGGTAAAACGGCATGACTCAGACCCAGTGGGGAAGGCGGGTGCGCCCAGTGCGATGTACATGTTGACGTGTTTGGCATACGTGGACTGCGTATGCGTGGAAAAGCCAGAAAACGACATTATTTTGTGTTATCTTTCATTTTAAAGCGGGATGAGGGATTATTTTCAAGGTACAGTGTTACTTTGAGGTGTAACAGTTCTTATATTTATTGTGTTTATTAATTCCCAAATGAGTTTTAAAGTATTTATTCAACAGTATATAGGCAAACATTAAGAATAGCTCATGCATACCAGGCGGAATTGGCAGAAAATGATAGCCTGATTTCAGACTCAGCTCACGCTTTAGTCTGAAGCTGTGCTCTATTCTAAGCGATTTACAGGGAGGGACTTTTTTTGCGAGCGTGCACGCGCGCATCCGCGCGCGAGTGATCGCGATGCACGGTGATCGAGACGCACGGTGGACGCGACGCACGGTCGCGGACTGTGTCTGTGTTTGTGATTGTGTGTGTGTCTCTGTCTGTGCCAGTGACAGAACTGCGACCAGAAACATATAATCAACATAAACAGCTTGGTGAACTCAGCGCGTGCGTGTGTGTGCGTGTGCCTTCCTCAGCCTGCCTGTGTGTGAACTTCGTTTGAATCGTTTCAACTGCTGCGCGGATTGGATATTCGTTAGACCCACCCCCACCCCCCGCGCTCATTGGAGCAACCGAAAATAAAAAGTGATTCCTGTACTCAGCTCCAGACCAGAGAAAGAGTCCACTCTGAGAGTGGGCGGGGTCTCTGGTCTGGAAGCAGGCTAAGAAAATGACCCTTTTGGGGGTATTTTTTGATTTTCAAGGGGTGGGGGGTTATTTTCAAGATACAGAGTTACTTTTGGTGTCAAAAGTCTTGTATTGATAGTGTTAATCATGTCCCAAATGGGTGTGTTCAAATTTTGAACTTGATGATTATCCCCCCACCCTATCTACGGCCAACTCTCTTCCCTCCAGAATAGTGATGCTATATTGGGTTCAAGTGGTTAAACGTCAAATATAAAGTTATTTTCAGTCTGTTCTGATGGAAACGGATATTTCTCTGATATAAGATTACAAAGAATAACAGTGTAAGTCAGGAGTGCCGTGGATGAAAACGATGTTTACAGGGGTGACCTGAGTCAGAAAGGTTTGAGAACCCTTGCTCTACTGCAGTCCTCCCCTTTAAAGGACAACTTAGGGTCCATATTTTAGATAATTAATTAGTAATCAAAGAAAATAAAAGATGAGTGTTAAAAGATGTTTTCATTTACTGCTTTCTATTGTTTTAGTGATTTTAGTATTTTGATTTCAGTGGGTGGAGGCATGCATAAAAGTGGCTAAATATGTATTTTTAGACACAATAAGCCGGCAATTTCTTTGTTACTATTTACACCAGACCCCAGAAGTCACATTTGCCCATGAATGATTGCGGTGCATCTTGTGAATGGGCTTATTGTGTCTAAATACATTTTAGCCACTTGCCTGGTTGGGGGCATGCATGCAAATCAAAATCTTTAAAAACACTAAAACAATAGAAAGAAGTAAATGAAAACATTTTAACACTCATTGTTTCTTTTATCTAATGACTGTCTAAAATATGAACCCTTGTTGTAAAAAAACAAAGAAATATGAGTGCTTTTTCCACCTGTGTAACTGACCTGTGTGTCCTTGTGCGTGGACCACCCAGGTGCATCGTGGGATCCGGGGCATCGTGAAGGACCAGGACGGGAACGCCATCGCCAACGCCACCATCTCAGTAGAGGGTGTCAACCATGACGTCACCACAGGTTAGCTACTCTGTTCCCATTATGCCCATATATGGAGAACACTGATGGCATCAGTAGGACTAAGTCCATGCGTGTCAGTGTGATGTCAGTGTGATGTAAAACGGATATGTGCCCATATATGGAGATCTCTGTATCTCTCAGTCCTTGTCCCCTTTTATAGGCATATTGGTTGGATCGGCGGTTCCACTGAAAAATGTTTTGTACAACTGTACGTCATGCAAGTACAGTAACGGCAGGGGAAGTAGCTAAGAACGTAGGCAAAGATGTGAGCTATCTGTGTGCGAAAGTTGGAGTCTGTAGAATAGTCCGAGCGTTTCGGGCAAAAATCGTGCACTTTACGATAAAAGCATTACATTTGGCACACAGTTAGAACATGCCATATGGACAGTGGTGTAAAGTAACTAAGTACATTTACTTACTAAGTACAGTACTGTACTTAAGAACAGTTTTTAGGTATTTGTACTTTACTTGAGTATTTCCAATTTCTAATACTTTCACTTGTACTCCACTACATCTCGGATCCAAATATTGTACGGATCCAAATATTGCACATCTAAATTACGATATTATAAAACATACATAAACCACTTAACCACTTAAGCCTGATTTCATATGGTGGCCATTTGAAAATAGACGATGCGACGCGTTGTGAGCTTGTAGATCTGCTATTTTCAAACATTTTGTACTTTTACTTTTGGTAATTTAAGTACTTATTGATGCCAATACTTTCATACTTTTACTCAAATACATTTTGAATCCTGGACGTTTACTTGTAACAGAGTACATCTACATTGCAGTATTGATACTTTTACTCAAGCACAAAATGTGAGTACTTTTTCCACCTCTGCATATGGAACATTTTTTGGCTATAGGGCCAATTTCTCGAGATACGCGGATTACATACAAACATACATACACACACGCACGCACACAGAGACCTCTCGCATTTATTGTAAGATGGTAAAGTCAATGAGAGCCCAACTTTGATTGGCTCCCACAGAGTTTCCCAAGACAAATCTGCAATGGCCCTATAGCCAAAAATGTTCCATATTGCATGTTCTAACTGTGTGCTAAATGTCATGCTTTTATCGTAGTACACAATTCCATCAAAATATTGCCCAAAACGTCCGGACTAGAATCAACCATGTGCTATGACACCCTGTCCATGCGAATCGAGGCCCATCTGCCTCGGCTTCAATTAGTAGTTGGGATTGAGACGTTTTGTTAATATGAAATACATATTTTTGAGAGTTTCCTGGGCAAACCAATTGTATTTAGCGACACCCACAGCTACAACACCAGAGGGAGCGCACAAAACAATCTGATAATACAAACACATAGCACAATATGGCTAAATTCTCCTTCTACAATAATGCCACTCAAGTATGGAACTCCTTGACTGTTTCCCTTAAAGGAGTCATCCAGACCAAAACACATATAGGGTTAAATCTGTCTTTTATCATACCCCTTTATACCTGCTTTAGTCGATTTTTTTCATAGCTGCCCCAGTTGCTAGATTTCGGCTGCCCCTGTTGCTAGATTTTGCGGGCCCTCTCTTAACTAACAGAGTAGATAGACTTTATACTAGTGCGGTTATTTCTTCAGCTTCAAAGTTAGTATTTTTTTATTGGATTGTGTTTACACAACGTCCTGAGACCAACCAAACCGCTGTTTTAACCAAACCGCTGTTTTGACCTCACAGGCACCCTTACTTGTCAAACGGCTTCTGCTCTGCACCAGAGCAGGGAGAGGAGAGGCTAGAAAGGAAGGGGAGGGAGGGGTCGGTTTGACAAGTAAGGGTGCCTGTGAGGTCAAAACAGCGGTTTGGTTGGTCTCGGGACGTTGTGTAAACACAATCCAATACAAAAATACTAATTTTGAAGCTGAAGAAATAACCGCACTAGTATAAAGTCTATCTACTCTGTTAGTTATGAGAGGGCCTGCGAAATCTAGCAACAGGGGCTGCCGAAATCTAGCAACAGGGGCAGCTATGAAAAAAATTGAATAAAGCAGGTATAAAGGGGTATGATAAAAGACAGATTTAACCCTATATGTGTTTTGGTCTGGATGACTCCTTTAAGACATGTAGCTCGCTGGGCTGCCCTGAAAATCCACCTTTCAGGAGGCCAGAGGCAAAGGTAAGCCCGTATCAGAGTGTACGGTGGAGACCTATCCACCGCAAATTTGAGGTGGAAAGCTTTCCAACCTCAAGTCAGAAAATAAGTGCAGGCCATCATAGTACGCCACGGTGGAGTCCTATTCACCGTGACTGACTAGTCTAGATTGACCAATCAGTAGAGCCTGTCTGTCTGATAGTAAAAACAGAGAGATGTGTTGGGACTCACGGTGGAAAGCTCTCCACCGTGAGGAATGATGTAACGTTGTAGTTTCATGACTCAAAAAGACTCGAAAAGACTACACCGCGGTGTAAAGCCTTCCACCGCGGACCCGACTATGATACGGGCTTTAGTCACCACTCCTCCCAGTGAACACCCACCCCTCATTCATTTTATTTATATTTTATAATTGCATTAAATGTTGTTCTTATACTATTTGCGATGAATCGAATGCCAAGGACTTCCAATGTAAACAAAGCCGTAAAAGGTCTTATTGGGATGTTCCTTTTTGGACTGGATGTTTTAACTGGCCTGTGCTGCACTGCTGTGTTGTCACTGTTATTCATGTTTGTCCAAAGAAATGATTACATTTAATTGTGAACCACTGAAAATCCCCCTCTGTTCCCTGTGTGCATGGTGCAGCCCCCACCGGGGACTACTGGCGTCTGCTGAACCCTGGGGAGTACAAGGTGACGGCGCGCGCAGAGGGCTTCTCCCCCCTCACCAAGCTGTGTGTGGTGGGCTACGAGCCTGGAGCCACCGCCTGCACCTTCAACCTGGCCAAGTCCAACTGGGACCGCATCAAAGCAGTGAGTCTGCCATGCCAATGCTTCTCAACCTTTTCAGGCCGCGACCCCCAGAATAATCATATTTTAACTGGGGACCCCCCACGGCCCCACCCCACCCTGACGAGCACTAAGAGTTGAGGCATTACATTTTGTATAACACGGTTCTATTGTGAAAATAGCAGATCTACATGCTCACAACGCGTTGTGAGGCGTTGTGAGCATGTACAGTAGATCTGCTATTTTCACAATTTCAGATTCCGAGATAAAGCCGTTTCTTTGCATCAGTAATGAACCGGAGTCTATGGAAAATAGACGCTCTATGATGCTGGCTGCTGAGTTGCATGATGGGATATGTAGTGTTTTCGCTCACCAGCCCGCTACCGCGGCACCTGTTTAGCTGGTAACCATGGCAACAGTTAAATCGTCTGTGGACGGGATAACGCTGCCCTGGCACAGCGCCCCCCCCCTTAACTCATTCCTGGACGCGTTTGGCACAGGAAGTAAGAGGGTTCCCACACATCTTTACCAATTAATTTCCAAAACTTTTCCAAAACTTTTCCAGAATATTTAACCTGATTTCCAGGACGATATAACAATAATTCAGCTCAATAACGAGTCGCTTACTCCTATGTGCAATGCCCAAAGACAGGTAGTGTATGCCAGTGGTTCTCAACCATTTCAGACCGTGACCCCCGAAATAATCATATTTGAACTGGGGACCCCGGCACCCTGACGAGCACTAAGAGTTGAGGAATTTTGTATAACACGGTTTTATTGTGAAAATAGCCGATCTACATGCTCAGTAATGTAGTAATGTAGATCATGTAGATCTGCTATTTTCAAAATTTCTGCCTCTAATATTTGACAATTTGGCCAATGTTTAATTTGTCATTTCAGAGGTATTAAGAAAATCAATAATCAAAGACAATGCATAGCTATTTTTTCCAGGACTTTCCAGGACCCTTGATCAATTCCAAAACTTTTCCAGTACTGGAAAAAATATTTTTCTTATTTCAAAATATTTCCAGGAATTTCATGACCGTGGGAACCCTGAAGTAATTAACCAATCAATGTGCCCCGACAGATCATGGCGCTGCACGGCAACAAGCCCATCCGTCTGGTGGGCCAGCACCACGGCACCAACAGCAGGGGGCAGCAGACGTCGTCGTCCAGCGTGGTCAACAGGCGCGGCGGCGGCCAGGCCACCTCCGACCCCCAGGCGCGCCGCCAGCGCCTGCGGCGCATCAAGATGGCGCGCATGAGGCAGCGGCAGCGACTGATGATGTCCACCACCACCACGCCACCCCCCACCACCACGCCGCCCCCCACCACCACCACCCTCCCCACCGCCCCACAGACCACCACCTCCTGGTACGACTCCTGGGTCATAGGAGAGGGCCAGTCGTCAACGCCCGGCGGGTTCACAGACTCCATCTTGGATTACAACTACGAGTACAAGATAGATGACTATTGAGAAGTTACACGCTATTATACCAGTGGTTCTTCACTAGGGGGTCCTCCCTACGTTCCCCAGGTTCTATGTTCCCCACTTCCCTCCCAGAAAGGTTCTATGTTCACCACCCAAAAAAGAAAGTATACGGTATGTTCCAAACTCAAAAGCAGGAAATGGTGGGACATCTGGGCAATCCTAATTCAGGTGCCAACTCCTACAGTTGTCCAGATGCCCACATGTCACTTAGCCTCGCGTAGCCAGGCTTACTCATCTGCGAAGAGAAAAGCCTGGTGACAATATGAGGCAGAGACCGTTCTAGGAGGTGGGGCTGAATTTTCCCAGTTGTATTTTTTTTCACAGTGCGGTGTTCCTGCAAACGTATTCCCCGCTGGAAAAGATCTGGTCTACGTCTCCTGCTCCGTCGGTTGCGCTCGCAATTAACAATATCCAAACAAAAACATCGACAAAGCTACACCTATTAAGAGCGAGTTAAGAGCTACAATCTATTAGTTTTTTCGCAGGGGAATGTAAACAGACCTGCACCGCATGACGTGACTTCTGTTAAACACAGCACTTCCGCCACTTTAGCTAGAACCAACCGGAAGGCATATTGTGGACAGGGTGCATGTCACTAGTGTCCAGATGTCTCCACCCCTAGGTGCCCACATGTCCCTAGTGCCCAGATGTCTAGGTGCCCACTCGTGCAGATGCCCAGTCATATCAAAAATATGGTGCCCAGATGTCCCTTGTGCCCCGTCCAACTAGTATTTGTAATTTCTCCCCATTATTATTATAGAGTTTTTAATAATTAGAAATTAATGTTTCCTGCATTTTTGGATGAGCGGGGAACATGGAACCTTTTTTGTGAGGGAAAGTGGGGAACATAGAACCTGGGGAACACAGGTACGGTCTCATCACTAGGCCCAACATGATGGATCAGGTAGGGCTATCGCCATTACATTTTGGTTGACAATGAATTGTCATACAAATAATTGCGGTTAACGATTTAATTGTAAACTGAAGTTGCACGGGGGCAAATATGACAAAATATCAAATAGGCTAATCAAATAATTGTGATTATGTAATAATTAATTGTGACAGCCCTAGGAGCCACTAGTGACTAGTGCCCACGTGAAACTGCCTGGAATGTAAAATTGTAAATTAAAAATGTCGCCGTTTCAGTTCCAAAGCCAACACTGGGTTTCATAACATTAAAAAATAAACAAATTTCATACAACAACAACATAAATCTCCCAATTCTGACCAATACAGAACACACATCTTTTCCTCATCAGAATTTATATTTACATTATTTTTATTATGACAACAAAGCCTTTGTACAGTATAAACAAACACAACATGGTTCAAAGTGGAGAAGAGAAATCAGACGGATGTTTTGCTTTTAGAGTCAGATGTTGGAACATTGTTTCTCTTTTTGTTTTTTTTAATAAAAGGCAAAAAAAAAAAGTTCTTGTATTTATTGACAACAAATAATGCCGATTCAAATTGTATATCACTCCTGTAAACCTCTTCAACCATTATTACATGACATTAAAGGAGTAGTTCACCCCCAAAATGACTTTTTTCCCCCTATTGATTACTCATGCCATGGAGAGTAGAGTTCAATAATATTTTTTGTTTTTTGTCACAAATTTGATTCGAGTAAATTTACCCCCATTGTTTCCGGACGGGGACCCGTTTCGAAACGGGTCCCCATCCGGAACGAATGGAGGTACATTTTTGTCTTGGGAATGCGACAAAAAAACTAAAAATATTATTGAACTCTACTCTCCATGGCATGAGTAATCAATAGAAAAAAAGTCATTTTGGGGGTGAACTACTCCTTTAACCACTTGAACCCCAGTGTCTCTATTCGGGGGGAAAGGAGCTCTAGCTTACAGATCTGTTATGATTGGTGAAGAGATTCTGTGTAGACTGGAAGAAGAAAGAAAAAGAGCATACCAAGTACAGTTTCAACTGGGGTCCATTTTGACTCACAAGAGAGAGTTGAGGTGGTTAGAGATGATGAACGTGAACGTGTTGGTTTTAACCCTCAAATACCGAGAACGCGCCCGAGTCACGTTAGATTTGAACCACTTTAACCATTATTGTGTGCTTTAACTATTGAAAAATAGCATATCTACAAGCTTGTAGATCTGCTATTTTTGAAAAATCTGAAAAAAGTCTTTGAACATCGTTGACCCGATCTTTGACCCGACCTCTAAATCCTTCCTCTAAATCAGTGGTTCTCAAACTTTTTCATGTCAAGGACCCCCAAAATTACATTTATTTTGCGGCAGACCCCCCAATCTCAAAATATGTTGTTCCAGGGACCCCCCAGAAGCAGAGATTTGAGTTAAAAAAGTTTGCTTTAAAAATATATTGAAAAATTTGCACACATTTTCATGATTTTTCAAAAATAGCAGATCTACAAGCTCGCAGCGCGGCACTCGGTGCCGCGCTGTGAGCTTGTATATCTGCTATTTTTCAACAGTTAAAGCATTCAATAATTCTAGGCCTAGAGCCATTCACAAACTATATGGAACGGTAAATGGCAGCATGTGTTGTTTATGATGGTGATATTTATTTATGATGGTGATATTTATGATATTTAGGACCTAAGGCCAATCATGTGATCAGCTGTGGACCGTTGGTGTGTCGCTTACAACAGTAGTTCTCAGAGGTTGGTTCCAGGGACCCCTGGGGGTCCTTGAGGGGGTGAGGGGGCTCCAGGGACCCCTGGGGGTTCTTGGTCCTTGAGGGGGGTTCCAGGGATGTCCCCCGTCGAAAACATTTGAACCCCTTCGTCAGTGGCTGACGTTCATCTCGCTGTCGTCGTCGTCGTGGTCGTTGTCATGGCCGGAGAAAGCGGAGAAGCTGATTGGCTGGCAGGCCAGCGTGCGCAGGTTGACCAGGCAGGCGTTCTGAGTGCTGCAGAACTCTGGAACCGTCAGCAGGAGAACCTCCTGACCCTCTGGACCTGAGAGGAACACACAACATTAGAACCTCCTGAGTCCTGACCTTCTGGACCTGAGAGGAACAGAACATTAAAACAGGGTTCCCACACATCTTTACCAATTCATTTCCAAAACCTTTCCAAAACTTTTCCAGAATATTTAACCCGATTTCCAGGACTATATAGCAATAATTCAGCTCAATAACGAGTCGCTTACTCCTATGTGCGGACAGGTAGTGTATGCCAGTGGTTCTCAACCTTTTCAGGCCGTGGCCCCCAAAATAATCATATTTGAAGAGAGTTGAGGAATTTTGTATAACACGGTTTTATTGTGAAAATAGCCTATCTACATGCTCACAGAGATCTGCTATTTTCACAATTTCTGCCTCTAATATTTGACAATTTGTTGGTATTAACAAAATCAATAACCAAAGACAATGCATAGCTATTTTTTCCAGGACCTTCCAGGACCCTTCATCAATTCCAAAACTTTTCCAGTGCTGGAAAAATATTTTTCAAAATATTTCCAGGAATTTCATGACCGTGGGAACCCTGATTAGAACCTCCTGACCCTCTGGACCTGAGAGGAGGAGCACAGAAATCACGTTTTACGATATTATCGCGGTAATCAAAATCCATTATCCTGGGGCCGAACATTTGCCAAAAAGTATTTACAAGCTCACAACGCGTCGCATTTGTTGTGAGCTTGCAGATCCCTTTTTCCTTTGGGACTCCCTTTTTCCTTTGGGACTCCGTTTTTTCCCCAGGTGTTTCGGTTTGATAACTTCACTTTAACTTAAGTTCACTATGCCTGAATCTAAGCCTAATCTCACAAACACTAAAGCCGGTTTTCCACAGGCCCAACTACACACCACTCCACACCACACCGCCCACTTGTGTCAGGTTTTCCACTACAAGGAACTGGGTAGAGTGGTGTGAAAGTGGTACTTTACGGGGTACTTAAACGGCTCCACTCTCGAGTGGACCCGGCCTGGGCTAAGTGAGGCCAAATCAGTGACGTATACACGCTGCTGATACTGATTGGTCAGAGACAGAGTCTCACGGCTGAGCTGTGTCTTTCAACACAACAACTTGAGACAGATTTTAGTATGCAGTCACGGCTGCAAATCAAATATAAAAGCAAAGCCTGTTTGTTTTATATATCTGTTTATAAAGAGGACGATTAGGCAGAATTGTGTTCCCCAGCCCTGCAGTTGAGATACCACGAAGCACCAAGAACATTAATCAACACAAACAGTGGACATAGGCTATATCGTCGCGAGTCGCAATTATCAACGGCAAATGCGTCGGCAATCCGTTATTTTATATAGATCTCAGTGAGATGTCTCCTGTTTGTATTTGTAACTGCATGTGTTGAACGAATCTACAGTAGCCTACATGACATGTACTGTCCTGTTGCTGCGCTAGCATAGCCTCTACATTAGCTTACTTCTTTGGGGAGTTTGGCCAATAAAGTTATAATTTGACCATGAACATCCCAACGTTAGTCGTCGCTATAGTTGTTAAGACTTGATGAAGACCTGTGTGAGTGTGTGGCATCTAAAACATTGTCCACCACATCTCCGTGTTGAATGGGGAAAAGAATCTACAGTAGCCTACATGTAGGCCTACTGTACTGTAGCTTAGCATGTATGCTAGCGCAACTAGCCTCTACTCTTCTTTGTGTGGTTTGGCCAATAAAGTTATTATTTGACTATGTTCACCCCGACGTTAGTCGTCGCTATAGTTGTAAAGACTCGATGAAGACCTGTGTGAGTGTGTGGCATCTACACAAACATTGTCCACCACATCTCTAAAAAATAATTAGCACAAGTTAGCATCTCCGTTGTGTTTACAGACTGAGAACGAGTATCCGTATGTTGAAAGGGGCGTCGATATATTTCGGGAGCGGAGGGGAGGAGGGGGAGAGGGGAGGGGGAGAGGGGAGGAGGAGAGGAGGGGAGGGTACTGTAGTGGAAAACCTACATAAAAAATGCGGTGCGGTGCGGTGTCGTGCCGTGTCGTGTAGTGTCGGGCTAAAAAGTGGTATGGAAAACCGGCTTAAGGGCCCTATTTTCAGTCCATGCTAAACCCTAAACTTCTTGCCTTTTTTTTTACTCTTTTGAAAAACATTCTAAATGGTTCAAATAGCTGATCTACAAGCTCACAACGTGTCAATGTAGATTGGCTATTTGAAGTATTTTAAAATGTTTTTTTTTGGGGGGGGGCTCGCCTGCGCCAAGTGGACACTGGACATTAAAAAAGGCAAAACAAACCCCTCATCGCTCCGTTCTTTTCTTTTGGTGCTTTGTGGCAGCCCCACAGCGCCACTTACAGGCCTGGCATATGTACTACAGTGTGCGGTCTCAGTGGTTTCATGTGGATTTCTTGAGACGATTCCGTATTAACGTTTTGGAAACGACTCAGTGTATCGTCTTTGTGTATTTGTAGCCTAGCATGGAGGCAGCGTCACTGACCTTGCACCGTCCTGCTCTGCAGAGAGGGGGCGCTGCCGCTGAAGTAGACATGAGGACACTCCTCCAGGATGAAGGGGTCGTTCTGGTAGAACGGGTAACACCCTGACAGGACCACACACACACAGACAGACACATGCACACGCACACACGACAAAACACAAACATGGTCAACACCACCCATGACACATTGCGTTCTGAGCTTGTAGATCAACTACTTTTAGAGAGTAGTTCACCAGAGCTTGGTGCAATAACCGCGGTCGTGTAATCATTGGTCAATAATTTGATGACTGAGTCATCGGTCAGTAGGAGACTCAGTTGAGTCTCAGCAGGTCATCAAATGATTGGCTCAGGAATACGACAAAAACATCTCTATGAATTCAAGGCCTCGTGGGGTGAGTAAGGTATTGCCCAGGGTATCGGGGTGGGGGTACTAGGGTACATACCCAGGGTATCAGGGGCAGTGGGGGCCAGGTGTCTCAGGTTGGGGGTATTAAGGGTATTAGGGGTACATACCCAGGGTATCGGGGGCAGTAGGGGCCAGATGTCTCAGTCTCAGGTTGGGGGTATTAGGGGTATTAAGGGTACATACCCAGGGTATCGGGGGCAGTGGGGGCCAGGTGTCTCAGGTTGGGGGTATTAGGGGTATTAAGGGTACATACCCAGGGTATCGGGGGCAGTGGGGGCCAGGTGTCTCAGTCTCAGGTTGGGGGTATTAGGGGTATTAAGGGTACATACCCAGGGTATCGGGGGCAGTGGGGGCCAGGTGTCTCAGTCTCAGGTTGGGGGTATTAGGGGTATTAAGGGTACATACCCAGGGTATCGGGGGCAGTGGGGGCCAGGTGTCTCAGTCTCAGGTTGGGGGTATTAGGGGTATTAAGGGTACATACCCAGGGTATCGGGGGCAGTGGGGGCCAGGTGTCTCAGTCTCAGGTTGGGGGTATTAGGGGTATTAAGGGTACATACCCAGGGTATCGGGGGCAGTGGGGGCCAGGTGTCTCAGTCTCAGGTTGGGGGTATTAGGGGTATTAAGGGTACATACCCAGGGTATCGGGGGCAGTGGGGGCCAGGTGTCTCAGTCTCAGGTTGGGGGTATTAGGAGTATTAAGGGTACATACCCAGGGTATCGGGGGCAGTGGGGGCCAGGTGTCTCAGTCTCAGGTTGGGGGTATTAGGGGTATTAGGGGTACATACCCAGGGTATCGGGGGCAGTGGGGGCCAGGTGTCTCAGTCTCAGGTTGGGGGTATTAGGGGTATTAAGGGTACATACCCAGGGTATCGGGGGCAGTGGGGGCCAGGTGTCTCAGTCTCAGGTTGGGGGTATTAGGGGTATTAAGGGTACATACCCAGGGTATCGGGGGCAGTGGGGGCCAGGTGTCTCAGGTTGGGGGTATTAGGGGTATTAAGGGTACATACCCAGGGTATCGGGGGCAGTAGGGGCCAGGTGTCTCAGTCTCAGGTTGGGGGTATTAGGGGTATTAGGGGTACATACCCAGGGTATCGGGGGCAGTGGGGGCCAGATGTCTCAGTCTCAGGGTCTTCTCCAGGATCTCCAGGTGATCGTCCAGACTGCTGTACTTCTGGATGTCACGGATGTTCTGACCTGATGTCCCCAGGAACCTGTATAATATAATACACATTCTGTTAACCCAGGAACCTGTATAATATAATACACATGATGTAACTGAAGTTCTGTCCTGAACCTGCCACGCAAAACCACAGATATAAAAAGCGAGATACCTGTTCCGCCACTGCAGTTCATTGGAGCGACTGGTAAAAGTGCGGAAGAGCCGAAGGCACGCTGCCACTCAAAGTGACTACTGACTAGGGTTGGACACGGTAACCGCCGTACAAAAAGACAAAAAAAAAGTATATTTTTTATTGGAAAACAAGCGAGTTTTAAAACAGGGGAGAAGCGAGGACCGCATGCGCTCCATGCCGCTCTGCTCTGGGCCGTGTACCACATGTTTGGAAGCCACATACCGTACGTCACTCTCACTCTCAGAGACACAGACAGTCAGACCTACACAGGGCAGCACAGCAACTGCGTAGAGGAATACAGAGCAGCGTAAACTTTCTCTGTAATCCACACGACACAAGAATGTTAATACATACCTTGTGTTGTGGCATATCTTTTTAGATTCATACGGATTACTGGCGGAGCGCGGGCCGCGTGGACTAAAACCGAAAAGGAAACTATTTTACTTTTTCCACCGCGTCGCACGTTGTGCCCCGTCCGGCGGCGCGTCGGCGATTTTATAACCTTTTCTGTCAAGTCTTGTAACTAAAACCTGTATATAGCAGCAGCACTCAATCACTGCGATTTGAGAGTTGAGACGTGACGTGAGTTTACAGAATCACTGTACACGATCTGACTACCCGTCCTCTTCTGGTTTGTTCACACAGCTGTTTGTGTCTGAAAAGCAAAGCCCAAGTACCTAGCCTACGTTACTATGGTAACCCGACAGTGCAGATCTAAAAGCTCAGAACGCGTCGCGGATGCGATGTGTTGTGAGCTTGTAGATCTGCTCCTTTCAAAGCCATACCCGCTGTGCTGTACGGAGAAGTATAACTCGGGCAGTCAGGCTGTGGAGAGGCGACTTTTGGGAAGATGATTGCAATATTTTGGCTTATCGCCGAACCTTAATTAATAGATACGGGGGTGCGGTAATAACCGCAGTACCGGCGGTAAATGGGAAGACGGTAATCGCGGTAACAAAATGTCGATACCGCCCCAGGCCTACTACTGACCAATCACAGCGCATCTTTTCCTTACATTCAATTCAAAGGAGCTTTATTGGCATGAGGAGACGAACGTTTACATTGCCGAAGCAGAAAGAGGCATCTGATTGGCCTACCGAACTTCAGTTTCTGTTACGCACGCGGAAGAATTCTGTCAAGAAATGTCTCTCCTTTTTTTTACGAGCCCCAGGGAGCTGGAAGAGACGTCTACCTTTCTATGTCTACACGTTAACGGGAGGGAACTGCAGCGTGTGTGCGCGCGCGCGTGTGTGTGTGTGTGTGTGTACCTCAGTGTTTTTCAACCACTGTGCCTGGGGACCTTTGGTGTGCCCCTGAGAAGGGTCAAGTGTGCCCCTTGAAACTGCTTGAAAGCCAGTATTGCATTTATCATTTTAAAAATGATTTAAACTAGTGAAAACAGCTGATCTACAAGCACACCGCGAGGCGTTGTGTGCTTGTAGATCTGCTGTTTTCACTACTGTTGTGCGACGGCCTTGTATGATGAAGCAGGGCTTTACTTTGCAAGGAAACGTACAAATGTGAAACTTGGAGATGCGAGGTTTCTTGCCGACAGTGACGATATTTACACCCCCGTATTATGTTGGTGTGCCCATGGATTCTTGGGACATGAAAAGTGTGCCCATGCAGAAAAAAGGTTGAGAAACACTGGTGTACCTGACTCCGTCCATGTTGGCCTGGTATGGGTTTGGCACCAGCGTCAGGGTGGGGTAGAGGGAGGACAGGGGGAACATGCAGCGGTGCAGCGGCTGCTGGGGGAGGGTGTGGTTGGTGGGGTCGTAACTCCCTGGCATCACATCCACCGGAACGGAGCTCTGTAGGAGAGGAGGAGGAGGAGGAAAACATGGTCATAAAGTCCTGGCATCAAGATCCACCGGAACGGAGCTCTGTGGAGGAGGAGAATCGTCTATATATAATCGTCTAATAGACAAGAATGACATCTAGCCCCGAAAAACGTGATAACACCAGGAGTGTTGTTGCCTGGATTATTCACTAAGCTTTCCCGGAAGAGAAAGATCCCATGATTGGCCGCTAGTTGCGCTGTTTTCCCCCCGTGAGGTACCAAAAAGATTTTTTCTCCACTGGACCCCATTCATTTTCCTTTTTGATTTTCTAACCTTAATACACATCGTCATAAATACTTTATGGTTCCTATCGCTAGTGAAAAACTGCCTTTCAATTACCATGATATGCGTTTTGTGCAAATATGGTCCCATTTATGTTCAAACTGATGATAAAGTTGCGGGGGGCGTGGCCAACTAAGCTGATACCAGCCGGCTGTGTTCTTCTTTGTGTGCTGTATTTCAGGAGGCTCCGACCACATTCTCCCATGTATCCCTGCGGTTGCATGTGACCGTTGGCAGCCAATAGCGTTCCTTATGATTCCTGAGGTACCGTTCAAACAATGATGGCGACACCCATACAAGGAACAAAAAAGCGCCATTTTCGCCGCATAGAAACCAATGGCTTCGCACCGTCCATATTTCTTTTAAGTCTTGGGCACAGAAAGTGTTAAAAGTTGACAAAAAGATGAAATGGAGCCTCACCACCAGCTGCAGCAGCATCTCGTCTAGCAGACGCATGGCCTCCACACTGCCAGCCTGGGTCTTCTTGGTCAGGTACTTGGGCTAAGGACACAATAACAGTTATTTATTGGTCAGGTACTTGGGCTAGGGGTGGGCAATTATGGTGATAATTATCGTTGAGAACTTGAGACGATACAATGTCTCCACGATATGCCTTTTCAGAGGTATCGTATATATCGTGATACAATTGAGGGAGCCTTGAGGAAAAATCCTGTTTAATCGTTAATACAGAGATTCATTGCAGAATTCAATTTAAACCTGCATTTTGGTCTCAATCCGTAGTGCTCAAACTTAAAAACTTAAAAAATGTCAAGGTCTCCACTTAAAGGTATGTCCTCACCGGCGAATTAGCGAAAGCGACGTGAATAAGCGAACCAAAAAGGCGAAGAATTCGCCATTCGCCCTTTTCCATACACACCAAAAAGCGACGCGAATATGCGTATAATATTCGCTTAATTCGCCTAAAAACGAGGGGGCGATATCTGCCTGCATAGCCACAGGAGAAAGGAGAAGAAAGGAGAGAGAGGAGAGGAGAGAGGAGAACGGAGACAGGGAAACGAATAAAACAATGGAAACTACATCCTCAAGTGATGATGAGACCTGGCCGTGGTTGTTAGCCTAATAAATAAGAAAAAGAACAGAAGAGACAAGTGACAACACGCGTTCTCCGTTCCCCCTCCCCTCAGCTCAGAGGACCCAAGAGGACCCGTACTGTGTGTGTACTTTCTGCTTTTTTATGCAAACTGTAAAGCAATCAATCAATGTGTGTGCGCGTGCGCTGGCGTGCGCTATAAGGAACGAACTACTGGAGTTCTGTTTAACGTGTGTGCTGTGTTTAGGCTGGCCTGACCTAGGATCATGGTCTGTTAGCCGTGAGGCAGCGAGATGAATGGCTGTGTAACAGTGAGATGATAATGCTGGTCTAGGATCAGTTTAACAGCAGGGGGAAAAGATATTGGTGCGTGCGTAATGCATGCGTGATGCGTAGCCTGCTGCCAGGATGATGAGAAAGCAGCCGCGACCGCGTACAAGTTAAACCATGACTTACCTCTCTGTAGTTAGAAAATAGCCTAAAAGTATTCCTTTTAATCTCTGGCCTTTGTTTCGATCTTAACACATCTGGTGCCAACCCCGAGTTTCCCGAGTTTGTATTGATACCAACGCTGTGCCAACCCCGAGTTTCCCGAGTTTGGGCCGTTTTTGAAAAAAAAAAAAAAAACAATTCTTTTCAATTTTATTTTTTTCAAAACATTTTTTTGGACCTCCAGAAATGTATTAGGCATGATCGCGATCGCGAAATTGCATGTTTAACCCCCATACCAACCCATTCTTTCAAACATGGCAGCCATGTTTGTTTACATCTGAAGAAAACATAATGGCCCATAAATCATGAATGCCTGAACGGATTTCCAAGCGGATTTTTTTGTTTGAAAGCTGTGAACAGCATCTACACACGTGGTGCATCATCTAGGCATGGGCGTGCACTTTTTACACAATTGCACAATTACATGGAAGTCTATGGTAACCATGGCAACGCGAGACATTGAAGAGAAAAAATCATTGCAACATAAGTGTTAATATTATAGATTCCTTGGTAGCCTTCTTCTGCCTGTCAATCAGTTAACAGCGCACGCTGCACGGCTGCAGTGAGTTACATGAAAGAGGGTTTTAATAATGATTAAATGGTCGGGTCTCTCGGAAATAAAAGGATTTCGGTCTGTAAAAAAAGAAAGTCAGTGTAAAGTAACTAAAAGTAGCCTACATTTACTTGAGTAGCCTGTACTTGTAGGTATTTGTACTTGAGTCGAATTTCCAGTACTTTCCTTCTAATCGACTCATTTCGGATCCTATTGTAGGCTATTTAATACCCAGCGATTTATTTTTAAACATTAGTCTTTTTGCAGATATAAAGTAGCCTACAATAACAAACACATAAACCATGCTTTTACCGGTAAGACATTTGAGTAGGCAACTTTTTCCAAGCAGCCACGCAGACGAGACACGGAAAAGGAGAACGACACTGTTCCCCTCGGCCTCAATGTAACGTGAAGGTCCCTCCACCATTCTCTCTCTCTCTCTTGAAATAGGGTAGAGTGAGCTTACTTTGATACAGAGAGAGAGGAATTCGCCTTTGAACGTTCGCTTAATTCGACACAAGGGCGAATAAAAAACAGACGCCTTTTCGCTTTTTCGAAATTCGCGTTTGGTGTGGATGCTTCCATTGACTTTATAAGGTTTTAAACAAAAGGCGAATAATACGCTAATTCGCTATTCGCCAATTCGCCCTCTATGTGTACGGACCTTAACTCTAACACGGGTCCATTTGGTTTCATTTGTATACTGTCAGAGTTACATACTGGTAAAGTTCAATTTAGACCTCCCAAAAGGAACCCAGAAAGTCTAGTTTTTATCAAGTAACTTGAAAAATAACCATAAAAAACTATGTGAAAAAGAATCATGATAAAATTGTGTATCGTGATACAGCTTGGGAAAATATCATGATATTGTATTTTTCCATATCGCCCACCCCTAACTTGAGTTGAGGACAGAATAACAGTTAGTTATTGGTTTATTATTTTGGTAACGACCGAAAATAGCCGATCTACAAGCTCACAACACATCGTTTCCGGTGCGTGTCAGACAAGCTTTCATAGAAGACATGCTGGGCTTCTGTGGGATCCGGATGGCTGAAAACAGACAGAGAACTTTAATAGATGTTCTGAGGTTGTGTTCAAACAAACAAACAAATAAACCCTGTTATTATCGCTGACCAGCTGCCCTGCAGCAGGTGTTCTGAAACAGTTTAATTACTGACTCCCAGCGCCGGACGTCGGAGGGATCAACGCCTCGGCTAGCGGGTGTGTGCTGGGAACAAGGACAGAGTATCCGGCTTGCAAGTTGAGGCCATATAGGAAGAGACTTCAAGAGAAAGTTCATATGAACAACCGCTTCTTTAGCTGTTTTCCCCTCTGCTGGTACCAAAAGGTATACCTTTATCCAATGGGTTTGAATGGGTTTTTGCCTAACTTTACGCTTGATTTGATTCAAGAAAAAAGAAAAGAAAACGAGAGCTCATTTAGCAGTAAAATAGTTGACATGGCTGGTAACCATTTTATTACATTGATAATACATAAATAAGCGTTTGCAAGTGTGTGCTTGTGGGGGTACACAGCTTTTGTCAAACAATGATCTAGTCTAGGCCATGCAATGAGAGAGTGACCAGATTGAAAGCTGACAACTAAGCAGTTCCCGTAATGAACACTTTCAGGTTTTGATAACAAGGCACATTTTCCATTTATATTCAATTCTTAATTTATAATTATTATTATTATTATTTGCAGTTTTTATCCATGTAAAAACCCTTCACACAAATGTCATTAGAAAACTGTGTAACCTTGCATTCATTGCTGCAAAAAACTAAAAAGTTCACCTTAGTGGTAGCCTCCTTGTCCTGGGTGTCTTGGCTCAGGAGGTTCCCGGCCAGCAGGACTCTGGAGATGGTGGCGGCTCCGCTCTGCTCGCCCTGCCCGCCCAGCTGACCCGTCACCATGTCCACCAGGAGCTGCAGCGCCATCATGCTGTCAGCCTGGGTACTGCCCAGACCCAGACCTGAGGCCAGCAGCACAAACCTGCACGCACACACACGCACGCACGCACACACACACACACACACAATGCAATGTCAGTACTGAAACACTTAGCTCTGGTCCAGAGCGTCAGCGAGTACTCACTAACGCTCTGACAGGCCTTTTGTCATGAAATAAAACACATCCAACTCGACCGTTACTCTTGAGTATTCTTATTTCCGAGTTGTGTCTGCAGCGGTCGAGTTGGACACATTTTATTTCACGATAAAAATAATGTATTTTACAGAGTGGGTGGGGTAATGAGAGGTTTCCCACCGCGGAGAATAGACTTTCAACAACACAAAACTACCTTTGGTTTGGTGAGTAGTGAAGTAGTTTAGTTTATTTTGACTCAAGTTGAAATTCCTGGTTCTGTCTGAGTCAGCCACCTGTCAGAGTGTTAGTGGGAACTCGCTGACGCTCTGGACCAGAGCTACGTATGTAACCCTATGCTAAACACAGCCTTTAAGTAGATGGCGGGCTGGAGAGGAGTATTATGGGTTCTGTTGTTGAGAAGAATAAGCTTGCACACCGTCTTACGGCTCCCAGGTAAGTTTTATTGGCAACGTTTTGACCCTAGATGGGTCTTCATCAGGCATGGGTTCTGTTGTTTACAGTGTGTTCTGGTGTAGAGGCTAACAAGAGAAAAGCATATTATTTTGTTGTTACTACGGAGGATATCTATGTTAGAACCCTGGCTGTTCACCTGGATTTATTTTGTTATGAGGAGTGGGATCCCAGGTCCCAACGCCCTGGGTTGTGGGCGGTATTTAAACATTTGAACAGGCGGTCAAAAATAAAACCTGCGGGGCCTGCAAAAAAAATGTGTGGCCATGCTTTACTTTAGCAAAGATATGAATATTATCTTAAATGTCCGCACCTATATGTTCAGCGTTAGTTTATGCAGGACACAAGAGTCTAGCGCCTCCCAGCTGTATTCAGCTGTCAGTCAGCTGTCCATTCCTCATTCACTTATCTGCTGGTCATTACATCACACTGTCATACTCCAATCAGAGCTCTCGCTCAGTAGGGAAGGCTCCTTTAAATACGGCTTGCGTTCTCTCTCGAAGCTTAGGGACATTCGCTGCTAGTAGGGATGTTAAAAGGTGTCCAAAATGAAAATCGATTACCATAATTGCATTATTAACGACTAATCGATAAAGGGGGGGTAGTTTTTTTTTTTTTTTTTCAGAAACCATAAAAATGATTTTCAAGTGGGAATTTGTATTTATTTATTCTGCTATCAAACATAAATATTGCAGAACAATAACTCCTATAAGGTCCTTATGTAAAATCAACACTTATACAACTTATATTTTCCCATCGATTATTACATTTTGAAAATCGATTTTGATCTCATAAATGAATATTCGAATAATCGAATATTCGTTTACATCCCTAGCTGCTAGCTACCTCCTCCACCTTTGCATGATCAGTCTGGCTAAGCTCAAATACTTGTGATTATGTCTGACTAATTTACGTGTCATGTATTGCTATTGTTCTGCTATTGTATCCCTATAGGGGTCTTGCTTAGCGTTCCCTGATTTTGCTTAGCAATAGAGCTGTGAAAGAATATTCTATATTCGAATATTCCTTCGAATGTTAACAATAAAAGAAGATTCAATAGTAAAAAATTAAGCTTAGAATTAATTTAATTAACCCTTTCAGTGAACTAGTTCGGGATCGGCACCCTGAACATTAATAAGGTCCAAATAAAGCCGAACTAGTTCGGCACAATAAGAGTTAAAACAAATCTGCCGCACTTCTCGCAAGATTCAGGGCGCATGTAACGTTAAAAGGCGTCTGGTCTCGCGAGGCAGAAGTCTCCATTCGCCGCTACAAAAGTGAGCTGATCCAATACGTTGTGGGCTTGTAGATTAAGGGTGCATGTTTAGCGACACCGTCATACAGCGAAGAATAAACCTCCAGCTGCTGTTTAACTTTCGCTTCACACTGACCGTCCGCCTCGCAGTGCACACAGTGCTTTGCCTCAGAGTTAGACTTGCTCACGTTTAATCACACAATGTAACTTTAATTGATTCAGAATGATAACGAGTCAAGCTGAAACAGGCGATTCTTTTGGTAGTGAAGGGAAGGCAGACTGTTTACAATAAGACTTCTCCACCGAAAACGCAATGTAAAAAGCATGTTTTTTTTTCTCTCACCGATCGAGTCTCACGGTTTCCCCACACGCAGCCACGGTCACGGTAAAAGTCCCTCCGTGACACTACTCTTGTAGACTACCTAATTTGATTCAACCCAAAACATAATCCATTGGTTTGATTAAAATTGCTCGTTTCATGTCGTGGTTGTTCCAACTTCCATCACAGCTGCTGTGACGCGCTGACTATGCTCTCTTGCTTTTACCAACGCGGACCTGCACGACCACCAGAGTAAAGCGATAGAAGTGACTAGAATAGAATAAATAGCTTACTGTTTTGACTAAGTTTGTGCTGAATAAATAATATAGTACACAGTTGGTTATGTCTCCTGCTGTATTCAGTGGTGCAATGGTGATTCAGTGTTTGGAGGGTCGCGAACGTCGCCTACTATACAGGTCTATTGATATGCAATGCATATACTGTAGGCTCGTTTCTTTGTTAAAACAGTTGTCGAGGTGTGAACTTGGGGGGTGCAAGAAAGATCAGAAAAGATGGGTCGTCGGGGGCGCGCGACCCAAGACAACGGCAACAATGGCTGTATTGGTGTGAATATAACGTGTAAAAAAAGAAGCTCCGAAGTGTGAATGCTTCGAATTTTTCGAATGCTCCGAATCAACGGGGGATTTTAAATTGAATATTCGAAGGTCATTTTTGGCAGATTTTGACAGCCCTACTTAGCAAGCTCAAAAAGCATGCATAAAATCCAGGGAACATCTCCAAACGTGGAGCCCTTCAAGTGCCAAGACTAACTGTATTCCATTTATGCAACAAATGGTTAAACCTACTTTGACGGGAGTGTTCCTGACTCCAATCGTGTACGTACCGGTCTTCTTTAAGCTCAGGTCTAGGTGTCTGCGCCGGGAGATCAGCAGTACAGTAATCCTCTACTGTAAACTTTCCGTCGTTCTTCTCTGCCCCATATATGGCAATCACACTTCCTGTGAGAGAGAGACAGCGAGAGAGCAAGAGCGAGAGAGAGAGAGAGGCAAAGCATGGTTCACTTCTGCCCTGCCTATGGAACCGCCTTCGGCTCGTTCCTGCAGCAACGCAGGCGTGCCAATAATCATGATAATGATAACCTAGGGCTGTCACAATTATTACATAATCGTCTAATCGTGATTATTTGACATTATCACAATTATTTTGTCATAATCGTCATAATCGTGAATGTTGAAAAATGTCCGAAATAGTGGAAAAACGTGTCGCATCGCGACGCGTTGTGAGCTTGTAGATCGGCTATTTCCACTATCAAAGTTATTTTTTAAGTAGTAAGTTGTCAAATTTGTCTGACAACTGTCATATCTACCATGTACAACTTCAAAGCCTAAAAGCCAAACAGAAATGTAATCATCAACGACAAAAACACAATTATATCGTTAATCGCCAATTATTTGAGTGACAATTAATCGTCATGTAAAATGTCATATCGTGACAGCCCTATGATAACCCACACCCTCTTTTGTAATATTGTTTATATAAAATGATAAATAAGGCTTCCATGCTGATCAAACAAAGCTGACAGCAGCTGTGAACAGACTCATGGTGCAGGGAAGTGAACAATAAACAGACAGACAGACAGACAGACAGACAGACTGACCTGTCACACATGTGTGTTTGTCGATCTTTCCCTCCAGTTTGATCCTCTGCAGCTCGTCCTCCAAGATCAGCTCGTCTGATTCGCTGGTGTACTTGGAGCGGGGGGGCTGGGGCAGCAGGTTATGCTGAGAACATAACCGATACATTACATTCTAAACCAGTTCAACGGACCCCAGTGAGTCTATGTGCATTGGCACTAGTTGTGTATAACAGGGGTTTTCAAAGTGGGTGACGGGGCCGTGACGAGATAATTTGATAATATTTGGAATTTATTTGGACACTTGAAAAAATATTTAGTGTCATTTTAAACTTGAAGTACAAAGTTATTTTCAGTCAGTTCTAACCAAAATGTCTATTATCTCAATGTTTTCCTCGCAACATAATCACCAGTAAGACTCCCTAATCGGGAGATAAGCGACCGTAGGTCACATGTATACACAAAGAGTAGGGAGCAGTGTCCCCAAAAAATGTGGACGGATCCATGTTGATGACATGAGTGTAGACATACTGTGTAGCGATTTGCGTGATTTTAGGGCAAAAATTGGAGGAGCAGTGTCCAAAAATGTGCTTTCAAAAATCGGCCTGAAGGTGGCGCTAGAAGAGGGCCATGTGAGAAATGAGGGGTGGGGTCTCCGCGCCGCCGAGGCGGACGAATAGGTACCGGCCCCGGCTCTCCCGGTCACTCCTTGCCCAAGTTACGGCATTTTATGTGCGCTGCAGTGGCAGGGGGTCCTCCACTGGGGGCGCCACCACTTTTGCATCCGTTCTGGAGCACAAGGAGTCGGTGGTCCCCGGGAATTCCCCGTGAGCAGCCCCGTTGGGGTGGTCATTAGGTCATTTTTGCACATTTGGAATTTTTTTACATCTGGGGGTGCCCCAGGGACCTGGGGGTCCCTGGAGCTCCGGGGGTCCTTGGAGGTTTTAGTTTGGCAGGTAAGGAGTGTGTGTGCAAAATCTGGCATGGATCGGGGCAACGGTTGCGGAGATATGAGCAGGGCAAAAGTGTGACGTGTGACGTGTGACGGACTGACGCACGGACACCTGGTGGAGCTTTCTGTAGTAAGTGCGACCTACGGTCGCAACTAAAATAAAGAACTACAAGCACACAACGCCTTGTGATGCGAGGCGTTCTGTGCTTGTAGATCTGCTGTTTTTACTAGTTTAGTACATTTTATAGATGATAAATACAAAACGAACAGTTTTGGATATACAAGGTTTCCACCGACAACGACGATATGCTATAAATATAAGGTGCTGGGAGTGAAAATTATAATGTCTCACAGACTGACAGACACAAGGTGGACATTTTCCATGTTGATGATGACATGACTTTAGAGATACTGTGTACCGCTTTGCGTGGGGCAATGGTGGCGGAGTTTGAAGTTACAATGGGTGTGTATGTGGAGAGGCCCTGTGTGTTTTTTTGAAAACATGCCCATATATGGGCATGAAAGTGATTCTGTTAATGTGACAGTGAAGCCAGAGCGTGATGTCAGAGCGACAAACCCATAGAACCACAGTGTCAGGTGTGACAAACAGACATACATACGGACAAGCTGTGACCGTTCACAAACTAATCTGCGACCTACGGTCGCAATAACCATATATATAGTTATGACCATATATAGTTATAACCATTTAGTGGTAGATTGACCTCTGACCTCCTCACTGATCTCCTTCAGGATGGACGGCTGCAGCTCCATGTGTTTGAAGAGAGTACCCACAATGCAACACTGCTCCCCCATCTGCAGATCACACAGCTTCCTGACGCACACGTCCTCTCCTGCAACACACACACACACATGCGCACACACACACGCACACATTAGAAGCCGTTAAAGTTGTACCATGTAACTTTTTTTATAAAACAAATCTTAAAATTGTCCTAACTGTTAAATCGCTAAAGTTTTAGAACACCCACTCCGTTATTTTCAGCTTCTGAAGCCTTCTCTTTATATGTTTTCTTCTTAGCAGTGACAGGGGCGGGATTTCGCGCCAAACTGACGTAATCTGCATCATCTGTATACGTTGTGTATACGTTGCCCAATCACATCGCCGATCATGCACACATGGTACACTACCGGCCAATCACAGCTTATCTGCTCTGGTCTCCAGGAAGCGCCTCCGCTTGGCTACAGTGTTTACCATGGTGAAGGATTTTAACCTCTTAATCCACAAATCCTGGCCAGAAAATTACTTCTACCATGCGTTCTACCCCTCCACGGATTACTATCGGTCGCGGTGGTTTGCGGCGCCGCTCCGGTGGTCCGCGGCGGTGGTCCGCGACGACTCCGGCCGAAAAACGGCCGAAAAAAGCAATACCGCTACTGATCACTAGTTGAGCAACTTACACAGTATAGCTTTAAGACATACATTTCCGCTGGACCCTCGGAACACCGTTTCCCAAACAGTGGGTCGGGACCCATCTGTTGGTCACGGACACATTTTCATGGGTCGCTTCGTGTTTTGTTTCCTATGTGTTTTTTTATTTTGTATTATTATTATTATTTTGAAACATAAAAAAAAAAAAAAAACACTTCAATCTTTCATGAATTAAAAAACAAATTCAATGATCTCTGTTAGTGATGTGTCGTTCATTGAGTGATTCGAACAGAGTTTTGTGAACGATTCGTCCTTAACCCATTCTGGACACCGGGTACACATTAAATGTGCTGTTATACACAATTATTTTGTGTATTACAGCTGTGGTGTGATGTGGATTGCCCCTCTAAATTCGTGACGTGATGATTCATGTGCGTGCATGTGAGGCGCGCGTGCGTGCAGCTAAATAAGTCTGGGCTCGCCGAGCCCAACCGAGACCACGGCATCTCACCCCTGTATTACAGTATGTACAGTATGTAGTACAGTAATTTTTGGAGAAAAAAAAAACTATTTTAAGTTTTTCAGATTTTTTTCTATGAAAGCCAAAGGTGTAAAGCTATCAAATAGTTCTGGAATTTTGTTTCTAACTTCTACAGAGTCTGAGTAATACGTTTTCCAGAATAACAGTGGGTAATTTTCAAATCGTACTTAAGTCTTTATTCAAATCGGACTTAGGCCTAAATGTCACCCCTCCCCTCCGCCTCCCCGCACACAGGACGGCACACTCATACAGAGTGAGCTCAGTCAGCAGACGTGCATTCATTTGCCATTTGAATTGAAATGAAGAACTATTGTTGTGTTGTGTTAATGTTGTTCCTGAACAAAAGACAGGTAGTGACCCATTAGCGCCACATATAAGTATGAAAGGAATATAGTAGATGCGCGTGGGTCCAACCTCCTTGCCCACCATTACTCTCCATCAGGGGTGTCGCACCAAATTCTGGGGCTGGGCCCTGGGTACAAGGATTCACTGCAGCCCCCCCATGAATGTTCTTCATAGGGGGAGGGGGTTTAACCCACTTAGACTGGGAACGCATTATTACGCATTGTTTTGTGCTTTAACTATTGAAAAGTAGCAGATATACATGCTCCCAGCGCGGCACCAAGTGCCGCTCTGCGAGCTTGTAGATCTGCTAATTTTGAAATGGTGAACATTTGTGAATATTTTCAAATCCTTCTAAGGTTTTTGGAAAAACCTATGTTTCCATGTCAGTGGTGCTCAAACCTTTTCATGTCAAGGACCCCCAAAATGATATGTATTTGGCCACGGACCCCCATCTCAAAATATTTAGTTCCAGGGACCCCCCAGAAGTAAAATTTGAGTTACAAATGTTTGCTTAAAAGAATACATATATTCAAAGATTTGCACACATTTTCACGACTTTTCAAAAATAGCATAAGCTCGCATAAGCTCGCAGCGCGGCACTCGGTGCCGCGCTGTGAGCTTGTATATCTGCTATTTTTCATTAGCTAAAGTATAAAATAATTAAAGCCCCTCCACCTTGGGCCCTAATAACTGAGTCCCACTCCCCGGTGCCGCGCTGTGAGCTTGTATATCTGCTATTTTTATTAGCTAAAGTATAAAATAATTAAAGCCCCTCCACCTTGGGCCCTAGTAACTGAGTCCCACTCCCCACCCCCCCTTGTGACGCCCCTGCTCTCCGTGAACAAAGAGAACTCTAGGGGTTTTCAAAGTGGGTGACGGGGCACCCTGGGGTGCCGTGACGGCAGTCCAGGGGTGCGCGAGATCATTTGATATTTGGAATTTATTTGGACACTTAAAAAAATATTATTTAGTATAATTTTAAACTTGAAGTACAAAGTTATTTTCAGTCAGTTCTAACCAAAATGGCTATTATCTCAACATTTTCCTCGCAACATAATCACTAAAATATCGTCACTGTCGGGCAGAAACCTTGTATCTCCAAGTTTCAAATGTGTACGTCTTTTGGTAAAGCAAAGCCCTGCTTCATCATACAAGAGCAAGACTGTCGCACAAAACAGCCGATCTACAAGCACACAACGCCTCGCGATGCGAGGCGTTGTGTGCTTGTAGATCTGCTGTTTTCACTAGTTTAGTACATTTTATAGATGATAAATACAAAACGAACGGTTTTGGACATACAAGGTTTCTACCCGACAACGACGATATGCTATAAATATAAGGAGCTGGGAGTGAAAATGATAATGTAGGGGTGCCTCGGATTAAAAAAGTACTTATGGGGTGCCCTGAGACAAAAGTTTGGGAACCCCTGATCTAGAGAACAGAACAAAACCCACCCCATCTCTGCTGGGCCCTCTCGGTGAGCAGAGGCCTCATCTGCATCAGCCTGGTGGCATAGATGTGAGCGTACTGGCGGTTGAAGTTCCTCTCTCCCAGGCGGTAGGGCTCGCAGCGGGGCACGTAGGCCGCCGCCGTCCGCTGGAACACCCCGGGGACCCCCGCAGGCTCCTCGGGGTCCGGCCGGCACAGCAGGGACGACGGCGCGCCACTCAGCTCAGAGAACATCATGTCTGCATGGGAGAGACAGGAGATATCACAACTAGAGATGGACAGATTGCAAAATTCTTGGCCGATACCGATCCCCCGGTTTTATGAAGGTCTGACCTGCCAAAACCGATTTCTTTAGCTAAGAACTAGAAAATAGGGTTGCTCCAATACCCTTTTTTTCCAGGCCAAATAGGCCTACAAGACATACTTCAATTTGAGTACCAATAAGCTAGTAGAACACTAATGCCAAATCAATCACAATAGTACAATATCCTAAATCACAGACAATATCCAGTCTAATATGACCGTCTGGACTAGGCAGGAGGAAAGCAGATGACGCATGCTTTTTTTCCCCTTCTTTTTGGAGACGACATTGACACAGGATTATGGAATATATCCTTACTTTGCAAAGGTAATCAGCACCATCTGTATTCTGTAGGCTGCCACTAAGTAGACTGGCTGCTACTTGCTAATGTTTACTTTAGTCACAGGACCAGAGCATCATGCTGTGCAGTGCCATAGACACAATTGTCATAAAACCGGTATTTATGTCAGTGACCTGCCGGTCACCGATTCGGCCGGTTTGATATCATACCTGCCGATTTTTTATATTGGCCGATTCCAATTTCCATCCCTAATCACAACACTAGGGATGGTGGGAGTGGGACCATATGACATTTTCATAATCACGATTATTGTGACCAAAATAATCGTGGTAATCAAAATATCCCCCAACATCCAACGCGTTGGGAGCTTGTTGATTGTTTTTTGGAAGAAAAAAAAATACATTATTCACAGGTCCATTCTACTAATTATAGAGAGTTTAATTGGCAAAGGGTATGCAGCTCGGCCGTGGCACCCAGTCCAGAGGTGCCAAACATATAATTTTCCGAATGTCTGTCTGTCTGTCTGAGTGAGTGAGTGTCTGTCACAGCGTTTCTCCTCAGTGGCTGGAGCAATCACCATTAGCATCACCATTAGCATATGAACACACCTGACATAACTGTGAAGCCCGTTTGTCACTTTCACAAATCATATGCTGTATATATTAGCATTTCTATGGTGTATCTATATCTATTCTGCATCTAGCATGAGGCATATCTATTCTGCATCTAGCATGAGGCAACATGTTTAACCAGCTCTGTGTGTGTGTGTGTGTGTGTGTGTGTGTGTGTGTGTGTGTGTGTGTGTGTGTGTGTGTGTGTGTGTGTGTGTGTGTGTCTGTGTGTGTGTGAGAGAGAGAGAGAGAGAGAGAGAGAGAGAGAGAGAGAGAGTGAGAGAGTGTGTGTGTGTGTGTGTGTGTGTGTGTGTGTGTGTGTGTGTGTGTGTGTGTGTGTGTGTGTGTGTGTCACACACACACACAGTGTGTGTGTGTGTGTGTGTGTGTGTGTGTGTGTGTGTGTGTGTGTGTGTGTGTGTGTGTGTGTGTGTGTGTGTGTGTGTGTGTGTGTGTGTGTGTGTGTGTGTGTGTGTGCAGGCGGGTGGGCGGGCGGGCTGTCTGGCCCTGTTACAGATGTTGTCCAAAAATCATGCAGATCGGTACACAGTATCTATAGCCATTAAACGAAAAAGGTATTTCTTACATTGATGCTCCTACATATTATCATGCAAGCACCAGTTAAAGTTACTTTCCATCCCTCATATACTGTGTGCACAGTGCACATCCCATAACACACACACTGCACATCATTTCGGAGCTCATATCTTTGAACGGGTAAGGGCTAGTATTTTTAATTTACCGATATCCCTTTTTTGCGAGTTTTAAAATGTCAAGTACAAAGTTATTTGCAATCAGTTCAAAATCCAGAATCTTCACCCATGCAGGACACTGGTCCAAAAAGACAGTGAATGTTTTAAGAAATTGAAAAATCACCAAATGAAATCGAACACAGCTTTCAACGGTGTTCATTAATGTGAATGTTGTGGTCACCATCGTCATCTGTTATAATGCTAATACTAGCATTAGGCTATATATTATTATAGTGATACAAATTGTTATAGCCGGCCTATCGTAACTAGGGCTGTCACAATTATTACATAATCGTCTAATCGTGATTATTTGACATTATCGTGATTATTTTGTCATAATCGTCATAACCGTGAATGTTGAAAAATGGAAATAGCCGATCTACAAGCTCACAGTCACAACGCGTCGCATCGCAACGCGTTGTGAGCTTGTAGATCGGCTATTTCCACTATCAAAGTTATTTTTTGAGTAGTAAGTTGTCAAATGTGTCAGTAATTTCTTTGTATATTTAGATTATGTGTCATATCTACTATGTACAACTTCAAAGCCTAAAAGCCAAACAGAAATGTAATTATCAACGTCAAAAACACAATTAAATCGTTAATCGCCAATTATTTGAGTGACAATTAATCATCATGTAAAATGTCACATCGTGACAGCCCTACTCTACCGTAATTAAAAGGTATAATGTCAGTCAAAATAGTAAAATAAACATATAGGTCTAAATGTAACGCCCCGGATTCGAGTTACATTCCCATAAGGGTCCATTTGGTTCCCAACTATCATTTAGCTGGGGACCCCCTGGAACTCCCTCAAGGACCTCTGGGGGTCCCTGGAACCTTTCCAGCAGCACAATAGCCTGAAGTTGGCCTATAATATGTAGGATTTAATTATTGTATGAAAGATGTATTTTATTCTGTCTATAATAATATTAATCATGCAAGAATGTAAAAGATAGATTCTCTCTTTATTCTAATCTAGACAATTTAATATGCAAGGTTGCATCACCTCGTACCACGGTGTCGCTCCTCGAAAATAGCAGATCTACAAGCTCACACAACTGGATGATCAGCTGTTTTTCTGCTGTCTTTTCTCGTGTAGATCTAGTGCTGCGATGAAGGAGATGGTTTTAATTTAAACCATTTGGACCATAGATCTGATAGCAACAAACACATGTTTACTAGGACAACCCTACCCTCCCCTGCCCCTTCTTTGTATATACTGTTTGTTTAGACTTACTGTTTTTTTGTTTGTTTTTCTTTACATATCTACTGCATAGTACTACTGTGTTCTATTTGTCTGTCATTCAATGTTATATGAGATACTTCAATGGTTTCCAGTGGAAATAAGCTTAGTCTTTTCATGGATCTCCTTTTAGTAGACCTTGTACCAGTGAACTGTACCGTCATGAAACTGTACCTTTTTCTATGCAAACTTCTAATAAAGTCTTCAATCAATCAATCAAACTCAACTCACCTTAGAATGATCGGATTATGTGATCAGTTATTAATGATAGTAATTATATAGTAATTAATGAGTATCAGATAGAGATCAATAACATCCACACTGCAGACTGCAGAGACTCCCGCGAAATCCCCGCCGCCAAGTCGCACAAATAAAACGTCTGGTCGGCGTGGTCGCGCTGAATTCGACGTCACGAACACTATGTATCTATTCTGCATCTAGCTTGAGGCAAGGCAACCCACATTTAGAGTGAACATTTTTAACTAAAAATCTTTGCTTCTGGGGGTCCCTGGAACAACATATTTTGAGATGGGGTCCGCAGTCAAATACATATCATTTTGGGGTCCTTGACATGTTTGAGAACCACTGATATAGAAACATAAGTTTATTCAGAAAGCTGTTTAGAAGTCATTTAGTTGTGTGGTTCTCAAACATTGTCATGTCAGGACCCCAACATGATATGTATTTGGCAGCGGACCCCCATCTCGAAATAGGTTGTTCCAGGGACCCCCAGATGTAAAGATTTCAGTTAAAAAGATTCACTCTGAATTTAGGTATTGCCTCAAGCTAGATGCAGAATAGATACACGCTTCGAGTGGTTCTCAACCTGTGGGTTGAGGACCCCCCACATTATTTTTTGGGGTCCCCAGATGATTAACTTGGAACTTTGTGCAAGTTGTGCAATATTGTTTTCTCACTCAGCAATAAACAAACCAACATAAAGTTTAAAGGAGTAGTTTTCTATTGATTACTCACCATGGAGACTTGAGTTCAATCATATATTTTTGTTTTGTTGCATTCCTAAGACAAAAAAATGATTATTGTAAATGTACCCCTATTGATTCCGGATGGGGACCAGAATGCATTTGGGTCCCCATCCGGAATCAATGGGGGTACATTTATTTTAATCAAATACTGTCTTAGGAATGAGACTAAAAACTAAAAAATATTATTGAACTCAAGTCTCCATGGTGAGTAGGGCGTAGGCCTAATCAATAGGAAAAAATGTGATTTTGGGGGTGAACTGCTCAAGTGTATCTGCACATTTCTGACAATTGAAGGACTTTTTAATTCCTCTAAAATGACAAATTTTACAAACATTGGCCAAATTGTCAAATATTAGAGGCAGAAATTGTGAAAATAGCACATCTACATGCTCACAAGCATGTAGATCTGCTATTTTTTTTTTTACAATAGAACCGTGATAACACAGTTGAGGCATTACAAAACGTAATGCCTCAACTCTTAGTGCTCGTCAGGGTGGGGGGTCCTCAGTTAAAATATGATTATTTTGGGGGTCCCAGCCTGAAAAGGTTGAGTAGAACCACTGTTCCACACCCTCCTGTCCAGTAGGTGGCGGCACCTCGGCCTCTCCGCTGTGTGTTTCTTTAACCCCTCCTCCCAGAGCAGTAAAGATGGGATTTATGGTTCTTTGAATTGAGCCGGTGTGGAACGCACACCGGATCTCTGGGATCCGTTCCTTTCAAAGAGCCGTTCAAAAAACTAATTTTAGTACTTGTCACTTTGTAGATTTTGATTAGAGTTACAAATCACTTAAACCCTATACATTTTGGCCATATGTAACGGAAGTGATCCAAAGTTCCAAACCTCCCCACCCTCCTTCAAACCCGGGTCTCCCACGTGAAAGTCCAATATCTTAACCATTACTAATGGAGAGCAGTTACTAGACTTTTGAGGCTTCAGGCTGGGGCTGTGACTCTCTCCGCCACACTCATCCCCCTTTGACCTCCTCCTACGGCATACATGGGCAACTGGCGGCCCGGGGGCCACATGCGGCCCCCACCTTCACTTAATGCGGCCCGCAGGTTAATTTTGAAATACTGATATATTATTTATTTCAGATGTTACAATTCCAACCATGCAAACATGACTCACTTTAATTACATCAGTCTATATTAGTAGCTTAATCACTTAGCACAAGTCTTTTTTTTATGTCCAATGGGTTAGGGTTAGGGTTTTTCAAATTTTGACTTGTGTATGCATTGTGGTCCTCTGGAGAGAATGTGGAAATATAGTGGCCCTCTCCATCATCAAAGTTGCCCACCCCTGTCCTACGGGGATGCCCGGATCCAGGTCACGGCACCAATGTAACGGAGGTGATCCGAACCTCCCCACTCGGCTTCGAACCCGGGTCTCCCGCGTGAAAGTCCAATATCTTAATCATTACCCCAAAGGCTTTTGGTTGATTGAAGAATTTATTAGAAGTTTGCAATAGAAAAAAGTACAGTTTCATGACAGTACAAATCACTGGTACAAGGTCAAATAAAAGGAGATCCTAGAAAGCCGAGGCTTATTTCCACATGAACCAAAGGAACCAAAGGCATATCCCTATGGAACGAGGGCAGATACTAGAAGGCAGATACTAGACTTCTGAGGCTTGAGGCTGCGACTCTCTCCGCCTCACTTATATACATTTCGGCCATTAGAAAATAGCTGATCTACAAGCTTGTAGATCTGCTATTTTCAAATTATTTTTTTCCCTACATTTTATTCATTGGAAAACTTGTGAAATGGGACATTTTGGATAATTAGTACTTTCTACTATTGGTACTTTAAGACAGTGGATTTTGATACCAACCAATACTATTGTACGTTTACTCAAGTACATTTTAATTCCAAATTCTACTTGTGGCACAGTATTTCTACATTGCGGTATTGATACTTTTAGTCTTTTACATAAGTAAAGAATGTTTGTACCACCTTTATTCCCACCACTGTTCATTTAGAGAGGAACGGCTCCCTCCCTATACTGCGAACCGGATCTCATCGACCGTTCATTTTCAAATAGCCGTTTCAAAAGACTCTACTCGTTCGCGAACGTCCCAGTGAGGGAAGTGCTTCCTGCAGCAGCGCGAGCGGCGGCCGCCATTTCCATTCTCTTTGTGTTTTGCAGCGGTTCAGTTTAACGAGCAGAAAACAACCGTCTCTTTATCCAATAAAACACTGAAAACACTCCCTTCTGAGCTTCTAAAACAGCAACAACAACCACAACGAGCAGCAGGGTTTGCACAGAGAGCCAGAAATCCCTGGAAGCAGAGAGAATAACAGCAGAACAACAACAAGCAGCATGCATGGAAGCCGAGGCCCTGTGCAGAACCACGGCCCCCCGCCCAGACAGACGCCGCCCAGAGGGCAGCAGGGCCCGGCCGCCGAGGACAAGAAACCCCCGGCGGGGATGAACGCCAACGGCCAGCATCCAGGAGAGGGTCAGTGCTATGTGTTAGCGTTAGCATCTGTTTTTAGGGTTTTATGTACAGTGTTTTGTGTACTGGATAAGGTGCTTGGACTATACGTTCTATTACTTGGATTACTATTTTCTATGCATTTTGATGTAAGATGATGTTTGAAAATGGCAGATTTACAAGCTCACAACGCGTCGCGAGCTTGTAAATCGGCTATTTTCAAATAGCCTAGGTATAAAATAGGGTTAAAGTGGCTTATGTATGTTTTATAATATTATAATTTATATCTGTAATTTATAACTTATCCCTGTTTTCATCAGGTTAAATTAATGAAATGAACAGCTCTATTGTTTTGACTCTGTGTTCCCATTCATTCATGTTTATTGTTCTGTGCTAGCCTGCTGCTAACATAAAGTGCTAACATAACTCATGCCAGGGGGGGCAGGGACCCCCAAGAAGAGATTTGTTACGGCTCTAGCAGTGATTTTCAAAGGTTTTAATTTCTAGGAACCCCCAGTTTGACGCGCATTATATAGGCTACGGACCCCCCGTTTTAATGGGCTTTCTATCTGAGACCCCAATTTATATTATGAAATAAAATGTTAATTTAACTCTTGAGAGGGTGGTCCATTTGGTTCCATTTGTACACTCTCGGATCAAGTTACATGCCCAAAAGGGTCCATTTGGATCCTAACTATTATTTAGCAGGGGACCCCCTGGACACATACAAAACAACCAGGTGGAAATACAAATAAACATTTACTAAATACTTTTGTAGTGAAAAAACGGATTCGGTTGTGACTCGTAGCGTGTAGGAAGGTATTATATTTTGTTCACCCCACACTATTATTGGAATGGGATTTATTCACTGTTTGGGATTCTATGAAAATATCAGATCATCGTAGCTGAGCATAATAAACCAGAAACTACAATTTAACAATTTATCCAGAGCGATTTACAATAAGCAAGGACTGCACAGGGTAGAACATCAATACTTCAAATCCAGAGAACCCCTTTGTTCCATAGAAATGGTAATCTAAAGCATTGGTTCTCAAAGTGGGGTCCGGGGACCCCCAGGGATCCTTGGAGGAGTTCCAGGGGCCCCCCAGCTTAAATGACAGTTGGGATCCAAATGAACCTTCAATGGGTCTGTGTACAAATGGTCCATTTGGTTCCATTTGTACACTCTCAGAGGTGAATTAACATACCGGTATATGTTGTTGGCGTCTCAGAGACGACGTAGAAATGACATTAAATCCGTAGCCTAATCCGTGTCAAACTGGGGGTCCCTGAAATTAAAATGTTTTAGAATCACTGCTAGAACCGTAAAACAATCTTCTTCTGTGGGGGTCCCTGGCATGTATTTTCAAATGGGGGGTCCGCGGGCTAATAAGTATCAATTTGGGCGTCCTTGACATGAAAAAGGTTGAGAAGCACTGATCTAAAGAACGTAGGCAGACCAAGAACCTATTCAATAAAAGACAAATAAAACATTAATGATCTGTCTGTACATGGATGCTATACAGAATCAGATGAAACTAGAACGATCATCCTAGCTGTTCAGTTTTCACCTCATATAAATGTATTTGTTTGTAGTGCTCGGACTGATTCTGTTTATGTTGGCTGAATGGTGCATTGAATGATTGCATACTTTATTAACGGCTTGCAAAATAGTACAGCGGTACGATTTATACATGGATGTTAAAAGGAAAACACACAAAAAAAATGAGCACTTGTTTCAGATTAGTTAGGCAGTCATTAGCCGGTGTTCCATTTTGGAACCGATAAGCCGAACCGGGATCCTAAAAATCAAAACGATACTCATACCTAACAATACCAGTTGTTGTTGTTGTTAAAGGGGAGATGTAAAAGTTAACATTACAAACATTTTGTGTAAAGGTTTTTTATCATAACCAGATGCTATGAGCCTAGACTCGCTTGGCCAGACTCCCGTGAGTTGGAAATGTTCCCGTCTGGTCATACAGTTTGGAGAGACGAAGGTCTAACGATGAGTATCCGGTTAAAGCGGAAGTGAAGCCTCCTCCTCACTTTCGTTTAGTTTTTAACATCGCACACATTTATCCCAATATAAATAAAAATCATTTAAGCATACATGGCTCGCTGCTTAGCAGAAATTACATTTTAAAATATATTTTCATGAACAGAAATGCCAGCTTCCATTACCCGCCGACCGTTCAGGAGCTGTAATTCCAGTTAGCATTTCGGAGATTGTGGAATGATTGTCTGGCTACGCGATCCTAACCAGATGCTATGTCCGCGGCAGGTGAGATGAAGGAGGAGAAGGCGCTGCTCCTGGACCTGCAGAGCTTCCGGCGTCCGGGGGAGAAGCTGTACACACAGCGCAGCCGGCTCTTCGTGGGCAACCTGCCGGCGGGGACCAGCGAGGACGACGTGGAGAAGCTCTTCTCCAAGTACGGCAAGCCCTCGGAGATCTTCATCAACAAGGACCGCGGCTTCGGCTTCATCCGCCTGGAGACGCGCATCCTGGCCGAGATCGCCCGCGCCGAGCTGGACGACACGCCTTTCCGCGGCCGCCAGGTGCGTAGGGAGGGGGGGGGGGGGGGGGGGGGGGTTCATTGCTGGGCGATATGGAAAAATAACATCTAAATATTTTTCCCAAGCGGTATCACAATGCACGATCTTATCGCGATTCTTTTTCATGTTGGTTTTTATGGTTATTTTTCACAGTATACCCAACTACAAAAACACAAACTAAAAGAAAAAGGAGTAACAGACCATTTAGACCAGTGGTCCTCAATGTGGGGTCCAGGGACTCTGTGTTCCTTTTGGAAGGTCTAAATTGATCCTTACAAGTATGTAACTCTGACAGCATACAAATGGACCCTTACGGGTCCATTTGGTTTCATTTGTATGCTGTCAGAGTTAAGGGGAGACCGTGACATTTTAAAGTTAAAGAACTACTGATTTTGACAAAAATGCAGTTTTTAAATGAATTCTGCATAATTCTGTATGAATCTTTGTATATACAATTCAACAGGATTTGTTATGTTTTAGATTGCATCACGATATATACAATATCTTTGAAAAGGCATATCATGGAGACGTTGCATCGTCTCAACCGGAGCAGGAATTTCAGGAAGGCCATAAAAGCCATGGCCGTCATTGCCCCTCAGTTTGGCCTTGTGGACCTAAAAAAATGGCATGACCTGAAGCCCCGGTGGCCTTAATGCCCCAGCTGACTGTACCACTTTCTCCTCTGTCTCTTTCTGGTCAATATGTAGACAGTAGACACCAGTTGTTGAGATTCTGAATTCATGAATCCCGATCTTTAAACCAATCCAGGGACTTTGATTAGCAATTAGCATGGATCAGATTGTAAATATTATTCATTTCACTACAGATAGTCTACATATTAAATCATCCTTAACCCTTAAATTCAATTAATTATTTCAATGGACTAAGATCTTGCCCTGGCATTTGGCCTTTGTGCGCTAAAGAAATTTACAACACTAAAGGCGGCTAAAGTGGCCTTGCCGCTAAAATGAAAAAATGTCCAGGCCTGGTCTCAACTATATTTATCACCGTATCGCCCACCCCTGCAGGTGCGCGTGCGCTTCGCCACGCACGGCGCCGCGCTCTCCGTCAAGAACCTGCCCGAGTTCGTGTCCAACGAGCTGCTGGAGGAGGCGTTCAGCGGCTTCGGGCAGATCGAGCGCGCCATCGTGATCGTGGACGACCGCGGCCGCCCCACGGGCAAGGGCATCGTGGAGTTCACCTCCAAGCCCGCCGCACGCAAGGCCCTGGACAAGTGCGCCGACGGAGCCTTCCTGCTCACCGCCTTCCCCAGGTAAAACATGGGAGGAATCGCAATCTTCATTATTTCCACTTTTAGGGTTAGGTTTAGGCATAGTGGTTAACAGTCACCAGTCGAATAGTGCTGCTGGGTGATTCTTGCTAAAATGAGAATCTCGATTTTTCCTCCACAAGAATCTAGATCCTGATTCTCACACGATTTATTGAGCCTAAAATGAATTAAATAAGGGTCCATTTGATTTTGTAAGAAAAAAGAAAAAAACCTTTGCGCTCTCATCCACCAACGAAGTCAAGAATTGACGTTAACTTGACACATGCTGCTATATGTTGACCACAACAGATGGCTACAGTGTTAGCTAGTAATAGCTGCTTGCTACTACATTTTTCCTTCACACATTAACGTCAGGTTAATGTATGTCGGACGGACAGTCAGTCACAGGAACCGCGGCACATGTAACAAAACTCTAGCTCTGCGAGTGTTTTTATTTGTTATATATAGAGTTAAATACTAGTTGCAACGTTTTTTTTTTTTTTCCTATTGGGAAGAACGCTGGAATGATCTGTGGCTGTGTGCGTCTGTGTGTAGTAAAGAGAGGGATAGAAAGCTATGGAGAAAGAGCTTTGACTGCGTGTGTGTGTGTGTGTGTGTGTGTGTGTGTGTGTGTGTGATAGAGAGGGAGGGAGAAGGGGAGACGGCAACTGTTTCTCAAAAGCACAGTGTGCGGATTGTTGCCCAAAAGTTTTCATTTACCTGCCAGTTTCATAATGTCATAGAATCGCCGTAATGCAATCTTATTAGAAATGACGGCGATCCATTTTCGATTAATCGCCCAGCACTAGCGTCGAAAGAAATAGAACGTTGAACAAATGTTATGTTGAAATATCGACACGCTCCCGTAAACATGATGCAGCGGTCGATCCGGGACGCCCTCCCCCTTTAACCCATTTAGGCCTAGAATTATTGAATGCTTTAACCAGCTGTGAGCTTGTATATCTGCTATTTTTCCAATAGTTAAAGCATAAAATAATGATGCACTATAATGTGTACCCGTTCTAAATGGGTTAATCCAGAGCCACTTACAATAAGCAAGGTCATACATCAGATCAGGCATTGACACTAAGGGTTGCCCACCTGCCCCTGGCAGGTAAATAAAACCTTAGGGCAAGTGAAGTTTGCTTTCAGGTTGCCCGACCGGGCAAGTGCACAATTGAGAGGGAACGCAACCGTCTATAAGCACAACACCCCAGATACTGTATCTGTCTAAACACCATCGCGCTGTTTCTGTTCTGTGGAATGTAAAATATGAGCACAGTTTACCTGTAATGTGCTGTTTTTACTGTTGCTACACTTAAAAATATAGAATAACAAGTGTGAAACCATAGACATATTCAATCATAGCTATTGTAGATATTTGGAAGTATTGACAACATTTTTTATCGCACAGCCCCATCAAGAAAATAAATAAGCGTTAAATTGATCGTATTTAAAATCATAAAATCATACCTATCATTTTATAATGGACAATTTTCTTTTTGTGCAAGTGGGCATGACCTTTGGGCAAGTAGAACATGACCTGTACTTGTAACGTAGGAAGACCAAGCACCTAATCTGTAAACAAAACAATATAAAACCTTAAGAATGCTTTCTAGCTTTCATTTATGGTCATCGAGGGTAGGAGAGTGCTACGGTAATGGAAGCTAGGAGTGAGTCTGTAGTTCTAATGGAACAGACTATAAATAGGAAAAATGCAAAAGGTCCATTGAGGTCAATGCAGGATTGGTGTAAGCTTGAGGATTGGCCAAGCTTCACATGACATTTTGGCTATCCAGCCTTTAAATAGGCAACCACACTTGGAATTCCCCAGAATTGCATCTTTCTAGTTATACATGTTGTGTATAACATAGGCCTACTCTACCATACAGATTGATTAATATGACATTCTATTCATTAAAATAACTTGAAGAGGAATTCCAGCACATTCCGTAAATGTGAGGAGCATAAATCCATGTCACGTATTACCACGCGAATTGATTTGCCAGCTATGCACCTATCTGTCAGAAGAGAGTTCCCCACGTTTTCTTTTGTCTGGAAGTATTTGTGTATATAATAATTATATATTATTAAAATGCTGATTAACCGTCAAATCAATGAAGTCAACCATTAAGACGATCTAAACATAAAAAATACGATATGACATAATAAATGTTGTCCGACGAGGATGGGATTCGAACCCACGCGTGCAGAGCACAATGGATTAGCAGTCCATCGCCTTAACCACTCGGCCACCTCGTCCTATGAGAATCACTTCCGAGTCACGTGACCATATAAAGCTTATACCACAAAGAGCTTGAATCCAAGCAAGAAACCCGTGGCACATCTGGCAACAGCACTGAAGCTAGGGAGTGAGTCTGTAGTTCTAATGGAAGCTAGGGAGTGAGTCTGTAGTTCTAATGGAAGCTAGGGAGTGAGTCTGTAGTTCTAATGGAAGCTAGGGAGTGAGTCTGTAGTTCTAATGGAAGCTAGGGAGTGAGTCTGTAGTTCTAATGGAAGCTAGGGAGTGAGTCTGTAGTTCTAATGGAAGCTAGGGAGTGAGTCTGTAGTTCTAATGGAAGCTAGGGAGTGAGTCTGTAGTTCTAAGTGCGACATGGAGTTTATTCCACAGTTTGGGGGCCAGGAGGGACGAGTGGATTTTGTGTCAGATTGATACTGTGTGCACAGCATGATGGACAAGTCCTGCCACTCAGTAAACATTATCCAGTAGCAGCTACTGCCAAATGACAGCTTGCACAATACAGATGGTGCTGATTACCCTTGCAATGCAAGGATATTTTTAATAAGCCTGCACACAGAATTTTATAGCCCTACTCAATGTCGTGACAAAAAAAAAACATCATGATATACATTTCATATTAGACTGGATATTGTCTGTGATTTTATTGTACTGTTGTGATATAGCATTAGCTTTCTTTTCCTGCTATTACAATTATTGGTACTCAAAATGAAGTACTTGTACTTCAAAAAACAATACGCGCAGGTCAGAATTATCATTTAAAAAAGGGAGTCTGTATGGGATTCATCAATGGGTGCATGTCTATCCCCAGGTCGGGATGGCACAATGTCGCGATTATTGTGACCAAAGAAATTGCGATTTACGATATCACGATAATCAAAATATCCCCAACATCCATTATCCTGGGGCGGAACATTTGCCAATGCATAGCAGATCGACAAGCTAAGCTTGTAGATCTGCAATCTTTTGTCAGAGATTTTGTGTTGAGTGAAAAATACTGTTTCAATTATCGTATGTTATTTCCATGTCCGTTTCCCCAATTATAGAGGGTTAGAACGGGTACACATTATTGTGTATCATTATTTTATGCTTTAACTATTGAAAAATAGCAGATATACAAGCTCACAGCAATGCACAGAGTGCCGCGCTGTGAGCTTGTAGATCTGCAATTTTTGAAAAATCGTGAAAATTAGAATTTTGACCCGATTCTATAAGTGTCTTTTGAATCCTTCTATGGTTTTTTGAAAAACCTACGTTTCTATGTCAGCAATATGGCCAGCCATTGTCAAAGAAAAGGTCCTTTTCACTTAACGGGAGCTCAGTTAGTCTGTTCTTGAGAGACTACTATGTCAGTGGTTCTCTAACCTTTTCATGTGAAGGACCCCCAAAATTATTTGTATTTGGCCACGGACCCCCATCTCAAAATATTTAGTTCCAGGGACCCCCCAGAAGAAAAATTTGAGTTACAAACGTTAGGTTTGAAAATACATATAGTCAAAGATCTGCACAAGTAGCAGATCTACAAGCTCGCAGCGCGCTGTGAGCTTGTATATCTGCTATTTTTCACTGGTTAAAGCATTCAATCATTCTAGACCTGGCACTGGATATGCAGCTCTGCAAATAAAAGGTGAATTGATCCCAGAATTGATCCCCCCCAGACCCATCACGGTGGAGCCCATGGAGCAGCTTGACGACGAGGAGGGCCTGGCGGAGAAGACGGTCAACAAGAACCAGCAGTACCACAAGGAGCGCGAGCAGCCGCCCCGTTTCGCCCAGCCGGGCTCCTTCGAGTTTGAGTACGCCATGCGCTGGAAGGCCCTGATGGAGATGGAGAAGCAACAGGTAATTTACACCGCTTTACACTAGGGATGTTCCTAGCGGTTGTTTTCACTGACGTGTACACGAAAAAATTTTAAACCGAATATCCGACTATTCTAAAATGTATTCACCCCCAGAAAATAGCCCAAACTGAGCACATTATAATCTACCGGTATACACATTTATAAGGCCAAATATCATTTGAAAAAGATACTAAGTATATGAGAGCCGTACTTATAATATTCAAATACATTACCAATTCTTTTTTGAAACGCTTGAAATAAAGTAGGTCAAATCAATTAAATTAAAGCATATGTTCATTAGCTATCATATTCATTAACTGCAGACAATCACAACATCACGTTAATAAACGTTTATTTTCATGTGTTTTACAATCTTTTACCGCGCTGTAAAGTTACTTTTAAACATTTATCCAAGTTTCTTTTCTTTTCCTCTTATGGTCCTCCAAATCTTCCAATCCTTTTTATGTTAACAACTTGAACCCTAGTGTCCATCTAGATCGGCTATTTTCGGCAAAGAGCTTTGGTGTAGAGTGGAAAAAGAAGTACAGAGTGAAAGGTCAAGTGTATTATGTAATGACGGCTCAAGTGGTTAAATATCTGAAAACACAAATTGACATGAATCCAAAACACACTGATGATTGTGCTGTCAAACAATGAAACTATATGGAATCTATAGATAGATAGATGGATACCTTTATTATCCCAAGGGCGAAAATCAGTTGCCCAGAGGCAGCACAGCAGTATAAGTTTATTTACAAAGTTACAGAGAAGTATGAAAAAGAAAAAAGAAAAAACAAGAACAGAGTACAGCGTACAGTACAAGAAAGGGAACGAATAATATATATACATATACATAATGTGTCTTAAAGCACAACTATCAATATAATGCAGTGCCCAAATCAAAGTGACCATAACAGTCAATGCTAGTTAGTGCAACAAGTATCTCAACATCATGTCAAGCACAAGCAGAAATACAAAAAAAAAACTACTAACACAACCTAATAGTGCAGTGTCCAAAAGTCAGAGCGATAAAAACAACTAGCAAAAGAAAAAATGAGAAGGTAATGGTGGGAGTCCTTGGCCTGAAAACGTTGAAGACCCCTGCTGTAAGGTTCTAATCCCTCTTCTCCTCCCAGTATGAGATGGTGGACCGTAACATGAATATATAATAATATAATATAATGTTCTCCCAGTATGAGATGGTGGACCGTAACATGAAGGAGGCAGCAGAGAAGCTGGAGCAGGAGATGGAGGCTGGTCAGCATGAGCACCAGGTGATGCTGATGAGGCAGGACCTGCTGCGGAGGCAGGAGGAGCTGCGTCGCATGGAGGAGCTGCACAGCCAGGAGGTAACACTGCTCACTTCACACTGGGTGGGATTCATTCAACCCATTTATCTGTGTCACTTTAGATTGGAACCACTTTAACCCATTTAGAACGGGTACACATTATTGTGTATTATTATGTTATGCTTTAACTATTAAATAAATAGCAGATATACAAGCTTGTATATCTGCTATTTTTGAAAAATCGTGAAAATTAGAATTTTAACCCGATTCTATAAGTGTCTTTTGAATCGTTCTAAGGTTTTTTTGTGCCACGCTGCGAGCTTGTAGATCTGCTATTTTTGAAAAATCGTAAAAAATAAGAATTTTGACCCGATTCTATAAGTGTCTTTTGAATCCTCAGCAATCTGGCTAGCCATCGTCAAAGAAAAGGTCCTTTTCACTTGACTGGAGTTCAGTTAGTCTGTTCTTGAAAGACTATGTCAGTGGTTCTCAAACCTTTTCATGTGAAGGACCCCCAAAATGATATTTATTTGGCCACGGACCCCCATCTCAAAATATCTAGTTCCAGGGAACTATCAAAACCTCCACCACCTGTCAGTCAGTCACTCACACGTCACACTTTTGCCCTTCTCATATCTCCGCCACCGTTGCCCCGATCCATGCCAAAATTTGCACACACTCCTTGCCTGCCAAACCACTACCTCCACCCCTCAATTCTCACATGGCCCTCTTCTAGCGCCACCATGAGGCCGATTCTTGCAAAACACATTTTTGGACACTGCTCCTACAGATTTTAATCGCTACACAGTATGTCTACACTCATCTGATCAACAAGGATCTGTCCCATATAGCACCACCATCAGGCAGATTTTTTCAAACACATTTTTGGACACTGCTCCTACAGACTTTGCCCTAAAATCACGCTGCGACCTTGCTCTGGGTGTCTGCTAAATGTCTAACCTGTAAACTCCTCCTGCAGGTCCAGAAGAGGAAGCAGCTGGAGCTGCGTCAGGAGGAGGAGCGCCGGCGGCGCGAGGAGGACATGAGGATGAGGAACGAGGAGATGATGAAGAGGCAGCAGGAGCAAGGTGGCGGCGGGGGGGGCTTCAGGGGGGGCTTCATGTCCTCGGAGGGCCGGGGCGACCCGGACATGAGGATGCACATGGGCGGCGGGGGCGGAGGGGGGGGCATGCCCCCCATGAACAGGAACTCTATGGGAGGCGGAGGAGGAGGAGGAGTGGGGGTGGGGGGCGGCAGCGGGGGTAACCCCGGCTCCGTGGTAGGGGGCGGAGGCGGCGGCGCCAACAACATGGCGGGCGAGAACGCCCCACTGATGCCCGGGGGTCCCGGCAACAACAGCATGGCGGCCGGGGGGGGCCAGGGGGGGTTCAACAGGGGGCCGGGGCTCCAAGGGGATTATCCTATTCCTAATAAGCAACGCAGGTTTTAAGAAAGCCCCCTCCTCCCTCAGCCTGGGTGTCAGCCTGCTGCGCTGCATTCCGTGGATTTGTTTTGTCAGTCTGGACGTGATTCAGTTGACTTTGTATCTCAGAACTGATTGGATGTTGTTCCGACGAATCAAGAGTAGGGTAGCGACGTCATTGGCTCCTTTTCGGAACCTCTCCCTCCGCTATGCAGCTCCGAGATGAGGTTCCTCGCTGACTGGTGGAAGATCCGCAGGTCGCGAACACTTCTTACCTTTTGAGAACATTCTATCCAAAGAGTAAAGGTCCTAATACCGGTCTCTCATCTGTTTACTTCTCAAGCGTGAAGTCGAAGCAACGTGTTGAAATTAAGAGTTTATATCGCTCATTTTGTCAGTCGGTTGTGTGTTTTCCCCATAGACTGTAGCCCGAAGTTTGTCCATGGGGAGAACACAGCACCGGCTACAAAATGAGCGATATAAACTCTTAATTTCAACACGTTGCTTAAATTTTCTTCCACACTTACCTTCCAAAAGGTAAGAAGTGTTTGCGAGCGGCAGATCTTCCACCCAGTCGGACGATTCTGGTTGACGACAGTGAGGAACCTCATCTCGGAGCTGCATAGCGGAGGGAGAGGTTCCGAAAAGGATCTACTACGTCATCAGCCAGCCAATACACACTGGTGTATTTGTCCCGCCTCACACCACAGACCAATCGGAAGCCGCGAGTGGGTTCCACTCGCTTTCTATGTCCCGCCTCCCCTTGGAGATCGGAAGCTTTCCAGACGGAGTAGCGGAGTGACAAAACAGATCCACGGAACGGAGCGCAGCACGCTGGCACTCAGGCTACAACCTCCCCCACCCCCAGTATTGTTTTGTTTGTCTAGTTTTTGTTTTTTTGTTTCCTCTCCTTTAGTTGTGTTCATTCTTCATGTGTTTTTAAAGTCCAACTGTTGAGCCGTTTACTTTTGAACTTGGATAAATGATGATGCATGAGAGGGTTTTTTATTTTCTTTCTTTTTTTTTTCCCGTTTTTTCTTTTTTTTACTGAAGTTCGTTTTGTACTTTTTTGGAAGAGACTTAAGTAGCGTAACGGTGTCATATCTGGACAACAGCGGTGATTAATTTCTCCCTTATTGACGATGTCCTTTTCATGGAGATGTTTTAGTATAGCAAAAAATGTTTTTTCTCTTCTGTCATAAATTACATTATTATAATGATGCTGTCACATGTTCTTCAATAAATTCCTGATTCCCCAAGGAGATCTTTTCTAAATATATTTTATTTGTTATCAATGGCTGATGGTTTTCTTGATTTAAACAAATAAAACGAATAGGAAAGGAAATCACTCCCCGTGAGTTGAGTGGGTTGAATTTATATAATGATAATGTCTGTAAGATTAGATAATATGATTATAGATTATATAATATAATGGGTACATGAAAAATAAATATGGAAAATGTATTTTTTTTATTTTCTTCCCCATAATGTAATTCAAAACGACAAACTATATTCTAGATTCATTACACAAATTGAAATATTTCTAAGCTCATGGGGGGAGAAAAAACGAGATTTGTTTCTTTGAAAATATCAGTATATGCCTTGGTTGTGTGGGTCAACCAAGGCATGGATGTTTTAGTAATGACAACACATTCATGAAAAATCTAAATCACTTTTGATCGCAACAAATAGTGTAAAAGCGATAGGCTTATAGGCTCCACTCTATGCTATGAGAGCTGCTGGGTTCTGCTGGGGAAACTTTAAAAATGGGCATTTCTGCCTATAGACCCCATGACAGTCATTTGGATCAATATAACTAGGAATGTTATTTAGGGCAGAGTTGTCCTTTAATGCAGTCACTTGTTTAGATCAAAAGTAGCCCACACCCAAGTGTTGAGTTTATAAATGAACTTACTCTACTACTGTATTGTATTTTTTCTTATTTGTAGTATTTTGTTATAAATATTGAACTAATCAAAAGTAAAAATTACCGATCATCAAAAGCTTGTGACTAAGACATGCAGGTTTTCCACCCAACAGTGAAACAGTCTTTGTGTACACTAGTCCAAGGGTCTTCAACAGGTGGTCCGGGACCCCTAGGAGGTCCTCAGAGTTACTACAGGGGGGCCTCCAAATTTTAGTGTGATAGAAATTTTTTCTCCTTTTTTATATTAAACCACTTGAACCCCATAGCGTCCATATTCCGAGAACTTTTGCCAAAAATAGCCGATCTACATCTGAGCTTGTAGATCGTCTATTTTCGGCAAAGAAGTTTGGTGTAGAGGGGAAAAAGAGCAGACTAAGTACAGAGTCAAAGGTCAAGTGGTTAAATATCTGAGAACAAATTGACAAATAAAAATAAAATAAAAAACACTGATGATTGTGCTGTCAAACATTGAGACTATAATCTATGAAATTAAGCGGTCCTTGGCCTTAAAACGTTGAAGACCCCAGGCCTGCACAAGCAGAAGAATTGCCAGTGTATACAGAACAGTAGCCTGCCCTCTCCAGTAGGTGTCGCCACACACCTAGCATGGCTACATGGTGAGAAAGCCATGATTCACTATACAGTAGAACAGTGTTTCTCAATCTTTTTTTGCTTGAGTACCCCCTTTTCCTGATTTCTGAATCCAAGCACCCCCTTTAAAAAACAAATAGTGGTAGGCCTATATGATGCTATGATAAACCCCTCATTTCAAGAATATAAAATCACTGTTGAGTGAAAGAGTTTCAAACAGTGCCTCCTGAGCACTGAGCAGATTTACTTTCAAACCTGTGGCCAAAAACATTTCAGGCCAGTTTTCATGTCAATAACTACCGGTATAAAACTTTCAAGCACATCCCAGGTGCCTGGGACTATGTAATTTGGGGTAGCAACGTTAAGGCTCACACCAATTTCTCCATGTGCCATAATTAAACATAACAGTAAATGTTTTTCCCCTCCAAATTCAATGTTTTTAATTCTTTAACTATGAATAATATCATGTCTTTTTTGGGGGGCATTTTCTTGAGTACCGCTGCAGTACCTCCGTGTAGATTTGAGAAACACTGCAGTAGATAACTCAACTGAGGTGCGCGCGTGTGTGTGTGTGTGTGTGTGTGTGTGTGTGTGCGCGCGCGCGCGCGCGCGCGCATACACGAGACAGAGAGAGGAGAGAGCTATTGCTATTATTACTATATTGCCAACACTTCACTTTGATGTTTTTATATCACCACCTTCTGGAACAATTTATTACATCATTTGTTCCCCCCGGACCACCTAACAATAACAACAGGTAGGCCTAAGTAAGTTAGTTGCCGTAACATTGTCATTCTACTGTCTTTCGGAACCTCTCCCTCCGCTATGGAGCTCTGAGATGAGGTTCCTCACTCAAATACCAGAAAACTCACCTGGAACAAACTCACCCTGTCTAGAAATAAGAAATCTCACCCCAGGACAACAGAAAACTCACTCAATTTATTATTAAAGGTCCCATACCGGTCTCTCATCTGTTTACTTAATCAGGGATGGATTACCCAACGGGCACAGGCCCAAGGGCCCCTGAGCTGAGGGGCCTCAGAGCTTGAGCCGCTGCGTGACCGTGTCACTGTTATTAACGTTACACTTTTTGTCAGACAATGGTCCTAAACCACCATGATACATATCGTCGTTGTCGGGTGAAAACCTTGTATGTCCAAAACCGTTCGTTTTTCATTTTAAAAATGATTTAAACTAGTGAAAACAGCCGATCTACAAGCACACAACGCCTCGCGGTGCGAGGCGTTGTGTGCTTGTAAATCTGCTGTTTTCACTACTTTTGTGCGACAGCCTTGTGCGATGAAGCGGGGCTTTACTTTGCAAAAGAACGTACACATTTGAAACTTGAGATACGAGGTTTACACCTGACAACGACGATATGTTACTGTAAGCCCCTCAGTTTATCTATTCCTCCTCTCTTGTGTGTGTGTGTGCGTGCGTGCGTGTGAGAACCAGCGGTCTAATTCCATTCCTATTCAACTTTTATTGGAGATTCTAAACCCTTTATGTCCGATTCTCGCTCGGTGGACTCCACAAGAGGCCGGGTGGAACTCCATATATGGGCAGATCGTATATGGACATTATCCGCCAGGATCCCGGACATGGGATCATGCCCGCCAGGATCTGGACACAGACTTGCGTCGCCGTGATAGGAACGGAGCGGTGCCCGCCGCGGGGAGAATTAGACGCGGACTTGAGTCGCCGTGATATCCGGACACGGAGCGTTGTCAGGGCGCCCTGATGACGTGGATCCCCCTCCAAGGACTGCATCATCTAGCGCTATATGAACCTTGCCAGGTCACAACCTGTGAGTCCACGGAATGATGTACATGAGTATATCATTCCACATTTTATGCTTATCTTTCCACATTTGATGTATATATTTTTGTCCGCATTTTAAGCATATCATCCCCCCAAAAAAAGTCTATATTTTTCCCATCTCTCTTGTGTCATCTATCTTTGCAGTGTATCTATGAAATGAAGACTTGAAAAAGTCCCCTCACTGCAAAAAAAAAAGAAAGAAAAAAAAAACAATTGTTTCGGTTCCCAGGTGCCCATTTCCTCATGATCCGTCTATGCACACAGACCCATATTGCTTGGCCCGGTATTAACTTGTACCGTTGGTGAATATATTTTCCCAACCTTGACAGTATCTGGCAACAGTTGATCCTTTGTCACAGTGAAGCTACTAGCCCTGCAGCATATTTTTAATAAAGGACGCATTAAGCATCACTGCATCCCCAGGACGCATACAACTCTATCCTTCCTGCTATCAATCATTTCACTGCACCAGCTGAGCTGCATGTGGTGGAGTCTCCACAGCTGTGCAGCACGCGTGCTATCTTTATTGATGAGATGATTGAGATTGTCTTGTAAATCTATGCTTCTGTCCTTTATTAACTACATACAAGTACTGTACTGTAGTCATCTGTGATAAGGCCCTTCACTCCATACTGTACTGTACTGTAGTCAAGACCCTTCACTCCCACCTCTTCTGAGGAGGGAGGAGGGATGTAATCTCTAGAGATGTGTCATAACCATTAGCCAGACTGACAGTATTATTTATTAAACTCTAGAAGACAAGTGCTTTCTCATTTTGCTTATTCCTCATTCTGTTTAGTATTTTAAAGAATTCAGGATTATACTGAAACAATTACTCCACACACTGAATAATATTCATACAAAAGTTACAACTGTTATAATAACACTCTGGTCTGATATACAGTAGATACCTTCATATGCCCACATTGCACTCCAATAGACAGATAACATAAACAGGCAGAAACACCAAGAGAATGTAAAAATAATTACTATTATTATTATTATTATTATTATTATGTTCCAGTTCCAACAAATTAATTCACATTCATGTAATAAACCTACTGATAATACAATTCTATAAATCAACACAGAAGCTTAAAGGAGTAGTTCACCCCAAAATGACTATTTCTATTGATTACTCACCCAATGGAGACTTGAGTTCAATCATATTTTTAGCTTTTTGTTACATTCCTAAGACAATAATTTGATTACAATAAATGTACCCCCATTGATTCGCGATGGGAACCCAAATGCATAGGGGACCCCATCTAGAATAAATGGGGGTAAATTTACTATAATCACCTTTTTATCTTAACAGTGCGACAAAAAAACTACAAATATTATTGAACTCAAGAAAAGGGTGAACTACTCCTTTAAGATAAGGTTTATGAACAAAATGTAATTTTTGTTGCTGTTCTCTTCTTGATTTAACTTAAACTTTAAATGTAGAGAACACATGCTAAATGAAAATAAAATGTGCATTGTCAGACAGACATTCTGTATTGTCATACTGTAATATAGAGCAGGGGTTTTCAAACTTTTTTGTCTTTTTTTTTGTCTACATTACAATTTTCACTCCCAGCACGTTATATTTATAGCATATCGTCGTTGTCGGGTGGAAACCTTGTATGTCCAAAACCGTTCGTTTTGTATTTATCATCTATAAAATGTACTAAACTAGTGAAAACAGAAGATCTACAAGCACACGCGAGGCATTGTGTGCTTGTAGATCGGCTGTTTTCACTAGTTTTGTGTGACAGTCTTGTATTGTGAAGCAGGGTTTTGCTTTACCAAAAGACGTACACATTTGAAACTTGGAGATACGAGGTTTCTGCCCGACAGTGACGATATTTTAGTGATTATGTTGCGAGGAAAACTTTGGGGTAATAGCCATTTTGGTTAGAACTGACTGAAAACGGAGTCAGACAGGACGGAGCACCACAGAACAGATTTTCAATTTGAGGATTATCTGTGAGAGATATCTGCAGCACCAACAACATCTTTACCACGTGTTCATAGACTTCAAGAAAGCCTTTGACCGGGTATGGCATGCTGCACTGTGGGCAACCATGAGACTATATAACATCAGCCCTAACCTTGTCACAGTCATCCAACAACTTTACAACAAGGCTACCAGTGCAGTTCTACACAACGGAGGTATTGGAGACTGGTTCAGGACAACAATCGGAGTGCGCCAAGGATGCCTTCTCTCTCCCATTCTCTTCAATATCTTTCTGGAGCGTATCATGACGGATGCCCTGGCAGACCACCAAGGAACTGTCAGCATAGGAGGCAGACCAATCACCAACCTCCGTTTTGCGGATGACATAGATGGGCTAGCTGGAGAAGAAAAAGAACTTGCCAGCCTAGTTGAAAGGCTTGACACCACCTCCAGAGCCTATGGAATGGAAATCCATGCAGAAAAAACAAAAATGATGACCAACAACAACAATGGCATCCGCTCAGACATCAAAGTCAATGGACAGGCACTCGGCACAGTGTCGAGCTTCAAATATCTAGGAGCAATCGTGTCCGACGAAGGATCCAAACGGGAAGTCCTTGCCAGGATCGCACAAACAACTGCTGCCCTGGCAAAGCTCAAGCCCATATGGAAAGACAAAAACATCAGTCTGACATCAAAGGTGAGACTGCTGCGATCACTTGTTATCTCAATCTTCCTTTATGCGTGTGAATCATGGACCCTTACAGCAGAGCTGCAGAAGAGGATACAGAGCATGGAGATGAGATGCTACAGAAGACTCATGGGGATCTCCTACACCCAACATGTCACAAACGAGGACGTCCGGCAAAAGATCAGCCAAGCCATCGGCCCACATGATGACCTGCTCTCCACTGTCATAAAGAGGAAACTAAGGTGGTATGGACACATCACTAGATCCTCAGGCCTTGCAAAGACCATCCTGCAAGGCACCGTACAAGGTGGCAGGAGACGAGGGAGGCAAAAGAAAAGATGGGAAGATAACATCGGAGAATGGACTCACTTGAAACTCAGTGAGGCAATGAGAGCTGCCGAGGACAGAGAGGGATGGAGAGAGCTGGTCAACAGATCGTCTGTGGTGCCTCAACGACCCTCCAGGGTTATGGGATAGAAGAAGAAGAAAGACTGAAAATAACTGTGTACTTCAAGTTTTTTATTTTTTCAAGTGTCCAAATAAATTTCAAATATCAAATTATCTTGCTGCACCCCTGGACTGCCGTCATGGCACCCCAGGGTGCCCCGTCACCCACTTTGAAAACCCCTGATATAGAGATCATGCTCCATGGCATGGCAACCAGTACAACCATCGGCAAGATAAAAGAGAAACGTTTTGGTCAACACGACACATAATATCTGGTTCGTCTTGTTTGTCTCTGTGGACGGCGGGCTGTCGCTGCGCACAGTATCGCGCACCGAAAATAGCCTATCGACAAGCTCACAATGCGTCGGGCCGCGATGTGTTGTGAGCTTGTAGATCCGTCTATAATTCTGTGCGCTTACTGCACGGCACTGCGCTGCAACTGCGCGCAATTAAGCAAGCTCTACTATAGCAGAAAGGGGCAATTCTCTTGCATGTTGCCTTCTAGTTTGGAGAGGAGGCTTTTGCCGTGTTTTTTTCCCCACCATAGTAAAAGGGCACTAGCACCCTTTGATGTCTATGTCTGTCTGCACGTGCTGCCCTGACGGCTGCCATGGCCTTCATGAAATCCCTGCCCTGGACAGCACTAATATACATATAGACACACACACACACACACACACACACAACATTTCATTGTCTTTTTTCATTCATAACAGACAAATCATTCATAATGCCAGGGGGCTGCTGGCTCCTCCCACGTCATCTCTGATTGACTCGTGGGGTGTTCCGCGGGCGGATCCTGAGAGAGAGTTCCCATAACGCCTCCTCGGCCAGGTGGTCGCTGAAGCCGTTAAAGAAGGAAACCACGTCCTCGTTAGGGGTCAGCGAATAGCGACTGCACAGGGAGGGAGAGAGAGAGAGAGAGAGAGAGAGAGAGGTGGGGTTGGTAAAAGGGCTGTTCTGTGTGGAGTTTGCATGTTCTCCCCGTGTCTCCTAGGGTAGGAACCCTCACAAAAAACATGCAGTAATCCTGGTCTCTATACTGCCTCCCCCTGGCCAGCCAGGGCTCCCCAGGCATGGCAGAGGGAGAGCAGAATCCAGGATTTGGCACTGGGTGAAAAAATGGGTTACAAAATTCTGGGATAAAAATTATAAAAAGAAAAAAAGGAATCCAGGGAATGTGCGTGCACAGTTTCGCTGCCATCATAGCAGTGGTGCCAGAGATTAGCTGTTCACAAACTGAAGGAAACACACGCGCGCGCGTGGACATGCGAACGGACAGACGGATGCAGGGCCGCTGCAACCCATTTTGGTGCCTGACGCACAACTGGCTGTTGATTTTGCGGAATGTAAGCAACCATGATCACATTCACATCATATAACAGATATCTAACAGCACCATAATAACTGCACTGCCAAAGTTGATATTCCAACGTTGTTTTCCAACTAAGAGATCTAAATATGAATCAGTCAGAGCTGGGCAGGGATAAGTTAAATCACATGAGTTGGGAAAACGTTTGATTCTTACTCTTGCAATGCATCAGATCAGTCTATGACTATGAGTCATGACTATGTTGGATCTCCACTGTGGGGGAGTGTCTGTCTGTCTGTGAGTGCAGTGCAGAGAGAGTGGCGGACTGACTGTGCTGTGGCCCCGCCCCCCAGATCAAATGGATGCAACCATTGATCAGGCATCGCAACCATTGATGATTGATCAGACATCACGCACGCTCACATGCATGCCGTGATTACTTTTAGGCGGAGCAAATACATATTAGTTATTATGATGATGATCGGCTTGGCTCTTCTTTCTTTTTTCCTCTCTCATTTGTTGGTGCCCTTGGGCAGCGTGATGCCCGACGTGGTAGTGGTGGCATTGGACGGATGGACGGACGGACGGACGGACGGACGGACGGACGGACGGACAGACAGGGTGCAAAACAACATCTCAGAGACAATCAGGGACGATAACAGATGTAAAATGAGATATCATATATCGTCGTTGTCGGGTGTAAACCTTGTATCTCCAAGTTTCAAATTTGTATGTTCTTTCGCAAAGCAAAGCCCTGCTTCATCGTACAAGGCCGTCGCACAAAAGTAGTGAAAACAGCAGATCTACAAGCACACAACGCCTCGCACAAGGCCTCGCGGTGCTTGTAAAATGAAAAATGCAAAACGAACGGTTTTGGACATAGAAGGTTTTCACCCGACAACGACCTTATATTATCATAGATATCATAGAAAGAGAACCAAACGAACATTTGCTGAAAGCTCCTCACGGTGTCCAGGATGTTGAACTGCTGCCAGCGCTTTGAGAAGTTCACCTTTGACCCCTGTGACGTCATCACCTGGTCCGGGTTCCCCAAGTGGACGAAGGTCAGGTCCTGCAGGATCAAACCCCTGGAGGGAGGGAAAGGTCAAAGGTCAGGTCCTGGAGGATCAAACCCCTGGACGGACAGACTTATTAACCCATTAAGACCTGGAATTATTTCATGCTTTAGCTCAGGGACGTGCTGGCCATTGGGAAAAGCGGGAGAACTTCCGAACGGCCGGTCCATTCCAGGCCGGTCTAGGCGGGCCATTAAAAAAAAGGCCAATATTTGAGTAGCAGCAGCGCTATGGAGAGAGATCTCTCTCTATAGCGCTGAGTAGCAGCAGCCAACAGAGCCCTCACATTGGCCCCACTGGCTTGTCTATCATCTGAATACTGGCCCACTACTCCCTGGCGTCCTTGACTACTCCTAGTGGCCCCCACAGGCTCCAGTGGGATGGCCCAGGAGTTCCACCCAATCATATTACAGGCTTTACAGCTGATCTACAAATGAGACCTAAAATCACAGTAACCGCTCATCGGTTAGTAATTGGGGCCTCGTGGCATGTCCGGAAGGCAAACAAATCTGTTGTGCGGCCACGTACAATGAGGGCCTCTCCAACTCCTTTTCCCGGGCTGAATCAGGGGCCCAGCTCCTCCCTGCTTTAGCTACTGAAAAATAGCAGATCTACAAGCTCACAGCGGGGCACGGCATCCCGCGCTGCGAGATCGTAGATCAGCTCGTAGATCTGCTGCATTTTGAGCTTGTAGATCGGCTATCTTCAAAGCATTTCGATAGAAAAAAAAATCTTGAAAAATCTTATCTGGCAGAAAATACTTTCAGACGGGGGTCTGCATAATGTATGTCACTTTGGGGGTCCTTGACATGAAAATGTTTTTAGAACCACTGAGTTTTCAACAGGCATGGACGTTCAACCCAAACTAACCAGGTTGAGTTTTTTCCTTCACTCCAGCCCGCGGGAGCGCAGGGCTGTTGGCAGGGGTGTCGCACCAAATCCTGTGCCCTGGGTACAAGGATTCACTGCGGGCCCCCCATGAATGTAATAGGGCGAGGGGGTTTAACCCATTTAGACTGGGAACGCATTATTATTTTGTGCTCTAACTTTTGTGCTCTAACTATTGAAGAATCGGTGCCGCACTATTTTTGAAGAATTGTCAACATTTGTCCAGAGTGAAAATAAAATATATTCGAAGAAATTCCATAAATTAGCACAAACATGTTTAAAAAAAGTTTAGGAAGTAGTGAAAATTGCAGATCTATAAGCTCACAACGCGACACTCGCTTTTTCACTAGTTTGGTTCCCGGGGCAACCGTCTGATTTCTCTTTTGGGTCTCGGCAGTGGCGTCAGTTCAGAAAAAGCTATGGTATGGCAACATGACTGGTGTTTTGCACGTGCGCGAACACCAGTCATTTTTATTTTTTCCCCCCGTTTCTACGGTTTCTTGGGCTGGATATGGCAGCCTGGAACGGTTGTTCTAGTGCAGCTAAACTTGGCATGTTAGTAAACGTGCCACAATTAACAATAATGCATTGCACCTGTGCAGCTGACCTGCGGAACCTGGGAATATACCATTTTGTCAAGATGGGGAGAATACAAATGTGTAGGATATAATTATAATACTTGTTAAAGTGACCATGTTGTGAAATTGTGCATTTGTAGTTATTTTATGTAATTTATTTTCAAATCTTTTTTATTGACATGCAGTGTCATGTTAAGGCAGGTACACAAAATGATGACACCCCAAATCCCATTCCCATCACAATAATTATTGGCACAAAGTAGCATGAGATTTGAAGCTATCATAGATAGAACATAAAATTCTAGTATAGAATGAAGAAAATCCTGCCCATAAAAGAGGGTAATAAAAGAACATTTTCTCCCTTCTGTATTCCCAATTTAGTGTTAAAGCCAATTCCCCGAGCCCTGTTACTCTATGCTAGATCTATCCATGCTAATCCCTATAGTAGTCATTGGGAGGGTGAAGACAACAACAGGTCTCCTCCGATACCTGAGCCGTCATGCCACTATCTTCTTTTCACCTGACATTGAGGAGCATCACCGGGGGGGCGTAACGCATGTGGAGGTACACGCTATCCTCCCCAGTATTTTACTGTAATTTAACAACATAATAACCAGCACAGAAGATAGACAAAGAGACATTCATGGATTTATATTTAAAAGTAACTTTTATTTTCCCCCCTGGCATAGGGTTCAAGAGGCCAGAGGTCATACATACAGGTAAGGGATGCATGGAGGTTCCACTTCCGCCAAGGCTGTTCTGTAATTTCTGAACGATGATGAGCTGTCAATCAAACTGCTGTACTCCTCCAAGGCCTGGACACACACACACACACACACACACACACACACACACACACACACACACACACACACATATTTAATTGCGTTCACATTTAACAAGAAAGTCTTGAACACAAACAACGCTAGATGCACAGATTTGTCAAACTCAACAACAATATTTCATGGTACAGCTTGTGAGCTTTTAGCTAGCTTCGGGGGGGACACTGGGCTGTGAGAAGGATTGGCCTGGTGTTGCCAGCCTCTTTCACACACTTCGTCGTGGGATGGAGTTCACTCGGGCTGGAACCCAGGCTAGTGAAAATGTTCTTTAACTTTGAACCCCAAACCTTCAGTGTACAAATCACATATTTATCTCTCAAGCCAAACTGGCCTGCAAGATAAAATCGATAACCTAATACTCAACCCACCCTGGCCAAGATATGACTTCCGCTTGGTTCCAAGATTTCTAGCGGAAGTGCTGCGTTTAACGGTTTTGGACATACAAGGTTTCCACCCGACAACGACGAAATATAACTCATGCAATTCACCCTTTGTCAAGTCCCGCCCGTTGTCCCGCCCCTCTTCACACCCATTGGTTGCTGTGTCTTGGTGGGACATTCGGTGGGACACTCCATCCACTACCATTGTAATTCAGTTGCTTCGTATTGTTATTCTGTGTATTCAATTCTCATATCAAACTTGGTTTCAGTGAAATGGAGCTGCTCAGTGGCAGTATAGTGACTCAGCATGTTTTTAAATGTTTTTATTTCTCCAAAAATTATCTTTTAGCAAATTCAACATAAAAAAGGCGGAACCAGGGCGGGACAAGGCAGATAGAGCCTGCTAGTTGGTCAGTCAGGGACCAACCAGAAGGCTAACAAAGGGTGAATTGGCCCACTGGCTTGTCACTTCTGATCTGAAATGGCAAATCTCTGAGTAGCAGCAGCGCTATAGAGAGAGATCTCTTTCTATAGCGCACAATGAGGGCCTCCCCAACTCTTTTTCCCGGGCTGAATCAGGGGCCCAGCACGTCCCTGCAGTGTGGGTCTGTTTACATTCCCTAGCGTCTCTGCCTCATATCTTGACCAGGCTTTTCTCTTCGCAGATGAGTAAGCCTGGCTACGCGAGGCTATACTCAACCCAGCTTTTAGAATCTTGGTGAAAATGGTCTTTGTGATTGTTAAATCCTTGGTTTATAAACCCCAGAATTATCTTATGCCACGCCAATGTGTTGTGATGTTGTAGATCTGCTATTTTTGACTAATGTTTCCTCAAATGCACTTGATTTAAGAATGTGTGCTTTCAATGAAAGTGGAAATCTGGGTGTTCTAATAAAATGGTTTTAAACAACCTAAATTACAGTTGTGTCATAATGAACGTTGGTCATGAGAGCATGTACTTTAAGGAGGCTTTTGAGATTTATTTTGGAGTTGTTTGGTTTGATTGATTTTTTATAGGTATTGTTTGAGCTTTGAACCTACAACCTTTGGTATAATAAACCATTGATTTATCTTTTGAGCCACATTGGCTTGGAAGATTCAGACTGGAACGTAACACGTAACACCTTTTCGGATTCAAATGGACAGTGAAAATGTTCTTTAGGAGCTTTGAACCCCCAAAGCTTCAGTCTACACATATTTATCTCTTATGCCACATTTGCCTGCAAGATGAAATTTATAATGTAACAGTTAACGCAGCTTTTAAAATTTAGACAAGACAAGACAAGACAAGACAAGACAAGACAAGACAAGACAAGACAAGACAAGACAGTGAAAATGTTCTTTAAGATTGTTTAACCCTTGACCTTTGGTTCATAAACCCCAGAATTATCTCTTATGCCACGTCGACACGTTGTTAATAATATTCATAGATACCTATTTTCTCCCGCAAGGGAAATTCAGTATTTTCAGCTCTACCCAAATGATTTGCTGCCCACAAGAAGCGTGTGAGCAATAATGGGTTAAGAATCTTGCTCAGGGACACACATCGACATTGCTACCCTGGCCTGGAATGGAACCTGGGACAACCAGGGACTTTGGTTCCCTAGGCGGGCTCCCTAACCATTCAGCTGGGCTTGTAGATCTGGTAGAGCTTTTAGAGCTGTACAGTGTACACCCTCTCCTTTCATGAATCGCACGTCAGTTTGTGCTTAGAGAAGATACACACCTCTTTAGTCACTTTATTTACACTATTTAATTACAAACACCTTAGTGATGAGACCCGTTGTGCCTTAAACCCACATGGAAGAAGCAGGTGAGAACTCTTTCTAACGCTATGGACCAGAGTATACAGGAAGCCTCCTCCATATGCACGCACGCTCACACACGCACACAAACGTGCATGCTCACACACACACACGCACACACACACACACACACACACACACACACACACACACACACACACACACACACACACACACACACGCACACCAATCAAATGAACATAGATTTGTATGAATCAGTGTGTGTGTGTGTGTGTGTGTGTGTGTGTGTGTGTGTGTGAGTGAGAGAGAGTGTGTGTGTTTGTGTGTGGTAGGGTGTTGGGTAGGGCATAGTGGTAGGTATGGTAGTCCTACCTCCATAGTGCTTCTGGTCCAGTCCAGCCTACTCAGTGGAGCGCTGTCCAGTGCTGACAGAACACACAGGTAGGAGTTGAAGTTGTTCAGCTTCCTCAGGTGCTGGGGGGGGGGGGGTCACATTTTCATAAATAATGATAATAGTTACCTACTCGTATTTTCAGCCCAATCCCGCTGATTTGCTGCCCACAAGGAGCATGTGAGTAATTAGGGGTTAAGAGTCTTGCTTAGGGACACACATCGACGTTGCTATCCTGGCCTGGAATGGAACCAGGGGCTCTGGTTCCCCAGGCGGGCTCCCTAACCATTCAGCTATTGCCCACCTCCCGCTAACTCCTATGCGCATTAAGATCTGGAATTATTCTATGCTTTAACTATTGAAAAATAGCACAGCGCAGCACTCTTGTAGATCTGTATTTTTGAAAAGTCGTGAAAATGTATGCACATCTTTGAATAGCCTAAGTATTTTTAACCCGAACATTTGTAACTCACATTTCGCTTCCAGGGAGTCCCTGGAACGCAGTGAGCTTGTAGATCTGCTATTTTTCAATTTGTCACGCCATGGAGACTTCAGTTCAATCATATTTTTGGGGGTAAATTTACTATAATTCATACATTTTTTGTCTTAGGAATGCGACAAATATGATTGAACTCAAGTCTCCACGGTGTGACTAATCAACAGAAAAAAAGTCATTTTGGGAGTGAACTACTACTTTTTTTATTTAATTTTTTCAATGTTTTCGTTATTTCACTAGTTTTCACACCAGGATAGAAAGATGAAGGAAGGTGAAGGTCAGTGACCTCACTGACTAGGGGTCAGCAGCACAAGGTCAAAGGTCAAGGCTTACCTTCATAACTTTGATGAATTTAAGCAGCAGTTTCTCTCTGTCCGTCTGTCTGTCCTGTAGGATGACCACCGAACGCACCCTACACACACACACACACACACACACACACACACACACACACACACACACACACACGCGCACGCCTACCCTCAATGGCCATACTGTACATGTAATTTAGATAGCATTCTTGTTTTTTTATGACGTTTTTGCGGTTGGGCTCGAAATTATTCAATTAGTGTAGCCACTGTTCCTTTAACTTCGAACTTGTGAACTATCCTCAAAACCAACCTGTTACTGTAATTTCCATCCTGTTACCATATAATTTTAATCAAAAATAAACATAAATTACTTAATCAGCGCACAAGAGTTTGACCTGTTGTCCTTTAAAGAGCTTAAAAAAGGAAAAGGATATAAAACAATTGCAAAGGCACTGAATGTTCCTAAAAGTACGGTTTTGAGCATAGTTAAAAAGTTCAAAGTCAAAGGAACAGTGGCTACACTAATGTTACACTAATGACTACAACTAAAGGGAATAGGGTAAAAATGCACACACGCCATTTTGTTCTACTTCCAGGCCTCTTTCGACTTCCTTCACAGGTGTTACCAATGATACTAATGAAGGCTCTGTTCCATTCTGGTCAAACAGAGTGAGGGTGCAGATAGTGTGCATGTTGGCTCACTGGAAACACTCTGCTACACCAGTGGGTCTCAAAGTGTCCTTGAGTGGGCTCCAAATGTCCCCTCCCCATGCAGGTGTGTAACTGAGAGTGTACAAATGGAAGCAAATGGACCTGCAGGGGTCCATTTGATTCCATTTGTACACTCTCAGAGTTATGGAGTGCTTGAAATTAAAGAACCACTGTACAATAAATCAAACAGAGCCTTCATTAGTATCATCAGTAACACCTGTGAAGGAAGTCGAAAGAGGCCCGGAAGTATAGAACAAAATGGCGTATGTGCATATAGCCTAAATAAAAGTAAATGAAAATGAACAGTGTTTTTTTTACCAGAAGGAGACGCTGTTGAAATGCTGTGTGAACTCTGTGAGGTGGGGGCACTTCTCTTCATTCTGCTCCTTAGACCACAGCAGCGCCTCTGGGAGCTGGACACGCACACACACACACACACACACAAACGGAAGTCCTGGATTAATCAGAGAGGGTCCGATCGAGGCCAGATGAATATCATAACTAGTCAGATATGTCCCAGAATATAACCTTACATGCTCATATATTCAACTAACTTTACAAACAATAACAATAATCCTGTCAAACAAAAAAGTCCATATGACGTCCTATCTGGCCTATAGAGTCGGGTGAGGTCGCGCCACGGTGATCATCAGCGGTGATCTCCATATATGGGAATAAAAGGGATTTGCTCCCCCTGGAATCACAGGGATCTCTCTAACGGCATCATTAATATTGATGACAACAGGGAACTCCATGTATGGGCATAAAAGGGATTCTGTTAGTGTAACATCACAGTGAAGCCAGAGCGTGATGTCAGAGCTTTTTTGAGGACTTTTTAATAATAGAAATGACAAATTAAACATTGGCCAAATTGTCAAATATTAGAGGCAGAAATTGTGAAAATAGCCGATCTACATGCTCACAAGGCCAACAAAATGTAATGCCTCAACTCTTAATGCTAGTCAGGCTGGGGGGGTCTCCAGATAAAATATGATTATTTTGGGGGTCGCAGCCTGAAAAGGTTGGTCTAAAACAGTGGTTCTCAAACCTTTTCATGTCAAGGACCCTCAATTTGACACCAACTAGCCCGCGGACCCCCATTTCATGCCATGGACCCCCATAACAGAATATATTTATTTTACAGCTATAGCAGTATGACATGTATTAGGCTACAGTCCCCCATTTCATTGCATTTCTCTGGGACCCCAATTTATATTGTAAAATCAGTGTTAATTTAACTCTGAGAGTGTACAAATGGAACCAAATGGACCCTAACTGGTCCATTTGGTTCCTAACTATCATTTAGTCAGGGACCCCCTGGAATTCCCTCAATGACCCCTGGGGGTCCCTGGACCCCACTTTGAGAACCACTGGTCTAAAGCATTCCTGAATGTGTGGAGGCCACTGTTACAGCTGTAAACAAATCTCTTTCTAATGTCATTTAATATCCTATCTGAGTCAAGGAGGCTGAACTTGTGAAAGTTTC